>NW_023494784.1:39447383-40047383 GCF_904425465.1 Colossoma macropomum
TTAGTGCAGCACATTTTGTAAAGCATTGAATAAAATGACTGTAATTGTAGTTTATTATGGTATTTTTACATGAGGTTCCATTTTTGTCTGTTCCAACTTCATTAAATGCCAGAAAAAAATTGTGATACATATCTTGAAACTGTCTTGAAGTTCCGTATAATAATATTTTTCTACACATTTGGGTGGTCAAAAATCCCATATCTTACGGTTTTCTTGTGTTGGACATTTCTTCTATTAGAGGTCCAATCAGGAAACCTGTGTAGCCTGTTTTGTACCACATTTTTACATGACCATTTTCCATTTAGGCTGTTTTTGTTACTGTGCCATAAAGACTAATATCATCACTGTCCAAATTAAACCTTCTCTAAAAAGGTAACTTTACCAGAAAAGAAAAAAACATATTTAGCTTTTAATAGAAGTTAAGGGAACAAGATTTGGGACAAGAAGTCATTTTGGACAAGTAATATTGCTCCGTTCATCATCAAATTTTGGTGTCAAGGGCAAATGATGTTTTCAAATCATGATATTTTCTCATTTTCCAAGCTAAAACACTCCTGAAAGATGGGGCTAGATTTACTGTATGTAAATGCGCTGGTGTGCAAAATGGGCTGAGCTTAGTTTCAATGGACTGTGTAAATTTTGAAACTTTAAAGGGCCAGTATCATTAAAAAAATCCCCTTTTCTTTTCTGAAATAAAAGAATTTGATGCAGTACCTAAACATTGTTAAAATTCCAAGATTTGCCATTTACTCCCCAGTTCATACACTCTCAGAAAAAAGGTACTAAACTCTCACTGGGGCAGGACCCCTCTTGCCACTAGGGCCGTAACCTCAAGGGTTCGTCTCAGTACCTTTAGTCCGGGAACATAATTGTACCATAATCTATTGAAATGATATTTATTGACTCCACACACCCCGTCTCGTCTCCAGGCTTTTTATTTTATTGTTCTGTTTTAAAACATTAGATTATGAAAAGTACAGATATGCACTTTTCCTCTGGGATTTAAGGTAACAACTTATTTAAGGTACACAACTGGACCTCGTACAACATTTTAGCCAGTAGCAACCCCTCAAAAGTAGCTTAAATTTAGCTCCAACTAGCTAATTAATCCATCAGTGTTCTATCACTACAATTCCCAGCATGCAATACTCATCATGCAACCACTGGGAAGCCCTTTTATGCCCAACAAATTTGCCACTGATCTAGGGGCTAAGAAAAATATCTTCTAGCTAGCAAAACTTTTTTGGAATAATCAGTTCAAACAACCCACCTCCAATGATTCACTTGTAGTTAAAGTAGTTAAAGTGTTAAAATTTACTTCCACCTTCAAGATCATCATCAAAAAGAGGTTTTGCTAGTCTTTAAACTCAGAAATCTCATTCTAGAAGCTATTGTGGCACAACTGAGGTGATTTGGCATGTTTACAACATTTAGGCCAGTAGCAACCCCTAAAAGTAGCTTAATTCTAGCTTTAATTAGCTAATTCTAGTCAGTGAGCTTTACTTTGCCTGTAACAAGCGACCCAGCAACAATGCACCCTTTCTGATTAGGAGTCATGGTAGCATTTATGTCTATCTGTGAATGTACCAACAATGAGCCTAGAATTAGGCTATCGCTAAACAGCTGCTGTGGCCCACGGCTACGCCACTTCAATCACAATGCGTCGAACCACGAGGATAAAAAAAAAAAGGGTGGAAGGAAGTACAACAAACAGAGGGGCAAGCTCGCTTTGCTTGTTTGTAAGCCTCACCTATTCAATCATCCGCAATTTGCCAGGGTAATTGATTTCGGGAGAAAAGGGACGAGTTAAGCAATTAGGGGTTCACGGGTTGCAGCTGCGTTTTGACATGGCTTCATTCGTTTTCCCTCGCTCTTTTCTCTTTTTTTTTTTTCTCCCCTCCCTTTCCCTGCCTATAGCTTCACGCAAAGAGATCTCAACATCTGGATCTCCGTGTTGAAACAGCAGTGGAGCCATTAGGAGGGCGATGACTGAACAGCGAGTTTGAGGAGCCTGGAGCTTCTCCCCAAATGCTTCCGGCTCCTAGTTTATCTACACGTATTCGATCACGTCTCTCCGTCGTACTTCATCCACTTGTCGTCTCTCCGTCATTGTTTTCAGTCTTTATTTTCCTCGACTTCTTTTTCAGGTCGAAAAAATAGTCTGCCTCCGCGGATAAGTGTGCCAACGATGACAAAAGCAGCGGTAAAGAACGGGCGGGGTGTCCATATGATAAAATGCTGGGTAAATATAGCCTCTGTTTTCATACGTGCCTGCTTTCTCGCGCTATTGTTCTCAATGACGGAACGAAAACAGGAGGCCCAAACAGATGCGGACGGCCAGCCTACTTTGTGCTTTGTGTACTTTTCTCTGACTTTTTCTGCTGCATCCTCCATAGTTAGCTGTAATACCACTCCAGAAACTGAACAGTTGTAATCCTTTAAACTCCAAGACTCCATGTGGGTCCACACTTAGTAGCAGTTTCATAGTAGTTACTGAATTATTCGTAGTAGGTATTTAATAATATATGGAACTTTTTTAAGATTCCAAACTGAATAGTAAGCCTGGGGTTCAGGGGGTTGATATAATACCTCCTAAAATCCCCAAGACCTGCTTTCGGAATACTCATGGTAAAAAATTCACAAAAATATCTAGTGATATGTAACTATGTACAGTACAAAAGTTGGCAATCATTTATATAATTTCCAGTCGAAATGGCCATTAAATAAAAGCTATTAGTTTTTCATTGCCAGGAAAAAAATGAAAAATATTTAATGTTGGAGGCTTACACAAAAGCCTTCATCATCTAAACAGAATATATTTTTCAGCATTTAGTGTGTCCACTCTTCACCTTTATTACAGCTTCCATTCTTTTTGCTCGACTTGCTTTCAGTTTTTCAAGGAAATCTGCAGGGATATTTTTGCCACACCTCTAAATTTCAGTTATAGAAATTGCATTTCTGATTCTCACAATCCAAGTAAACCCAAACACATTCAGTGATGTTGAGGTCTGGACTCTGGGTGGATCAGTCCATTCAAATGACAAATAACACCAGCTGCCTTTTGGCATGATTTAAAAAAAAGTTTGGTGGTCTACTAGGTCTTGCATGGTTTTTAGGGGTCCCGTTTTTTGTATTTTTTAACAATTGTTGAATTCCACTTCTATTTTTGACTTCTTCCTTCTTTGTGCAAATGGATTATCTTGTGTCTGCTCTCCTGAGAAAGGCCTTCTGAAAAATTAATAACCAGTCATAATGTACATGATTGGTCTCTGACTTTTACATGTTATACATTGTATACATTGTGCTAATATAAGACAATGTTAATATTTCCAAAATGGTAACTTTACAGCAGAAGGAAAAAACATTCAAAAGTCAGTGGAACCAGACGTTTCTCCAAGTCATTTTGGGTCATTTCTTTTGGTCCATTCATCATAAAAATTTACACACAACGTAAAGGGCAACAGGCATTTTCAAATTATGTCAAAAACTGAAAAACAACATATATATGAGGTCTTGTTCTGACTGGGGGATATATCGCTGCTGTCAGAAGAAAACCTCGTATCTCCATTTTTGTCTTTTTTCAGTTTTTGACATAATTTGGAAATACCTGTTACCCTTTGTATTATGTGTAAATTTCATGATGAATGAACCAAAAGAAATGGCCAAAAACGACTTGGAAAATGTCTGGTTCCATTGATTTACACTGTAAGTAAAGACGGTTTTTTCCTTCTCCTGTAAAGTTACCATTTTGGAGATACGAGGTTTTCTTCTGACAACAGCGATATGCAAATGTGTTGGTTTTCACAAAATGAATCATAAACAATGCATAAAAGGGGTGTTTCTGCAGGTTCTGGACTGGGGAGTGAATGGGACATTTATCTTTAAAAATGTTTGTATTCAACATCAAACTTATTTCTAATAAGTGGAGAAAATGTGTTTGTCTATGATATGAGCTCTTAAATGCTTCCAAAGATTTATTGAGGAAACATGCCCAGACATCTAATATACACATAAAGGTAGTTGATTCTAATTCAATTTTAGCTTCAATGAAAGCAGACTAATGCGTATGGGTCTCATGGGCTCAGTCGTGCTAAGCAGTTCCTGTCAATTATGGAAGAGGAAGCTGATGCAGAAAGGGGGTGGGGCTTCGCTGTTGGATATCAACACTTCCCATCGATTGATCGGCGCTCAGACTTCCTCTGCTAATGGAGGGCTGAGAGGACCGCAATGGAGTTAGCTTAGCATTACGTGTGATTGGATTATTCTTATCAGTGCATCATTAGATTCAATTGTAGTGGTACATTGGGCCCTGTTATCTTTTGATGGACCTCTAATGTGTGTGTAAAAGGTCAGAAAAGCTCAGAAGAACCAAAAACAGTGGTTTGATGGAAAATTGAAACTCCATCATCAATACCCTGGGTTTCTTCTGAGTGTCCGTTGTTTACTGCATTTCATGGATTTTCTCCTCACTAAACTTATCAAACCATGTCTTTATGGACCTTACTTTGGGCATGAGGGCCTTCCCAAAACTTTTGCTGTAGAGTTGGACGTATATAATTGTCTAAAAGGTCTTTGCATGTTGCAGAATTATCCTTATACTTCACTGCAACTAAGGGGCCCAAACACTAAACAGCCCCAGCCCTTTATCCCTCCTCCACCAAACTTTACTGTTGGCACTATGCATTCTGTAAGGTAGCATTTTTCTGGCATCTGCCAAACTAAGAAATGTCTATCAGACTGCCAGTTTCTAAAGCAAGATTCATCACTCCAGAGAACGTTTCCACTTCTCCAGAGTCCAGTGGTGTGATCTTGGGCTTGTGTGCAGCTGCTTGGCCATAGAAGTTCATTTCATGAACCTCCCAGTGCACATTTCTTGTGCTGATGTTGCTTCCAGAAGCAGTTTGGAGTTTTTTTTACATGTTTGTCCTTCCAATACATGTCCTTATCAATACAAAACTCTCTGGTCTAATAGTTTTTCTAACCTACTATATAATTATATTACACTGCAAAAAAATGTTACCTTGTCAGTTAAAATTATCTCGAATCTAGGCAAACAATCTAATATTTCTCCTGTTGAGATTGTTTAATTTAAGATTCTTTAACTTTAGCTCACTATATTGGGATATTTTTTCTTGTTTTAATGTTTAAAATTGTCTGCCAGTACAAGTGAGATAACTTTACTTAATAAAATGACCTAAAACAGGTTTTGAATTTCTAGAAATAATCTAGATAATCCTAGAATACGTGCACAGCCATCTCAAATTGGGAAATGTTAGATATATTAACTAGATTTAAGATTATTTCACTTGACAAGATTGTAGGCAGTGTAGGCTTACTTACAGTCTGGTGTAAGGAACTGAACCTTTTTATTCCTATATTTTTTAGCTTGAATTCCACAATGGGAATGTTTATATATTAGTTCTTCTCAGTGTGGACTGATTGATTATTCTATTTCCAACCAATAGTATCTAAACACTTCAACTTAAACATCCTTGTATGTTGAATTAGGCACAAAATCAAATAAAGGTAATAATATCTTGCTCATTTGTCAACTCCAGACACTCCCGCTTTAGGCCGACCTTGCAAGGATTATTTTAAATGCAGACATCCCGCGCTGAGTGACACACTTATAAACAAGCACACGCTGCAACGGCATCCGTCAATTAATTGCCGCCGAAGATTAATATGAGCTAATTGAGCGGTTGACCTTCTGCACGAATACGCACGAATTCCTGCAGGTGTGCCAAACGCGCCGAAACAAAAGGGCCCTCTGAGACTGAATTAAACATCACTTTAACTTTTAAAACGCTCACATTCTTCAGCGTCAGCCTATGATTAACTCGATGCTGCATTTGAAATATGAATTTTTTTTTTCCCCTTTCCTTCATCTAAAGAATTACAAATGAGTAAAAGACTATCGTTTATGGAAATGAACAATGAATGTTCCCCTCAACAGGTTATCCATAAGGAAACGGCCTCATTATATATGTCACTGTATGGCACCTAGAGCAGAGTGGAAACTAGCAGATGGTGTTTTAACAGCGTTTAAGAAGAACGTTGCAGCGAGGTTGGAATCGTTTTGAGAATGAGAATTGGTGATGATGGGCTCTCTTGTATTTCACGTTTGGGACAGCTGTAGAAACCACTGCTTTTGTTTTCTTCTCTCTCTCTCCCTCGTCTCTCTTTCCTCCTCCCCTCAAACCCTCCCTCCCACACCCCTTTCTCTCTCTGCCTCAGGCTGATAGTTTTGGTTTCTAATTGCAGTAACGGAAGCTGGAGAGGAGAAGATGGCTTTGGGTCGACAAGGTTAACTCTGTTTTCCTTCCTTCTCTGTCACCTGCAACAATGACATGTGTGAGAAAGAGAGAGAGAGAGAGAGAGAGAGAGAGAAGGGATTTGATACACTAGGGAAGCACCAATCCAGCTTTTTATATTTCAAAACCAATTCAAATATCTGAATACAGAGTAGTAACTAACATTCCGCTGCTGTCGGAACAAAACCTCTTCAAAATGATAACTTTACAGAAGAAGGAAAAAACCTACTTTAATTTTAATGTAAGTCAATGGAAACAGACTTTTTTCCAAGTCATTTTGGGCTGTTTCTTTTGGTCCATTCGTCATGAAATTTAAACAGAACGTAAAGGACAACAGACATTTTCAAATTATCTCAAAAACTGAAAATCGACAATAATGGAGATGGAAGGTTTTGTTCCGACAACAGCGATATATAGATATGAGTGCTCTGTTGACCCTTTAGATCCCAACAGCTACTTGCACAACACTCTTGTAGATCCCTGACACGTTTCTAGAGTTTAGAGACTTATTGATCTCTGTTTTAAACAAAACATTTCATTATTAAAGCGAATAAAAAGCAGGTTAAAAATTCTGAGCAAGTCCTGTGTAGTTATTCTTGCAGCATCCATCAAACTTTCAGTTCAGGCTACCTGTCTGCAAACCTTTTTTCATTCGAGTATAAACTAGCTTTACAAGACGTTCAGTGTAAATGTACATGTTCGAGAACCGATCAAATGTCAGATCAACTGCCAATTTAAAGCAAACAAAAATGGATTCTACTAACAGTGACAAGGTTGTGACTTCTACTGATGAGGTTTTAGTGATGGAAGCTGCCCCTTCAGATGAGCTAATGGTCAAGTGAGCACTGGAGCTAGATTCAGAAGAGGATTCGTCGTCTTTTATACAAGGTGTTTCACCAAACTTTAATTAAACAAACCAAAGAATGGCAGGTGTACGAGTGCATTGATACGAGCAGATCTCAGGTGGGATTCCCAAAACTGTCTTAGCACAAAGACAATTCTTAGGTGGTAGAGCGAGCATCACACTGAACACTCTCTCTACCAGTAGACACAATGTTAACATTGAGATACTTTTGGCAAACTGGGTGCTCAACATTTCTCTGTAATGTTATTGACCATTAGACACTATATTTAAATGGTTTTAAATCAGTAAACTCCCCCCCCCCCGAGTTTCTCTTCTGGCAACTATGGTGTTCTAGTTATTAACTTATGCATGAATTTTCTCTGTATTTTTACGTAGAGTAGAGTTTTTTTTTCACAAGGGTTTTCCAGTTTTTACATATGTAGCAACAGTAGATTCTTTGTTTCTCTCTCTCTCTCTCTCTCTCTCTCTCTCTCTCTCTCTTTCTCTTACATTCAGAAAAAAAAAAAGAAAAAGCGCAACATTGCTTGTAGTCAGTCAGCCAAAAGGGCAGTCATGTTATCGCTTAACTTCAATAGCATGGAGTCAGTGGAGCAGGGAGAGAGTGAGAGAGAGAGAGAGAGAGAGAGAGAGAGAGAGAGAGAGAGAGAGAGAGAAAGAAAGAGAGAGAGAGAGAAGAAAGGGAAATAGGACACTGGTTTAGGGTGTGTGTGATGGCAGGGTAAAGGTCTTATCAGCACTTCTCTCTCAATTACACCCCCAGCTTTATTTTTCTGCCTTTTGCCTTCTCTCTCTCTGTCTGTCTGTCTGTCTGTCTCTCTCTCTCTCTCTCTCTCTCTCTCACGCTCTCTCGCTCTCTCTTTCTCTCTCCTGTGTTTGGCTAATGCTTAAAGAGAGAGCAAATTATTTGAAAGGAGAGCTCGTATTCACACAGTGTTCAGTCACTGAAAGAGGGTAGGTGTAGACAATTGTGTGTGAGTGCGTATGTTTTCATGCACTTGCGGGACAAAAGTGTCCTACCATAGTAGGAAAACAGGCCTAAACTGTGTTGTTATTATTATTATTATTATTATTATTATTATTGTTGTTGTTGTTGTTACGTATAGATCAGTGATGGCATCGGTGGATCATTTTGTGGAGGCAAGTGGCAAAAAAACATTCAGTGATGTTGAGGTCTGGACTCTGGGATGGTCAGTCCATTGTTCTGAGAACACCAGCAGCTTCTTTGTTTGATGTGTCCGTCTCCTGTCCTCAGTAAGAGCTTCTTGAACAGCTACACATCCTTTCAGACCCATAGCGCTGAGTCGTCTTCTCACAGTGGAAGGATGGACAGAAACACCTGTGGATGTTTTCAGATCTGAAGCAGCTTGATTTTCTCCTCTCTCTCAAAGATGAAAGCTTTAAGTGCTGTTTATCTGATGGGGCAGTTTTGGTGTCTACCAGGTCTTTCAGGTGGTTGTTAGGTGTCTTATTTTCTTTTAATTATTGTTTGAACTCCAGCTTTGTAAACTGCTTTTTTGGGGGGTTCACTTTTGTTTTTGTTTTTTTTTTTCACTGATTTTCCATTTAAATTTGAATATGAAAAAAGTCAATTATGCAAGTGGATTATCTTGCATCTAATCTCTTCACAAATATCTCCTGAAAAATGAATAACTTGTATTTAATGGCTGTTTGAATAAAAAATAATGGGAGATGGTCTCTAACTTTTGTACTTTTGCACAGTATTGTGTATTTAGATTGCTGGTCAAAGAAAATGCTTGGAATCTTATTTCCTAAATCTTGATGTTTCAGTGGCTAAACAGCCCTCCCTAACCAGACCCTTAAAATCTTAAATTATCACTGGGTAGACCTCTAGGGAGCCAGCAGTGGGACCATTGGGTTTCTGGACAAACTTATTTCTTAGATGTTGATCTATTGAAGGTTTCTGTGATTGATGTGTTTAAAAATCAATAAAATGTTCATAAAAAAATGTATCATCATCTTGAGGCCTAAAGTCAGACAGCGTGAAAGAGCCAGAAAGACTGTGGAGGCGGTACCTCAGTAATGTGTTCAGTGTAACGCAACTGTGCTCAGATCTGATCTGTCTTCTTTCCTGCTTTCCCCAAAGAGGAGAAAAAAACAAAAAAAGAACATGTCTCAGTGACTCAGAGCAAATGTTTCTTTTTTTCTGACTGCCTTTTTTTCATTTCTGTCTCCTTGGTTTCAGTGTTCTTCACTACAGTATCGACAAAGAACGCTTTTTCTGCCTTCCCATGTTTTATCAATTCTGATTAGCCATTCTGTTTTGTCTCATTTCTCCCTTTCTTCTTTTCCTACTTTGTTTTGTGGGCTCTTTGTGTTAATGTTGCTCTCCAGCCCTTCAAAGGCTTCATGTATTTGTCACTAAATGACGTAGACAAAACATCAGACGTTTTCATTTGCGAAAAGGTGGCAGTCACTTTCGTTTGGGACTGAAGGGAAAAAGAGTTTTGGCAGTGAAGGTTAGCACGCACTTCATCTCCTTCAAAGGACAAAACGACAATGTTTTATGAAGCGTTTCGAGATGGGCTGAAATTAGCCTCAGAATGGCTAGCAGTGACTCGAAAATTAGCCTCAGAATGGCTAGTGGTGGCTCGAGCAAATGTCCAGCTCCAGGTTTCTGAAAGGGGCCTCAGGCTCCGAAATTAGCCTCAGAATGGCTAGTGGTGGCTCGAGCAAATGTCCAGCTCCAGGTTTTTAAAGAGGCCTCAGACTCTGAAATTCGCCTTGGAATGTCTAGTGATGGTTTGAGCAAATGTCCAGCTCCAGGTTTTCAAAGGGGCCTGAGGCTTTGAAATTAGCCTCAGAATGGCTAGTGGTGGCTTGAGCAAATGTCCAGCTCCAGGTTTCTGAAAGGGGCCAGAGGCTTTGAAATTAGCCTCAGAATGGCTGGCGGTGGCTTGAGCAAATGTCCAGCTCCATTTTTTTTTTAAAGGGGCCTGAGCAAAATGTCCAGCTCTGAAATTAGCCTTGGAATGGCTAGTGGAGGCTTGAGCCTCTTTGAAAACCCGGAGCTGGACATTTGCCATTCTGAGGCTAAATTCAGATCCTGAGGCCCGTTTGAAAATGCTGGGTCCTGATCTAATAGCCGAGATAACATAGTCATTAAGGAAGTGGTGGCATCTGTTAATGCGGTGGATGTTTGCACCGCTTTTGTACCTGGTTGCACTCATAAAACGATCAGCACTTGGAGAAAGAGACTGGTAACCCAGCAGGACCTCACTTTGCCTTAATTAGAGCTATTTTCGTGCATGAATGCGTCCGATATATTTGCAATATAAAGCACGCCGGGTCCGGGGTGTTAGGCATTGTTATGGTTCCGCTTCCTTTTGTGCGGAGAAAGAATTAAGCATTGCGCTCCGAGACACAGGCTGCGGGTCCGTCAGGACACACGAGCGCTTTGCTAATGCACTTAATGCATTGTTTACCCAAGCAAATGCTTAATTACCAGGTAGAATTAATTAATTACTCTTCTTCCAAAGCAGGCAACATTACTTCCCCTGGGCAGACAGGAACTGTGTGTGTGTGTGTTTGTCTGTGTGTGGGGTGGTGGAATGATGGGGGGGTGCCAAGGGGGCTTGAGGTGACCCTCTCTCTCTTCTCAATTCTTTTTCTGTCGTTTATTTTTAGAGGCGTGTGGAGAGAGGGGGGGGATATGGGGCGGCTCCTCAGGGAGAAGACAGGTTAACATCACATTAAGTGGAAAGGGCAGCACTGCGGTAGTTTCTCTCTCTCTCTCTCTCTCTCTCTCTCTCTCTCTCTCTCTCTTTCTTTCCCACTTTCTCTTTCTTCCTTGCTCTATCTCCACCTTCTCTCTCTTCTCTCTTTCTCCTGTTTCTTTCATCTTTGTTCCTCTTTTTTCTTTCTTTCTTTCTCTCACACTTATTCCTCACTTTCTTTTGCTTCTTTGCTTTCTCTCTCTGACTTTCTCTCTCTCTCTCTACTCTATTTCTGTCTTGAAACCACTTTCTTTCTTTCTTTCTTTCTTTCTTTTTTCTTCTGTTTCTTTCTTCCTTTTTTCATTCTTTCTCTCTCTCTCTCCCTCTCTCTCTCTCTCTCTCTCTCTCTCTCTCTCTCTTTCATTTCCCTGTGTCTCCCGGTACATCACAGAGCTAAAGCCTCCATTAGCGTAATGTGGTAGGAACTCAGGCTTATTCTAATGGGAGGCGAGTGCTAAAGGGGACAGAGGACGTGCATTTGGCTGTTTCATGTAATCACTAACTACACAAACAGGCTGGGGAATTAAAACAGATCACTGATGTGAATATGATTCACAGTTACAGGGGTTAGCCTCGAAACTGCTTTTTCAAACTGTGCTAAAACATCTCTAATACTGTAGAATAGTCCTCATGCTCCAAATATGAACAGTTTCCTAACAGGACAAAGGATAGTTTGTGGTAAATTAGAGGTCAAAACATTTGTCAACATTTGGTCAGGCTATGATGAGTTCAGACAGAATTTTATTAGGTTAAAGTCAACTCTGGACATCATTTTTGGGCTTCTGTCAAGTGCAGACAGAATTTTGCTGGCTACACTTGGGTTTAGACAGTATTTTGTCAGGCTAGAGTCAAGTACAGACAGAATTTTCAGGCTACAGTCAGATTCAGACAGAATGTTGTTTAGACTGAACTTTGTTGGGTTACAGTCGAGTTTGGACAACACTTTTTTAAAGTACAGCCGGATTCAAACTGAATTTTGTGAGGCTACAATCAGGGTCAGACAGAATGTTATTGGACTTATTCGTTTTCAGACAATTTTGTTGGGCTACAATCAGGTTCAGACAGAATTTTTTTCGGGCTACAGTCAGATTCAAACAGAATTATATTGGGCTATAGTTGGATTCAGACAGAATTTTGTGAGGTTACAGTCGGATTCATACAGAATTTTGTTGGACTGCAGTCGAGTTCAAACAAAATTTTGTGAGGCTACAGTCAGATTCAGGCAGAATTTTGTGAGACTACAGTCAGATTCAGGCAGAATTTTGTGAGACTACAATCAGATTCAGGCAGAATTTTCTGAGACTACAGTCAGATTCAGGCAGAATTTTGTGAGACTACAATCACGTTCAGGCAGAATTTTGTGAGGCTGCAGTTGAATTCAGACAGAAATTTGTGAGGCTACAGTCAGGTTCAAACAGCATTTTGTCAGACTACAGTCGGATTCAGACAGAAATTTGTTGGACTACAATCAGGGTCAGGCAGAATTTTGTTAGACTACAATCAGATTCAGACAATTTTGTTGGACTACAGTCAGATTCAGACAGAATTTTGTTGGACTACAGTCGGGTTCAGACAGAATTTTTTCAACCTACAGTCGGGTTCGGACAGAATTTTGTCAGGTTACGATGGGGTTCAGACAGAATTTTACAGGGTTACAACCAGATTCAGAAAGAAGTTTGTGAGGCAGATTCAGACAATCAGACAGTCAGATTCAGAGAATTTTGTCAGGTTACAATCTGTGTCAGACATAATATTGTCGCACTACAGTTGGGTTCAAACATAATTTTGTCAGACTACAGTCAGATTCAGACAGAATTTTATCTGGCTACAATGGGGTTCATACATAATGTTGTCAGACTACAGTCAAATTCAGACATAATGTTGTCAGACTACAGTTGGGTTCAGACAGAGTTTTGTGAGGCTCAATCAGATTCAGACAGAATTTTGTGAAGCTACAGTCAGACTCAAACAGACTTTTGTTGGACAACAGTCAGTTTCAGACAGAATTTTGCAGTAACACTGTTGGGTTCAGACAGAATTTTGTGGGATAACTGTCAGGTTTGGATAGAATTTTTTAAGGCTACAGTCATGTTCAGATACAGTGTTGTCAAGCTACTTTTGGGTTTTGACAGAAATCCGTCAGGCTGGCATTTTGTTCAAACAATTTTTTTTCTGGCTAAATTTAATTTAGGATAGAATTTTTTTGGGCTACACTTGAGTTGGAACAGAATTCTGCCGGGCCACAGACAAGTTCAGAAAGAATGTTTTTAGGCTACATTAAAATAAAGTTCTGGACAGAATTTCATCATACTACATTCCAGTTCAGACCAAAATTTCAGACCTGATTAAAACTCTCCTTTTCACATAACGTTAATTGCGCAGTATTTTTCCGTGGGATTTCTCATGTCTCCACCTTTCAGCTTGTGTTTATGGAGCAGTAGATCACTTTCTTTCTCCTTCACACAAGAGAGGGGAAAACTGATTTATCCATCCATCCACTACTCCTCACCCTATGGAGATGCCCCCTCCTTGTGGATTCTGGGATACGCTCAAATTGCCCCAATATATCTGTAATTTTGCACTCTTCACCCTCTACTGTTACATTATCTCTGCCGTAATTACCGTCCTCTGATTGGCCTGCTGAGGTGAATATCTGTATGAAATGCTGAATGCTTGAAGCTCGCTAGTAGCATCAGTGTAATTGGTGTGTGTGTGTGTGTGTGCAAAGTGCCTTTTGTTATGTGTGTAGGGGTGTGAGTGCAGAATTAAACTGGGTCTGCTGTAGTTCATCCACCAAAAATACAAACATAAAACCACACTAGCTTTATAAAAGAAGATGTGAACTAGCCTGCTCCCACCAACTCTATTAAAGCGTAATTATGATTCAGATGGAATAAAGGCTATTAATGCTCTGATGATGTAGCTGCTCTGCCTGAGCGTCTTATTAAAACAGCACTCATAATCACATTCAGACTCACAACAAGACTATATCAGCTACCTCAGCTCCTGTGGAGCTCCGTGTGAATCTAGGCACTTTTCTAAGGTTTCAAGAATGAGAAATAAACCTGCAGTGCTAACAGATAATCCCTCTCTATTTGTTGAATGGAATCATATGTTCTGGGGCAAAAAAAACAAGGCTTTACATGGTAGTGATGATGATGATGATGATGAAACCAGCTTTTTATTTATTCCCGCCTCTGGAATAAACTCGTTGAGGCTTCTTTGGGTTGTTTATTTTAGATCTCCTCATAGCTCAGCTGTGGGCTGGCTCTGACATAATGGCGCACACTATTGCTGGAGGAAGAAGCCTTGAGCTTAAAGCTGGAAGCTGATTTAGGATGCTGTTGACCAATGACCTAGTGTCCTTAGTGTCCAAGTGCGTTAGTCATGATTTGGTATTATTTCAAAAGGAGGCTTTGAATGGGGTTAGCCTTGATCTAGTAGCGGCTCAGATAAGAGATACAGGAATTTGAGAACCACACATATATACACATTTTCATATTAGGGGCTGGGAGTAGAACAGTATCAGGGTCTCGGTTGGGATATCTTGGTGCCATTCACTGCCCAGGAATGATTCAGTTTGCCATTAAGGTACTATATTGGTGTTAATGTTGTGCAAAACGTAGTAACAATTCAATATTGACATAAACATGCTATAAACATGTCATGGAAATTGTCATGTATGGTCGTGCGATGGTACTATATTGTATGTCAACATAACTAATTTAACTAACAAAACTGTTGAATTATAGTAAAATTAAAGAAATTCTAAGAAAGGAAATGACTGTAATTTTACAGATTTTTACCATCATTGAGAATGTTATTGTTAGTTAATGGGTTTTGTTTGGCGCCACTTGCTGCTGGACTTTTTGCCATCTTTTTGCATGACCATTAACCTTCTTCTCCAGCAATCATGAAGTGATGCAGCAGGAATGGATAGGCAACACTGTTCCCATGCATTTCGCAGGAAAAACAGAGAGCATTCATCAGTGCATATTTCTATAGATAACATACAGATATCTTTACTGATCATATTAAACATGCATGGCCACTCAAGCAGAGCTATTGTCTGTTTCAATACAAGCCAGTTTACCCTGACCTAGCATTGGCTAAATGGCTTGGCATGCAGTTAGCCAGCAAATTTGAAATTGAGAGATTGACCATTCAAAGAACGCTTTGCATGATTAAAGGGTTCTTTGCCTCGCTAAATGGTATTTCAGACTGATGGAGAATGTGCTGTAGATGGTTCTATATGGAACCTTTTTGAAAAGGATTCTATATAGCACCAATAAAAGGTTCTTCTATTGTTACAATGTCAAGCCTGAACCCTTTCTATATAGAACCATATAAAACATACTCTCCATCAATCTGAAGACCTCTTTCATGATGCAAAGAACCATTTAGTCATGCAAAGGGTGCTTAGAGTGTTCGTGGTTCTATATAGAACCATTTCTTTCCTGAAAACTCTTGAAGAACCATAATTTTTTAGGGTGTAGAGTTCATATTGCCCACCCCAGTTCATACACATTTATTAACTAACTAGAGATTGCTATACAGGCTTAAATCATAATCTGACATTTTATATCTATGAAGATAGTGGACAGCATATATTCTGTCCACACTACACCCAACAGCTTACTGTTTACCCAGTAGTTGTGTTTTACGGCAGACATCTGCAGTTTTTCCAAACCTAAAGTTCATCTATTCATCCATCTTGATTGATGTAGACTTCTATTTGTACAGCAAGCCGTCTCTGTCCTTAAAAATGTCATAATGTCAAATGTCCCTGTCCTTAAAATGTTATATTGTCAAAACCTGTTATTTTCCAGCTCATCTGATTTCAGGCCATTGCTGGGGCAGGGTCATCTGTCAGACTGACACTGGAATACAGTCCATAGTGCTGTATATGTTGAAATACAATGAAAAATACATCCATGTGCTTTGGGTAAGGTTTTCAGAAGGTCAAATCTATTTTTTTATTTCAAGAAGAAAGGTGATGCAATGCTACTGACGGGGTATTCTTCACTGTTATAAAACAGATTGTTCTGGTCCTAAAATCTGATTGGCTGAGCTGTGTTCGAAGCCATTGTTAAATTAAGCAATAGAACACGAGAGGGAGTGTATTATCACAAAATAATATCATGGCTGTGATTTGGTCGTAGGCACGAGCTGAAGACGAGCGCCGTAAATCATCACAGCCGTGATGTTATTTCACGATAACACACAACCTCGAGTGTTCTATTGCTTTTATACAACAGTTATATAAATAAAGTAAGAAGTAGATAAACTGGGCCGTGAATGCGGCGTTTAATATGTTTTAATGTTAGCAGTTCCTTCCACCGAATTATAGTTCCTTAACAAGCAGCTTGTTGCTGCGTCAGAGTAACAAGCTTCACTCACTCGCTGCACAGCCGGCAGTTCGTTGTCCAGCTCCTTACACTAAATTCCCAAACTGTCATCACCACTGAGCAGCTTTTCTGTCGGCAGCTGTGACAGAGGAACAGCTAAACAACCTGGAATCAGCCAGAAATGAACCCAATACAATTCGCCAAACGTCTAGTCTCATCTTCAGACCAAATTGGACTGAGCCATAAACTGCCGCAATATCAAGTTTAGCTCAGTTTTGTCAATTTTTGCTAGATCAATATTAATGTTGTTTTGTTCCAGCCGGTCTGTAAAGCATCTTACAGCCCATTTTGTTTGGCGAATGGTATTCGGTTCATTTCTGGCTGATTCCAGGTTGTTTAGCTGTTCTTCTGTCACAGCTGCCGACTGAAAAGCAGTCAGTGGTGATGACAGTTTGGGAATTTAGTGTCGTCTCATCTTCAGAGTCTGACCAAATCAGCTGTCGGTCAAATGTGATCTTAAATGTATCTATTCTCTGTTTGTGGCAAAGTAAGAAGTAAAAATGTTCAAATGTCTTGAGTGCCTCCTACAGCTGTCAAAGTCGTTGCTTAGCAACGGCGTCTTAGCAGAGTGATACAGTGTTTGTGAAAAACCCATGTTATGGCAAAATAACAGCAAGGTTAGAACGCTTCTCAACCAATCAGCTTGCGTGGCTGGAACTAACTGTTGTATAATTCATGATATACCACTCCTATGACCACCTCACTGAATTGTGTATCACTGCGCCACAGCACGAAAAAAACCCTGACACTGTTAGTGGATTAATCTTTGACTCTCATGCTGCTCACATGGAGCACCGAGTATATTGATTAAGTAAGAACCTGCTTTTTGTTTAAACTGAGGGGCTGGCAATGTTCTTAACTAGAACATCTGGTTAAATAGCTGACAGGCTAAAAGAGTCAACAGCCTAAACAACTCCATCATTAATATCACAGCCTTGAAATAAAGTATCTATACATTCTAAACTTTTTGAAAAGGGTTCTATATAGCACCAAAAATCTATTCTTCTATTGTAACAAGCTTGATATTTTAACAATAGCAGAACCATGGTTCTATACACACAACCATGTTTTTTTTTTAGTAATTGCTATGGTTGAATTTAAAATCATGAGTTCTATCTAGAACCATTTGATGCTTAAATGGTTCTTTGCACAGTGAAATGGTTCTTCAGAGTGATGGAGAATGTGTTGTATATGGTTCTATGTAGAGGCGTTTTGAAAATAGTTCTACTCTCTTAAAAATTATGGTTCTTCAAGGGCTCTTTAGTAAAGAAAATGGTTCTAGGTAGAACATTGAACACTCAAAGAACCCTTTGCATGAATAAAGGGTTCTTTGCGTCGTGAAAGTGTTCTTCAGATTGATGGAGAATGTTTTGTATATGGTTCTATATAGAATCTTTTTGAAAAGGGTTCTATATAGTACCAAAAAGGGTTCTTCTATTGTAACAAGCTTGATATTGTAACATTCGAGGAACCCTTTTTGGTACTACATCTACAACACATTCATCATCAGTCTGAAGAACTGTTTCACAATGCAAAGAACCCTTTAATCATGCGAAGGGTTCTTTGAATGTTCATGGTTCTACCTAGAAGTACTTTCTTTACTATAGAATCCTTGAAGAACCATATTTTTTCAGTGTGTATATAGCACAAAAAAAAAGTTTTATTGTTACAATGTCAAGCTTGTAATAGTAGCGGATCCTTTTTTGGTGACCTAGAACCATTTTCAATAAGATCTAGAATCACATGCAATAAATTCTCCACCAGTCTCACCATTTTACCATGCGAAGAACCATCTAAGCATGAAATAATTCTATGTAGAACTCATGATTCTAAATAGAACCATTGCCTTGATTAAAGAACCCTTGAGAAGCTTTTTAAGTGAGTGTATTTACCTATAATATGCAAATGACACTCCCACTTTCAAGCACTTGTCTGTTTATACTTACTGCTCAATTAACGACCATGTAGAGATATTATAGAAGTATTGCCATCTGTGTAGAAATATTACCGATGATGTCGACAATGTGATATCAATAGTGATTCCTTCACAATATCAGGGAGGGTCTCTGATCTAGCAGAACATCTTCTCTCGATGATAGGTGGAGTGGTAGGAAAAGAAGGTGAAGTATGATAATACCCGACCATAATCAACTGTAATGAATAAGGACCATTGAGTATTTTTAATATTCTTTTCATTTCAGAGAGTTTTCTAACGATTCTCTGTGTGCTAGAAGTAAAAACACTGATGCGTCACCTTATTGCTCAAACTTCTGTATGAATTCAAGGCTCAGCGGGGGCTGGGGTGTAACTGCCTCCTGATTTTTGCTGCTTTTCCCGCAGTCCCCTATATGGCTTTCTGGTTGGACCGGTTGGGGGATTTCCATTTGATGCTGAATTTCCTCGAGACTTGCCTCTGCATGCTTGTAAAACCCAAGACCCATAAGAGTGCTGCCTGAGTTCTTTGACTTTGTAGAGTGTCAAGAACTGTTGTACCCGAGTGGCCTGAAGTGTGGGCCTGTGTGTGTGTTATAGAGTATGAGATCGATGAGATAACAGCAGTTAAAGCTGAGAGATGGTTTACGTTCTCATGAGCACCTCATTACGAGAGATCTCCACTTGAAAGGCTCTCCAGCTCACTGTCTGTCTGAGGCTTCTTCAGAACGGCACACTGGGACTCATTAATGAGAAATATGTATGTATGTATATTTTTTGGTGTGTGTGTGTGTTTTTCATACATTTTGAGGACAAATGCTCCTGAATATATAATAAATTGATTATTTTAATGCATACTAATATTACATCTCTCTCTCTCCCTCTCTCTCTCTCTCTCTCTATATATATATATATATATGATGTGCATAGATAGATAGATCGCTGCAGTCGGAACTTTGTGTCTCATTTTTCAGTTTTTCAATTTTCAGAGATCATTTGAATGAATAACTGAAACTCCAGCAGCACTGCTGTGTCTGATCCACTCAGACCAGCACATCAGTGTTACTGCAGTGCTGAGAATGATCCACCACCCAAATAGTACCTGCTCTGTGAGGGTCCATGGGGGTCCTGACCACTGAAGAACAGGGTTAAAGGGGGCTAACAACTACAAATACTATATAGTAAGTGGAGCTGATAAAATGGACAATGAGCATAGAAACAAGGAGGTGGTCATAATGTTATGCCTGATTCGTGTATATGTTCTTATTCTTCAATTCTTAAATTTTTATTGTAGTTAATTTTTTGTCATATTGTGCATGAAAAATAGCATATCCCAACAGGGGGTCCAACAGATGCTGACATATTACTTGTGAGAAATGACATGTTTGATGCTAAAATTTTCAGTTTAAAGTTCAATTAAAAAAAAAAAAAATATATGTTGTGTAGATGACAGTGAAGACAACAGTTAGCACTGTTGGGAGAGTATTGTAGTGTATTTTAATGTATTTGTGTGTGTGTGTGTGTGTGTGTGTGTGTGTGTGTGTGTGTGTGTGTGATATAAGTAATATAACGTCATGCTACCATTACTGCTTATTGTAACAACTGATGTCATAATGTTATATTGTTATATAATGTAATATGACATTATGGCAGCTGTCATTACATATACTTACAGTATATTAATGGACAATCTCTCACAACTTATGACAGCATATGACATGTTTATGGTATGGTTTCATTAATGTTATGAAGGGTTCAAGGGGAAAGTTGTTATTTAAATATATGTTTTGTTATATTAATACAAGTTTATATTAATATAATACAAATATTATTCCTACAAATCTGTTATTTTTTTACAATAATCAAAATTATTATTATTATTATTATTATTGTTGTTGTTGTTGTTGTTGTTAAAATAAACACTTGTATGAATAATATTTGTCTTATATGAATATAAATTTGCATTTTTTTAAACTAAATATTTTAAATAACAACTTTAGATAAGAATTTACTTACAACATAATAAAATAGTATTATTATTATTATTAGTAGTAGTAGTAGTAGTAGTAGTACTGCCTTTTTATGTTTTTCCTTTCGTGGTTTATGTTTTAAAGAACTTTTCTTCTAAGCAAATAAAAAGTAGTGGACCTCACTGAGGTTCAAGGAGGGGAAAATAAAATACACAAATTATTATGAGCTACTTAATTGTATGTTTATAATAATGATAAGAGACCCAAGTCCTTGTATACTCAAAAAATGATTCCAAGAAACCACGTCACGCTGCTGCATCTCGTTCCAAGAAAATGTGCTTTAACTCTTGTGATTGTAAATCAGCACCTCAGATGAAATTTAATGGAAGATTCTCTTCACCATAGCAACAACAGGGTTAAGATTATTGAAGAAGGCTCGCTTGTACCTGTTTTTTCATCTGTCAGTCTCTCTCTCTCTCTCTCTCTCTCTCTCTGTCTCTCTCTCTCTCTCTCTGTGTGTGTATGAGTCACCTCTGTGAGTGTTTGTGCTTCTGAAATGGATGCTCGGTCCGAATCCATGGCTCTTCACGCAAACTTGAGTGGCCGCTACCCCTCTTCTGCGCACTCGGTTGCCCCTGGAAACAACCTTCTCAGTGCCACAGGCGAGCTCGGACCACTATTGTAGAGGAGCTGGAGTGGTGCACTCAAGCTCACCAGAGTGCCTATCTACTGCTCTCTGTGTGTCGCGCCCTCTCTCTCTCTCTCCTGTGTGCTCTCGTAATGTATTAGTTCCGTCCAGACTATTTAGATTCCTGTCCTCTGATGTCAGTCTAATCACTTTAATGGCTTCATGATAACTCTTGTATTTTCTGGTGCCGTTGGGTTTCATTTCAGAGTTTAGCCGGACTTTTAATGCAACTGCACTGATTTATAATGACAAATGCACCATAAACTTTCGCCTGTAAATCCAAAGAAAACTGTCAGGTTGCAGTTTTTGCTCAACATGCTGCTTATGTAAATTTGTCTTATAAAATTGCCATAACGTGCTGCTCTTTGCCATCTGTTAGCATTACATTGCATGAACTGAAACACTTGGTGACTGTTGCTGTCTGCTGTGACAGAATCCATGCTAGCTGCCTTCCGGATAAGTCACATGGACCAACACTGAAGGAAGGCAACATAATAAACAACTGAAATCACTGTGAATTTGAAGACATCTTAGTTGTAAATATGCTGGTAACACTTTACTTGAAGGGTGTCTACATAACACATCCATAACATCTTACATAAACACTTCATAACATGCTCATGAATGTTTAAATCAACATTCATAATGCATACATGTTTTACATGATATTAATATGGACTGCTATGTCATTTTACTGACAGATACGTTTTCCAAAATAAAAGTCATCATTAAAGGAATTTTTGCAGGGCCGTAATACCCTTTCAATTAAATTAGGATAAGTCTCAATTAAATAGGATAAACAATGCACAATTATACATGTGCCTTTTCCAACACCGTAAGCGAGGAAGAACATCTCTAACAGTGCTAGCATTTAACCTCAAGTGGGTTAAACTTAGGATTAATAACACTGTCCTCAACAATGTATAGATTGTTGAATTAAGCCTTTGGCAGAATTAAATAAAAAAATAAAGTGAAAAAGGAGAAAGAATAATAAAGTGCAAAATACAAATGCTTAAGAAGAAACAAATAATTAAAAGAAGTGAAATTATAGGCAAAATGTGCCTAAGTGTGAAAGCACTGAATGACCAAAGGGATAAAAGGTCATTTTTATTTTGGCTGCCCAGAAATGAGGCGTTTCACTGAAAATAATATAGTTTTTGTAAATAAAAAATGAGGACTTTTATTTTGAAAAATGTCTCTCAGTAAAAGTAGTAGTCCATAATGTCATGTAATACATGTATACTTTACGAATGTTGACTAAACATTCATGAACATGTTTGTAAAGTGTTTATGTAAGATGTTATGCATGTGTTATGTAGACATCCTTTAAGTAAAGTGTTAGCAATATGCTAATTCTAATCTCTATCCGGAACACTTTAATTTCCCTCCAAAACAATACATAACATTTACAATCGACATGACGTCAATAATAAACTGCAGACGCAAGGCAAACATCGTTTCCCTTGTGGAAGAAAAAAATGCACAGTCACAGTTACCAACCCAATCACAAAAAACTGGGACAGTAAACCCACTTTGACCTGTAGCACAAGATATTTAATGTCAGCAAAACGTTCCAAAACATTTGGGACAGGGGCAATTTATGACTATGTTCAGAAAACCTTTAAAAAGAGATGATGCAGTGATGCTTGGGTATAAAAGGAACATCCAGGAAAATCCTAGTCCTGGAGGCCTGACATTTTGCCAAAAAAATGCATCGGCAAATAGTCCAGATTTTTAAGAACTAAGTTCTTCAACGAGCATTTGCAAGGATTTTAGGTATCTACAGTGCATAATATTATCAAATATTCAGGGAACCCAGAAAAATATATGTGCATCAAGAACAAGGCTGAAAACCACAACTAAATGCCTGTGACCTTTGATTAAAAACTACATTCTTCTGAGATGGACATCACTGCATGAGCTCATGCTGTTGTCAATAAACACTGTTTATTGCTGCATCCACAAATATGAGTTAAGACTGTACTATGCACAGTGGAAGCCATCAACACTGTCCAGAAACGCCGCCGACTTCTCTGGGCTCAAGCTCATCTGAAATGAACTGATGCACAGTGTAAATGTGCATTATTAATGGAAATAATGGACTTTGTGTTCTCTGGGCCAAATAAAGTGAAGCGCCATCCAGTCTGTTACCAACGTAAAGTTCTCACGCCAAGTGAGGGCATTAGAGGGCAACTCATCTGTGAAATCATTAATGCTGAAAGATATATACACTTTTGGAAGCGACATATGCTGCCTTTTTAGTCTTTTTCCAGGACATCCATGCTTATTTCAACACTACAATGGCAAGAAATATTCTGCACATGTTACAACAGCATGGCTGTGTAATCAGAGAGTGCAGGTGCTAGACTAGCCTGCCGGTCTCCTGTTAAAAACGTGTGCAAGTGCAAAAATAAAGCCCCAAAACAGTTGCGCAGCCGAAGACTTGTATCACTGAAGAGTGTCAAAAAATTCCGTCAAAGTTGGATCAGTTGGGGTCTTCAGTCCCCAAATGATGATTGAGTGTTGTTAAAAGGAAAGGTGATGGAACAGAATGGTAAACATGCTACTGACTCAACTTTTTTGGAACATGTTGTTAATTGGTGATAAAAAGTGTTACTGAATCTCCTTCAGTTAGAGTCCTGGATGATATTTAGATGATATTTTTGGAGCTTCAGCACCAAAAATCTTTTTATCTCTACTAGCTAATCATATTTAGATAGGTTGCTTAGGTACTGTCCAACAAGTCTACATTATATAGTGCACTTGTAGACTAGCCCATACTTATTTACTGTATGGTAGTTTCTTCAGCTTAGCGTGAACCTCCTACCATAACTCTACTGAAAATTTAACCTTTGACAGTATCATTGCAGCACAGCCTCCCCAGCCATCTCATATATCCAAGCATGTTCAATCTCAAGTTAAAAAAAGCACAAGGTTACAGTCTACCTTTAGTGTATTTCAAGGATAAGAGCCTCTTTAATGCAAAAGCTCAAGACACCGTCTAGCACTTTAGCCTATAATGCAAGCTCGGCTTTTCTTGTGTTAAAGTTTGAGTCGACTAAATCATTTTTCATCTTCATTTGAACCAACTTTAGCTGACTTTTCTAGAAATACAGCATTGAGCGCAACAACAGAGGCTATCGTTATGTTGGCTAATGACTCATTTTGGTGTAATGTTTTCAAAATAGTGGGTAACTATGAGTTACTATATCTTTGGCATTTACTGTAGTTTTTTTTATAGAACACCTTCATTCATACTTTCAGGAATATTGTTCATATAGGCCTGATTTTGGGCCTTGTGTGGTGTTTTTTCAGTGATTGCACCTCATTGCATTAATGCAAGTGCCACACATGCTTGTGATCGACATGACATACTTCACAACAGTGACTTTTCGAGAAATAAATCTTGAGGCCGCACAGAGGCAGGCTTGTGTCCAACAACAGGGACTCTAGACAGTCGTTCTTCCGCTAAGAATCCCTTAATGGGTGGTTGTAGTGAAGTGGTTTCCTTTTTTTCCACAAGAAAAGCCTTTAAATGTTGTGCATTAACTAACTTTCTGAGCTTAGAAGAGACCAGCCTGCACCATTGCAGATTTCTTTAGGCTATCCTTGACCACAGCATCCTCATGAATGTTCGGAGTATGAAAAGGAGGTTTTAGAATAGAAGAGTGCTGACTGATGAAAAGGCTTAGATGAGCTTGAGTTCAATCTTATTAATACACAGTAAAGCATTTTGCTGTGTTGGAGCACAAAATGGTAGTTTAAAGCTACACTGTGTAGCTTTGTGCAACAAATGATGAGCTTAGATTGGCAGTGTGCATACATAGATTGGTCAAATGACCACTGTGATGCACTCTATGTATCGTAAATTCTGTTTTTGGCTTGCATGGACAGTCTTAAAAAAAGTCTTTAAAGCTGCACTGTGTAAGATTTGGGGATTTGGTGGAAATGTGGAAATGTGTAACTGCACCCAATGTGTAATGTGGGTTGTACTTTGGACCCCTTTCCAGAGAGGATGAATATGACGATTGAAAAAGAAAAGTTGGATGAGAACGTGTCCTCTGAAGATGTGAGTGAATTAAATACTATTGTCATCATATCTTCATCAGTATAGTGTTGATTTTGCATTTGAGACCTAAACATCACACCAGACCTTCTTTTCGAGCCTGTTTGTGTGTTATGTTAATATGTAACAACATGTAATGCTACTTCATTCAATTTTAACCAAAAAGTTTTAACAAAGGTTCTTCACACAGGTTATTTGGAGATCTCATTTACAAAAGTGGTTCTTTACAGGCCTAGTTTTCAAACTGGGGGCTGTGGCGCACACTTACTGTCTACAAAATGGATAAGGATTGCTGCATTAAAGAATAAATTACTGGAAGGTTTATTATGGATAAGTAGCTCTTCTGAAGCCAATCAGATACAAGACTTAGAAAAGGTTGTGTGGATGTAAACAGAACACTATGACTAGTGATTCAGCTGTAATAGCTGTTGCACACTGAACATGATGTGAATAAACATGAATCATGAAAAAATTGAATATTCAGATCATATCACAATTGTACAGGCAAAATTTGACCATGTGTCTTTTGCTCCTCACAAAAAGACCAAGCAATGACATTGAACATTGAACATTGGCAGGGGTCTTCAATTAAAATTCAATAAGGTCCAGTTAGGGAAAATATCCTCAAGCAAAGGTCCGGAACATCATAATGTCTAACTTGCATCATGATTCAGTGCCATATACTGTATACTGAAGTGGCCTAGTAGGTATAACAAGATCTTATGTAGTCAACAACTGAATGTCAAATCAAATAAAGTACAATTCAGTGATATTTCAACAACATTTATGGTCAGTTTTCAATTTTAAGAGCACACCATGTAAAAATAATCTGACTCACTTTCTTCTCCGACTACTGTTTCTCGCCTCGTCCCTCCCCTGTGTGTGCGTCACTCACTCGAGTCTCGGTGCTCATCGTAGTGTACAGATCTGATTGGCTGAGTAGCATCACGTGTGATATTTACAACGCATGTGATTGGTCTGTGAGTTTCCTGGGCTGCTAAAGCTACCCTAAAGGCAAATAAAATAGGACCACCTGGTCAAAATTGAATAATTCTCCATAGTTTATCGGTTATAGGTCCAGGTCCACATAAGACAGCATCTGTGTCTGGGCCCTATTAGTGACCTCTGGACTATAGGAACAGAGAACCTCACCCAGCTCCACTTTGCATTCACGACAACTTTATGAGGACTTCTTACACACAGCTTGAGAGTCTGTTACCCAGTTTGAGTTGCTTTTGGAGATGATAGAACCAATATGACAAACAGCCCCGTCACCCAAACCAAATTTAAAGCCAAGCATATGGATCTCAAAGGGTGGACACTTGTTAAATCAAGGAAGGCCAATTTATAGTCTAGGCAACAAATGTTGCTTGACAAAAAAAATACTGTGGTGACAGATGTCGCAGTGCTGTAGGCTTTCATAGTCCTGCGCCAGCAACACGACGTCAGAATAGAACATCATCTGTAGTTTCTATGAAAACTTGTATGACAACACAGCTACTGAAACAGCAGTGAAACCACAAGAACAGTCTGAAAGCAGCTGCTACAATGAAACTGCTTTAACAGTAGGATTTTAAGCTGCAGGGTCACTACAGCCACCAGAAATACTACTTGTTTTCCACACGCGTTGTGTTTCTCTTACGAGCTCTTTCAGCACGTCACGCAGGGTTGCCAGATTCACAGTTTTCCCAAAAATTAGTCTCAAAGTGAAATATGGGGGGAAATTACACTGTAGTTTACAGTATCACCACCACCAAAATAATCACAGTTGCAGAACAACGTTTAAAAATGAAAACAAATCATCATTTAAATGTAAATTGGTCCTATTTCTGAATAGCTGGCAACCTGTTCTGTTTCTGACAACAGCAGAGCAGTAAGAAAGTAAACACAGCCGCACATGGTGACTACAGAAACAGTCCACAATGTAGAACTTTGGGTTTCTTTCCAGTTAGAGTGCACAACATCATCTGCACCCTCTTTCATTTTTTTGATGTACGCGACAAAGCCTGCGACACCTTAGCAGACACAAATCTGCCTCTTTTACATCATTTTTTGTTGAGCGACGCTTGTCACCTGGAGTACAAATTGACCATAAGGTGTGACCAATGTTTGACGTCTTAATATTAGAATTATCAAAGCCCTTGTGAATGTTATCTTCAAGAAGAAACATTCTTGTACAACAAAATGTTCTTAAAAAAATGGCTCTTAAAATCATAGGGTGGCTTCATGAGAGCATATAGTACTTGGGAAATAAAAAAAAAAGAAAGAAAATGTTCTGCAGTCTTTGATCTATCACTAAGTGAACTGTGGGTATCTTCAAAAGCTCAAAGAGCACGCAGTCGTTCTTAAAAGTGCACAAAGATTTTGAGAGTTATGACATCGCTTCCCCCATTAAAGCTCTCCTATAGCCATGTCCCTGTCTCCAAGAGTGTAATCCACACAGCCTGGTATTAGCTGTTCATATACCATTTGCGGCATTGTCAGCGTTGGGGAAGGGTGATTTTTTAACCACTTAGCCGTGCACTCGCCCTGGAGCGAGTAATGAATGGGAATCTTTTCCGCTGCACGATTTTCTCCGGCGCGATGAGGCTGATTGTACGTGTCACCCCGTCGTGTGGAAGACGTAATTAGTTAGGAAAGGTTCAATAACGGAGTGTGTAAAAGGCCTGTCACGCTACCTCGCGCCGTCCTCGGCTCAGACACGGGACTAATCTTCATTACTGAAGTGTTCAAAGGGGCCTTCGCCAGCCTGGCTGGGAACAAATCACTGAGAAGGACCGTAAATAAAAGAGATTTCCAGCCATGGTCATGTTTTTGGGCACCACATTTGTTCTGTTTACACTTTGCATTAAAATGTGTTCTGTATTTGGATGTTTTCTATGGAGCCCTGCTGGTGGCATCCCATATTATTAAAAATAATGCATGGCCACGCCTTATTAACGTGTGGGAACGAGATCCTTATGCATGGCTACGACTTAGTAAGGTGTGGGAATGCGATAACTAAGTCGTGGCCACGACTTAGTAAGGCATGGGAACTAGATCATGCCTTACTAAGTCGTGGCCATGAATGAGGATCTCATTCCCATGCCTTACTATGTCGTGGCCATGATTTACTTATCTTGTTCTCATGCCTTACTAAGTCATGGCCATACATTATTTTTATTTATACAGGATGTCATCAGTGGGGATCCATAGTTTTCCGTACCCATTTAATTGGAATGTTTTGGGATCTAGCTCTCGAGTGGAATGTGGCCAGGTTGGTCTAACGTCATAAGTGTAACCTACAACTTTCAATATTTTTCCCTCAACTCTTATTAAACAAGTTATTATTAGGTATCTGAATGTAAATTATATTTAAATATAGTCTTAGAAATGCAGAAATGATTTGTTGACAGTGGTTGTGATCAGAACCAGACGGCTGAAGAGGTTAATGCCTCTTAAAGGCCCTCACAGAAAGCTATGAAAGGAATACATTCATAGGAATACAACTTGTCAAGTAAAATTATATTAAATCTACTCAATAAATCTAATATTTCTCCTCTTGAGATTGTTGTAAGCTTAATTTAAGATTATTTACTATTATTATTTTGAGACTTTTGTACTTGTTTTAAGTAATTTTCTGAAATTTTCTCACTATATTGGCAGATGAATTTGCTTGTTTAAAGAAATGTCCTCAAAACCAGCAACATTACCTGCCAGTATAGTGAAATAAATTTAATTAGACAGAAATAAAAAAAGAAAAATAAACAATACATGGAATTTCCAGATCTTGTACTAGTGTCCACGTCTTGTCCTGCCTGGATCATTACACATTTGGAGTGGGAAACCGTGTCACAAAGGTTGCAGGGCTTAAAAAGATGCTTAAAATATTAGGCAATGCTCTAAAAGTTGGAATCCACATTTACACTGTTGACCTAACATTAAATAATACTTATGATTCTCTGATTTTTCTTTTTACTTATCCTGTTTCATAGTCACTCTGCATCTGTAAAACAGCTCGTCACAAAAATTTTCAACATTTAAGAAATTATTTTTAAAATAAAACAATATTTTAAGAGGTTTTAAATAGGTATTTTTACAAAATGGATTCATGTTTACTTTTAACATCATTAATGTTATACTACATTTTAAAAAAATATGTATTTTATTTAAAAAAAATCATTTGTCACAAACATTTTGGTCACTGGAGTAATCAGGACTCTTATGTTACATCTAAACATGGCATTTTCAACTCTATTAAACTGCTTCTTTGGGTTGAGGCTCATCAGAGAGGAAGCATGAGAGGCATGAGAAGGCGAGTCACACTCGCTCACTATATTTCATTAATTTATTAATTATTTTGTTTATCAGACAGCTCATAACTTCTATGTGTCACTGGTGTTATGTGCTTTAATGGCTGAGTAATTAAAATTTTGTCAAAATAATGCCAAATATAATTTTTATTACTGATTTTAAATACACAAGGTCACCTGACCAACAATGAGTCAGACAATTTACAAAATCCTCAGTTTTAACCAGAATATCACTGGAGTTACTGTCACTAGTGTTACACCATATTCATACAACACCAGTGACTATAAAATATGTTTAGAATTAAGCTCTCCTGTTTGCATATACGATAATAGGAGATATTAATGGACATATTAAGATTATTTAGTTTTGGGATGAAAGAAATTCATTTTTTTAAAAAAAGGTATCCACCTGAATTCCCACTCCAAATGGAGAACGATCCATTTAGCCTAATAGTTAGCTGGCAACATTAGCATACAGTTGAATGTATTTATAAACAATATTATAATTATTATAACCACCCACAATTGAAATAAATGAATCAGCATCTTCAGATGCATTAAAGCATGTTTACCCTTCTTGGCCTGATTCTGGATGGATAGTTTCTCCAGCAATGAACTGCTGGTGGCCTGAGTTGGAGTAATGATTTGTAAATGATAGTACATTCTGGTTATGCCCCTCAGTGGAGAGTAATCGTACCCATCTGCTGGGAACATGTGGGATTTGTGTCGATGATTGCGCCATGACATGATAAATAATGGAAAGTCTTTGTTTCAGCAAAACGACTCAATCAAGGGGGATTTGTCCAATTATGATCCTGGTAAGTGATCAAGATTTTGCAGACGGGTCCAGTCCCCCAGAGTTCGCTTTGAAGTACATCTAAGTGATTGCTTTTATATCAATATTATATTGCTGCTCGCTGGCGTACGTTCAAAATCCTTCTGTTTTTCAGAGAGATTCAAGATTATGAAAAAATGCAAGAAGATATATAAGGAGTGCGATGAAAACGACTAAGTATTAGGCCAAAGTCAGAGACCACTGTTCAATTATTTGATTCCCAGACAAAACCACAATTAAGTAATATTCATTTTTCAGCATCAGCAAAACGAAAATATGTTTAACAGGAAACTACGAAAAAAGCCTTAACAACCACATGCAATATAATTTTTTATATACTTTTTGGGAGACTTTCAGTTTTTAAAGAAATCTACAGGGAAATTTTTCCTCACAGTGGGAAGTAGGGGTCCCACTTTGTATTAAGTGTCTCTAATAACTGTATAGTTACACATGAATAACATATGCAACAACACTGTAACCACTGATGATTAAGGTAATGTTACAGATGGATTACAGAAGCACAGCCTGTGTAATTACACAAGTGTATCTTCTTGAAACACTACAGATCAGAAGTCTTTTCCAGCAGTTAAAGGAAGTATGTTTTACATTACTTTTATGTTTTGCATGATAACTATGTAATAACTGTGCTGTAACAAGGTAAACTAATCACATCACAGTGATTAAACCATTCTATAATTACACTGTACCTTTATAACAACTACACAGGGACTTTCCTGTACTGTAGTGTTAAGGTTACACTTTAAAATAAGAGGACAGCACCTGTGTAGTTGTCATGTAGGTACTGTGTAATAATGCAGTGGTAATACAGACATTGCTTTGGGTTTAATACAACACATTTAATTAACGTCATAAAAGTTACATTTTAAGATAAGGGGTCATCTGCTGATCTGTCCCAAATTCATAGAGAATGGTTTAAAGTTGAAACTGGTAACAGTGTCACAGCACTAGCAACATAAATGCTAGCTAAATGTTAGTAAAGCTGGCAGATACAGTGTAATTAATGTCTTCATGTAAGTTATTACATACTTCCTTTTACTGCTGATTAACCTATTAAGATACACTCATGTAATTACATGAGGCAAAACTGAAGTTGATATACATGTGTAATTACATAAAGTGTACTTCTGTAATCCATCTGTAACAGTGACTAAATCATTATTAGTTACATTGTTGTTGCATATGTTGTTCATATGTAACTACACAGTTATTAGAGACAATACAAAGTGGGACCCAAGTTGGTTGCATTTACTTCTTGTCCAAATCCAAGTAATCCCAAACACGTTCAGTGAGGTTGAGGTCTGGACTCTGGAGTGGTCAGTCCATTGTTCTGAGAACTCCAACATCTTCTTTGTTTGATGGGTCTGTTTCCTTTTCTCATTGCCTTTTGTTTTACATGCAAAGATTTTCGCCAATAGGATTGAATACATTCCGATTATAGATTAAGACAGAGGTGTTTATGTGCTCACTCTACCCAACAGTCTGATGATCTGTTTTCATGCACACAGCAAGTAATCAGATCCAAACTTACGATCATGCATAGTGTACCACATAGTGTAGACGTTACCATGACAACGAGCATCATGTGAGTCCAGTCAGAGTGAGATGAGCAGCAGTGAGCAGTGCTTGTGTTTTTAATTGCTTTAAATTAATATCAGACTCAGGAAAACATCCTTTACATGTGCTTATTAAAGAAGGGTGAGAGGAAGTTGCCTTGTTCTGAGACATGTAAGCTGGACGTCCGTCCCACCGCTGTCTTTTAAAGATCAAAGCATAAACTTCATCTCCTCTGCAGACCAGTTTCTTCTCCACTATGTTCAGTGTTATATACTTTCACTATGATGCAAACGCACATGTGCAGAACGTACTTAAACTTTCCGATAGGGAATGTAATCAGATACAGGCATTTACACGGTTATTATTCTTCTATTTAACGGATTATTTACAGGATTACCCACCTCGTTCAATCAGATAGAAACTGTACTCCGAATGGCCTCAATCAGACTAGTCTATTCTGATTGAGGTTTATACATGGACGTATTCTATTCCGATCGAGCTATTAGTTGGATTATTAACGGATAAGGATGCATGTAAATGTGCCTAGTGAGGCTTCTTGAACAGCTACGCATCCTTTCAAACTCATAGCGCTGAGTTGTCTTCTCAGAGTGGGAATGATGGACAGAAAATCCTGTGGATTTTTCAGATCTGAAGCAAGAGTCAAAGATAAAAGTACTGTTTGTCTGATGGGGACAGTGTTGGTGGTCTGCCAGGTCTTGCTGTGGTTTTGGACTTTCCCCCTTCCTCACCCCCTCAGAAATATCTCATGAAAAATAAATGACTTGGTCTTAATGGTCATTTAAATAAGTAACGGGTGTTTTTGGACTTTTGCACAGTACTGTAAGGACCATAGCTGATAGACCAAGCTGAATACATGCACTATTACCTTAAATCCAAACATTTGGCCGGTGATTTATTGCCGAGGCCTGTTTCTCTCTCTGTTGTTCTGAGTCGAATGTGTATTTGACCTTGAAGTTTGATTAAATGGCCGATTAAACACAGAATGAAGGCAAATAGGTCTACACAGACCAGCTTTCTAAGACTGTGTTTACACACACGCTGACACAGATTTTCTTCATCCGTGCAGCATTTTCTGTTGACTTGAGTCTTTAATTCCCCTGTTTGCATTTGAACAAATCAAACCTTATTAAAATTCCAATCCTCAGTGTTTTAACCAACATCTGCTACTTTTTTGCTGAGAAAATGTTAACAAGCTGCTAAGACATCTTATCTTGTAGGTGGCCATTGTAATACGTCAGTAATGCTTTTGTTAAGTTTGTTAGGCTTGAGTTATTAATCAGGTAAATCTGAAGTACAAACTCCAAAGTACTATGCAGTTATTTTGGGCAATATGATAGTAAGTAACTAGACAATTTAACCAAGTTACTCTGAAATGCGCAAGTTACAGTATTTGCAAGTTTCTGAAAACTTTTTTTCTATATTTCTGCATAAATCTGATCGGATAGATAGATTTGATCAGATTTTCACACAAGTGGAAGAACCTGCATCAAGCTGGTCGTGGGAGGAAACCCACCAAACATAACAGAGCTGAAACTGTTTTGTACGGAGGAATGGGCTAAAATTCCACCAAGCCGATGTGAGGACTAATCAATAGTTACCGGAAATGTTTAGTTGCAGTTATTGTTGCACAAGGGGGTCACACTGAGTACTGAAAGGAAAGGTTTTGGCACTCACAGATATGTAATGTTGGATCATTTTTCTTAATAAATGAATGACCAAGTCTAATGTCTTTGTTATGTTTGTTTATTTTGGTTCTCTTTATCTACTTTTAGTTCTTGTGTGAAAATCTAAAGAGGTTTTAGGTTAAATTATGCAGAAATATAGACAATTCTAAAGGGTTCACAAACTTTCAAGCACCACAGTATGAAGCTGATAAAAGACATAGAAAATTATCCACTAACTAGATAACTGTTTGGGGTAATAAGGTGGTAAGCATAAAGAAACACAACATTTCACATATTTAAGCAGTAAAATAATCTGGAAAAATCTAGCAGGTAGGTTTGCATATTGTATTATAACACACATTGTGTGTTAAACACAAGTAAGTGGGCACAGAACTATAAAATATAAAGGTATCACTAAACTTAACCTGATGTAGTTAAAGACAGAAGTTTTGTTAACACATTCATTTTAAGACTAAGTATGAACCTGTCTTTTACCTAGAAACCAACTGAACTCTAACCTGTGAAAGAAAGTAATGATTCTTACTTTGGTTTTACTGGTTCCTTAATATTTTCTGAGTCCTTATGATTACTGTAGATCATGGGGGGCCCTCTGTGTCTTTTAGGCCTTCAGAGAAAGCCTAGTGATTTCTGGGAACTAAAAATACATGTCTGTAATTTTAACTCACTGCAATTTAGTAGAATCATGCTTGTATTTAAGCCAGTACTGCAGTACTGTTAAGGTTTGAATAGAAGCAAAAGGTTTAAAATCTTGAAAGGTCCAGTGGAAAATTGTCCATTCAGGAATTGTTTTTCTTCATGATAGCTGAGTAGATATGATGAGCATTCCTATTGATTAGGATTTCAAGAGCTAACGAACTGACTGAAGAATCAACCAATTACCTTTTGATTTCCAATAGGAAAAACCACATTCTGGAAGTCCTAGATATGAGTCCTGTTACTGACTGTGAATATGAGCAGCAGCCTAATCAATGGTTTGTTAGAAATGGAAAACAGCAGCAGCATCTCTACCATAAGAGTCTGTGTAAAGCAGTTGAAAGGTAAAATATACATGAATTTGTGTGTCATGAGCTTCAAGCTTCAAGTAAAGCATGGAATCTGTTGAAAACTTCAAATATTTGTGTTTAATCTAAAACATAATTCATTTGAATCTTTGTTAACTTTGTGCTAGTAAAGCATTTTCATAGAGGTGAGGTTTTTTCTGATGTTTTGACCAAGTTTTGACATGTATGGCCCAACTAAAGGCCTAACACTAATAGTCATGGTTCACCATTGCTGTAGATGGTACTACAGGAATACTACTGAAAATCATGCTTTACTGTATAACAAACTTCAATACAATCATTGTTGTGCTGATATATTATACATTATACACATTCACACATTATCTAAGCGGCTTATCCTCCTGTGTTGCAGCGAGTTCTGGAGCCTATCCCAGCGGTCATTGGGCGGAAGACAGGAAACACCCTGGACAGGCCAACAGTCCATCACGAGGCTGTCAGGTATGTCATTTTACCCTTTAAAACTACCTGATGCTTAAATATAATGTGTGACCTTATAATGAGTTTCGTTGTAAGAATATTGACACTTATCAACTTGTTACTCCAAATAATAATCCGTTCATTATTTATGTTACTGTAAAATTGTTCAGCTTAATATCTAGAACCTATTAGGCATTTCAGTGTTGTTTAGTTAGAATGTGCTTGAACTTATCATCACATTACCCAAAATAATGGCCTAGTACTTCGGAGTTTGTACCACACACTTACTCTGTTAATGCCCAGAACATAGGGGACTGTATGCTGTAAAAGAAAGCACACTTAATAGATAAATTCAGTAATAGTATATACATATGTTAGGGGTTGCATAGACTAATCAACCTGTCAACTTTACTGCTCTGTGGTGACGCTTTAAGCTTGATGCTGACTGATTAAGATTATGACACTAACAACACAGATGCCTAAGAGAAGACAACAGGTGGGGAGACTGGTGATTTAGGGGTCATATCTCCAGTTTCCTGAAGGCTAGCAAGGCTACTCAGAACTTGTTTGAAAGGGTGGCTCATGTACTACATACACCAATCAGGCATAACATTATGACCACCTCCTTGTTTCTACGCTCATTGTGCATTTTATCAGCTCCACTTACTATATAGGTGCACTTTGTAGTTTTACAGTTACAGACTATAGTCCATCTGTTTCTCTGCATACTTTGTTAGCCCCCTTTTACCCTGTTCTTCAGTGGTCAGGACCCCCATGGACCCTCACAGAGCAGGTACTATTTGGGTAGTGGATCATTCTCAGCACTGCAGTAACACTGATGTGGTGGTGGTGTGTTAGTGTGTGTTGTTTTTCTGCATACTTTGTCCACTATTAGACACTCCTACTTTGTCAGTCCACCTTGTAGATGTAAAGTCAGAGACGATAGCTCTTCTGCTGCTGCACAGTTTGTGTTGGTCATCCTCTAGTCCTTGGAGGAGGACACTGCCCACAGGACGCTGTTGGCTAGATATTTTTGGTTGGTGGACTATTCTCAGTCTAGCAGTGACCCTGAGGTGTTTAAAAACTCCAGCAGCACTGCTGTGTCTGATCCACTCAGACCAGCGCAACACACACTAACACACCACCACCACATCAGTGTTACTGCAGTGCTGAGAATGATCCACTACCCAAATAGTACCTGCTCTGTGAGGGTCCATGGGGGTCCTGACCACTGAAGAACAGGGTAAAAGGGGGCTAACAAAGTATGCAGAGAAACAGATGGACTACAGTCTGTAACTGTAGAACTACAAAGTGCACCTATATATTAAGTGGAGCTGATAAAATGGACAATGAGGGTAGAAACAAGGAGGTGGTCATGATGTTATGCCTGACCGGTGTACCTGTGGAGTTTTTGATCTGATATTTCTCCGCAGATCTACAGTGCTTCAAAAATCAGATACTGAATGTTGTCATCTCCAGTTTCTCAAAGACTACAATAAAAAGTCATGTGTTATTGGACAGGGGCCATAACACTCTGTTATCCTGTGAAAGTTAAAGTTAGTTACTCTTATTTTTGCAGAGTTAAAGTTCCCTACATTTCTCTGGTCCTCCGGACCTCCACCACAGATGGGCGTCTTAGCAAGACCGCCAACGGTGCACTTCAGTTGGACACAAATTTGCAAGATTCTAGGGTCGGTATCTCTGGTTCCTTGAAGGCTAGCAATGCAATCTAGGGCTTGTTGGAAAGGCCACGTCACACTGTACTGACCTGTGGAGTTTGGCTTCATCGCAGATTTTAAAGTCAGATGTTTTTGCTGCATTGCGTTCCCTTTTCCTGTGGTTTGATTGATGACATCATCAGCGATAAAATTGATTAGCAGTAGAACATGAGACATGTGTTATCACGAGTAAAATCTTGGCTGTGATGAGGCCGCAGGCATGAACTGAAGGCAACAACATCAGTTATGGGTTCTATCATACACTCTCAGAAATAAAGGTAGTAAACTGTCACTGGGGCAGTACCCCTCTTGTCACTGGGGGGGTACCATCAAGGATACATCTCAGTAACTTTAGTCAAGGAACATATTGTCAAAAACTTATTTAAGGTACACAGTTGGACCTTAAAACCACTGTTGTACCTTTGAGGGAACATTTACATTGTGTGAACCTTGATGAATGAAAAATGTACCTGCACCGAACCTTAATTTCTACCTGTGTATGGGTCCTATTATTTTATTGGACTGTACGAAGAAATCACTTGTTGTCAGTGTTGGGGGTAAGGCAGAAGTAACGTAACCCCATTATAATTTGAGAGAAGTAATTAGAACCCTTTTAGAGATGTTTTAGATTACTTTTTTTTATAACTAACCTTTTTTATAACTACACTGTTTGTTGCACAGACTTTGAATGATGGTGGTGACAAAACCGAAAAGAAATAATGAAAAAGAAACAGTTGAAATAATTCTTAGCTGCAGTCCTAGAGTCCATCACGAAACAAATGTTTGAGTGCAGCACGTCAGTATCTTCCCAAGTCCTACTGCTCATGCTTGTATGGAATCTCAAATTGCGTGTAGGCTTACATTCGTCATGCTACGGCCCAGTGCCATTCTTTTAAGTGGATCATAATGGAAACGTTATTGCCTGGACGTCTACGGCAGTGGCCCTGAAATCAAAGCGCGACGTGGCCGTGACAGCAATAGCATAGAAAGGTTTGTAATAAACAGAGCCAATCTCATCCTACATGTCGTAGGGATTGCAGAAGGCAGAAGGAATGGAGGCAGCGGGCAGGCGGATTACATGCAGGACGGAAATAAATCAATCGGACGTGTGCAAATCCATTTAGGAGTGATGGAGGGGAAAGGAGGGAAGAGATAAAGGAATTTTGTTGGCGGTGGAGGGGCGATGATAGCAGAGTAACTGAATAGGAGCAGGAATGTGGACAAGGGTGTCAAACAAATTGTGGAGATATGAAGATGCATGCCTGTTTCAGGTAATAGGTTCAAATAAGGTCTGTAGAAGGTCCTGTGCAATATTGGATAGAAAATTGATTTTCTATTTATATTTGTTATATTTTCCTCATTCTATACAGAACATTAAGCTCTCTACAGGTTATATTTTGCAAGATAAAAATCTGCAAAGCTCTAGCAAGAGGATATACACTGTCAGTCAAAAGTTTGGGCACAGCTACTCAAGGGTAGTTTTATTATTGTCAACATGTAAATAATGGTCATACTTTACTGTAGGGCAGTGTGCATAAGGCTACATGACACCTACATAAGCTCATTATGACAACTGATATAACCCTACACATGTATGAAGGACAAGTTAGACTGGTTGAACATTTTCTTTGGCTCTTATGTATCAGTTACATGACTTAAGCTGCACCACATTGTCAGCATTGTGTCACTGTGATATACAGTAAAAGTCATTTGTTATAATGTGTTGTGTTATTTTGCCAAAAAAGTAAAACTCATTACAACCCAAAGTCACCTAAAATACACCTTTATAAATGTTTATGTTGGTTTATGTCAGTTGTCATGGCAAGGCTATGTAGGAGTAATGTTGCTTTATGAATACTGCCCTACAGTAAAGTGTTACCCAATAAAATTTTACCAAAATAACACGTATGGAATTATGCAGGTGCATAATCTGTTGAGTGGCCCATTGGCTTCTATAAATCCAGAAGAAATATCTAAGATTATGTCTAGAACATACATCAGGATCATATTTTATTTCAGTATCATTTTCAAGATCATACATCCTTTGCCGATCCAACGCTGTCTCATGCTTTATGACTGATTTGCCCTTTGAAAGAAGCTCATGGCGTCCTCACGGTTAATCTTTCTTCTTGTGTCCAAACATTTTTTACTTGTTTTAAGTGATTTTGTTAAGTAGATTTATCTCACTATATTGGCAGGTAAACTGGCTCCCTGACATTTCCTTTCATACATTTTCAAATATAAAATACTGTTTACACTATAGCTCGGCTGAATATTGATGATTATTATTTACTGAGAGATGTACATCCATATTGTCCAGTATGTCCATCTAATCAGCATTTTGAATTCAATATTTAATGAGGCTAATGTTAATTCAGTGCTTTCCATTTTGCATTAGTTCAGAGTTGTAGCTAAACCTGGGAGACTAGGTAATCACTGACTTGCTTTAAAATGATGTGCTCCTATGAGGAGAGTGCCATTATGCCCATGTATTGTCTGGACTGGCCTGGTCTCCCCAGAGGCTGCTGCAGCGAAGCATTTGCAATTGGAGGGGAGAAAAGTTTACTTGATCAATGTTCCCACAATTCATGAGATTGGACGGATAGTTCCGTTTCATCCTCTCATCGAAGTTGTAAACAAAAAGTAGCTCTCTACGAGGGGAGGTGGCCCCCTTGTGTAATTTGCTGGTCCCTACACTCTCAGAAACAAAGGTATGAAACTGTCACTGGGGCAGTGCCCCTCTTGTCACTGGGGTGGTACCCTCAAGGGTACATCTCAGTACCTTTAGTCAGGGAACATAATTGGACCATAATCCACTGAAATGATATTTTCTAAGCTGCATTGACTCCACACACCCCGTCTCGTCTCCAGGCTTTTATTTTATTGTCCTGTTTTAAAACATTCGGTTATGAAAAGGTACAAATATGTACTTTTCCACTGGGATAAAACTAATTTAAGGCAGAAAATTGGACCTTAAAACCACTGTTGTACCATTGAGGGTTCATTTACATTGTTTGTACCTTGATGAACTAAAAACGTACCTGCACAGAACCTTTATTTCTAGCAGTTTACACAATGTGCGTAGTGAATGTATAGGGCCAGCCAGATTCAGGTTCTCCTGAATGCCTTCATTACCTAGATCAGGTGTGTCAGATTAGAGTTGGAGCTAAACCTGGTAGATCTCCAGGACCATGATTGGCCACCTCAACACGCTTGGAGGAGAACACTCACTGCCAGCTCTGTTACATCAACCATCTGTATTTGACTGGCTTAGACGGTTGGTAGGTCCAAACTTTTGACCGGTACTGCACGTCTGTATGTGATTCAGTATTTCTAGTAATTCAGCTTCCTCACTACGTCCTTACTGTAAGCAGACCGCACCAAATACGTTAAATCAAAGCCAGCAACCGATGATCATCCTCATTTAATGGATCATTTAAAAACACATCCCTTGCCGATCCAAAACTGTCTCATGCTTTACGACTGATTTGCCATTTGAAAGAAGTTCATGATGTCCTCAGAGTTAATCTTTCTCCGTGGACGTCCAGCCCCTGCTACCCCTGTCGTTTAATGGAAACATATTGCTGAGATCTTTGGCTCAAGGTTTTCTTATCCTTTTTTTTTCCAGTCAGTCATATGTTTTGGATTGGCTTTTTTCTGTTTTCCTGATTATCTGTATGGAAATTACTGCTGACAGTGGGATAATTATGGCATGAATGCTGTCCTGTGGCCAGCTCATAAATATGAAATACATCAGTGAGGCGTTTTTCAAAGGGATGTAGCCCAGCTTGAGTCGGACCCAGACAGCATGAGACTGACCCTGGCAGGATTGGAGTGTGTGTGTGTGTGTGTGTGTGTGTGTGTGTGTGTGTGTGTGTGTGTGTGTGTGTGTGCATGTGTGTGTGTGTGAGTGTGTGAGTGTGAAGATGAGGTTGTTTTTGGCAGACTCTCGTCACTGCAGCTTCTGATGGACCTTGATGTCTTGGTCTTTGGCCACCTCAGGGTGCCCAAATATGTGTAATTACAACTGAGGCTGAGAATTATTAAGATTTTCTCACACTCACACCTCAAATTCAATACTGACACCAATTCACATATCACTGTAATTTTGAATTTCCCAATATACAATGTAACATTTATTATCCCTAACTGCACAATGAAAAATAAAGGCTCTTGTCGCAATTATTACATAATTGCCTAATTGCCCAATTATTTGAACTGATCACAGTCATTTTCTACAGTTGTTAGCTTTCACAATCATATGTTTACAGCTCAACAAACAGAATGTGAATTTGGCACGTTTTCAGTTGGATTGAGGCAAATCCATGTAAATACAGTACTGTGCAAAAGTTAGAAGCCACACATCATTTCCAGTCAAAATGACCATTAAGTACAAGTTATTTCTTTTTCAGTATGATGGGGGAAATAACACAGAAACCTCAATTGCTAATCATGATATCATTTTTTTCAGTATGTAGCATGTCCACTCTTTACCTTAATCTGCAGGGATATTTTTCCACACCCCCAAGGTTCAGTAGATGTTAGTTGCACTTTCTGCTTCTCACAATCCAAATAAAGCCCAAACAGATTCAGTGATGTAGAGGTCTGGACTCTGGGGTGGCCAGTCTTTTGTTCAGGAAAAAAAGATAATTAAGATATTAATTAAAACTAGATAGTTGCATTTCCTGATGAAAATGCAGAGTAGCAGTTTAAGTTTGCTAAGATGTGGCTAAGTGGTTGTTATGTTATCCCAAGTGATTGCTAGGGTGTTGTTAAGTGGTTGCTATGGTATCCCAGGTGGTTGCCATGATGTGGCTAGGTGGCCGCTATGGTATCTCAGATGATTGCTATGGCATTGCTAGGTGGTTGCTATAGTATCTGAAGTAGTTGCTGAGGTGTTGCTAGGTGGTGCTATGGTATCTCAGATGATTGCTAGGGCATTGCTAGGAGGTTGCTATGGAATTCCCGGTTGCTAGGCAGTTGCTGTGGTATCCCATATGGTTGCCAGAGTGTTGCTAGGTTGCTGCAGTGGTATTCTAAAAGGTTGCTAAGCTGTTGCTAAATGGCTGCTTTGATAGCACAGGGGGTTGCTAAGGTGATGCTAAATGGTTGCTTGCTATGGTATCCCAAGCGCTTGCTAAGCAGTAGCTATGGTATTCCAGGTGGTTGCTAGGATGTTGCTAGATAACTGCAACCATATCTCAAGTGGTTGCCTGGGGCTTGCTAGGTTGTTGCTATGGTATTCCTGTTGGTTGCTAGGTTGTTGCTAAGTGGTTGCTATGGTATCCCAGGTGGTTGCTAGGTGGTTGCTGGTGGTTGCTATGACATCTGACATGGTTAACTGGCTGTTTCTAATGGACTTGCATCATCGTGATTTAAGCTGTCATTTCTATGGGATCACTATTATAATCATCATTTATAATAATTGTATGAAAACTGTATGTCTGAATCAATAAGTATTCAAGCACACCATCCCAGACTGAACATTGTGGTGTTGGAACAGTGTCAATACCTCAAAACTGCAGGACAAGTTTATGGATGAAAATAATAATAATAATAATAATAATAATAATAATAATAATAAGATAAATACAAATTGGATAACAATAGTGTTACACATTGCTTTGCCATGCATAATCATTAATAATTTATATGGCAACTATCAACTAATTGATATAGAATCTTTTTATGTGAATAATCTTTAAACTTTGGGAAACGTTCTTCACATTTACACATTCCATTCACAAAAGTGTTTTCTCTAAAGAACCCGCCATTGAAAGGTTCTTTGGAGAACCAAAAGTGGCTCCTCTATGGGATCACGCCAAAGAACGCTTTGCACCTTCCTTTTGAAAGGTGTACCTGCTGTGTTTGCTTTTCTTGTGCGATTAATTTTGAAAAAAAAATGGGTCCAATCACACCCACAGTTGTTTCATGTCTGATGCTCATGCTAGACACAAAGCAACAAGTTCTTCTGAATTTCAGAGGTTCTCAAAAGATTTCACAATCAATACAATCAGAAAACCCCTAGGACCTTCAGAAATGTGTATTTTTGGCAAAACCAGGCTCCACTGGAAATTATAATTATCATTGATTGCAAGCTGTTACGAGAACATTCACAGAGAGGAGGATTTCATTTCTCATGCAGTGAAAAATTCTGCCACTTTCCTGATGGAGATTACTTCAGTTTGTAATCATATGTTTCATTAAGTTTGATGTATTACCAGGCCTGGCACTTACTAGTTTGTGGCATCTGGTACTGTTATCTAGTTTTGAATATATCAGCCAGATGTTGGATGATGGAGATTTCACATTAAAATGTCGAGAGGTTTTATTAGAGGAACATTTTTGTGATGAACCATGGACTTCATTTCTGTTCTTGAGCTGAAATAGAGATTTAATTTCTTGTAAATTAATTAACCAAGAATTGATTATGGTCAAGGTCAAATGTAATTTATGGTGTATAGTTTGTCCAAAGTGTCCCAAAAAATAAAAAAAAAATGATTTAGACCAATTACAGACAGACTGGAAACAACAACATGGTATGGTAACTGCTTTAACTGCAAATTAATAAGCAGCTGATTGGATGTTCCTTCTTAAATATATTTGGATTTTTTCATGGCAGCACTCCTGCTTTGTCATTTTGTCAGAGGAACAATTAAATATTTTGATATATATTATTTATTGTGAAATTATCGACTATCATCAGAGGGGAACTCTCTGAAGGCCTGATTCTTGGAAACCAAATAATTCATGTCTGGAATTTTAGTATATTTTTCATCTAATACAATAATCATGCTTGTTGTATTTTAACACTGCGACTATTGTAATGTTTTTATGTCGATGTTAAGTTTTAGTTGGAAAGAAACGGGCTAAAATCTTGAACTTTTCACCTGGAAAATTGTCCAGTCAGATTTTTTCCCCTTGGTATCTAGGTGGATACACCCAAGTGAGCTCTCCCATTGGTTAAGCCTTCAGAAGCTGGAAAAAAAGGACTTACACATTAGGCAGTGGGATCATAATTTGATTTAGATGGGACCAATTTTGTGGGAAAAAAAAAACATCCCTCCAGGCCTTCAGGAAGAACTAGATATATCACTGAGTGCAAATGCGACCCATACAGTCAATTAGAAATAAAGAAGAGTAGCAGCTCTATGACAGGTTATGACAAATTACATTCCATTGATTTTCTAAGTGGAAATAGGTAAATACATCCTCTAAGTGTGCTTTAAGGCCATAGTTCATTCATTGATTTTTTTTTCCAATGTGTTACATTCAGCAAATAAATAGTAATTGCACATTTAAAGGTACAGCAATGTGCTTTCTGTTGATGTATTATCACTTAGAAAGTCAAAACATGGAAAAACAAGTAATTCTACCAGGGGTGCCTAAACTTTTAACTTTTAATATCTGTTACAATCCTCAAATAAAACATAGAACGTCTTTTGAAAGCTTCAAGTGTCAACCCAGGAAAACACAATTAGCCGAGTGCTAATATACCACTAGAAATCCCTTAGGTGTGCTAGACAAATTGTTATAGACGTGTGTTTTGGGCACAAGTTTTGATGCTTATGGCCTGAACAGAAGGTCTAATTCTTTTTGTTATGGTTCAACGCTGAGAATAGTGATATATTTTTGCCATATATATACAAATATATATAGTGATATATATTAAGGCCGTCGAGCCTTAGTCCTCAGTAGTGCTATGACTTTTTCAGTATCTTTGTTGTTGTGTTTCTGAGCTCTAATTATATAATCACATATTTACACGTACGTAAAAACACCCAGCAGACAGAAAGAGGAGGAGGGAAAATAAAGAAATCAAATCTGACCCCAAAGGGACGCGAACTCAAGCACCAGAAAAGCCATATTGATCACTCCTTCACCGAAATGACACAAGAGCGAGGGAGGAACAAGTGAACAAATGAAGGCCTGCCTTCCTCTGGGGAGCCTGAGCACTGGCAGTGTTAATCGGGTCAGTGTAGCATGGGCAACACACACAAACACACAGACACACAGACACAGCAGTCCTGTCGCTCTCTATCCTCCCATAGGAACCAATCGCTCATTAGTTCCACTGTCACTGTGGCAAGACAGCAGAAAGAAGCCGAGACAGAAGCAATGTCACAAGCCATCACTGCTCTTTCAGTGTTATCCCTCGCTAACAGACATTTCAGTTCCATATGATGATTTGCTTCATCTGGGCTGACCGAGGTCTGACCTACTGGACTCAACATTACTTGTCTGCATAGTGTCATAAAATGCATAGGCCAGTATGCTAACACTACAATTTTTTTATGCTAATTTGGCTTTCAGCTTTGAATGTATGCCAGTAGGGGGGCATATTTGGTCTGACAAGTGGGGGGACCACCAGCAGCTATAGCCTACATACAAAGCTGGCACGTGGAGATGACACAATATCATTTTTTTTCTTTTATGGTATTGAAATTGAAACCTATAACATTGGCTCATACTCTCATTTAGCCCTTTAAGACTTGGGCCCAGTCCCATTTTTATTTCTGCCCCTACCCCTTCTTTTTGAGTGTCACCTTGCCCCTTGGATCTGAGTTGTAAGGGGTAGTGGTCGAAATCTTCTCCTATGAAATGGGACCCTCAAATAAAAAGGACATTACTTCATTAACAGCTACTAGTGGTGCTCAGTAGGCGACCCTGCCAGTCTGCAGTGACAGCAGAGGAGGGTAAAGTTCAGCTCCTCACTGCTGGGCTTTAGTTACATTTAGGGAGTCATAGGCCTTTAAAGAGGGGGCACAATTATTTATTATCACCCACCCCTAATTCTTCAGTGATATGAAGCTGAAGTCAGATATTCACCAGTTTCTTGTTCAAGTTTTCCCGTGCCACCTTAACTGGAGGTTACATTCTGGTGCCTCAGACGTCAGAACTACTGCACCATTTAAGGTGGAATGGGAAATTTCGCTAGCAAGCTACTGAGACATCAGCATACTGCTAGCGATTTTTTATGCATGTTATGAAGAAAAGGACCATAATACATTGAAATGACATTAAACTAAGATGATACAATGGTTATTGTAATTTTTAACAGAGAAAATTCTCACTTTTGTTGGTTTCTTTGGTCGTTTGCGCAGCCGTCTTTCTGTTTATTTCTTTCCTCATAACACTCTGTTTGGTGTGTCCCTCTAAAAACCTCAGTTCAGAGGGCCATGTAGCCTTAACACTTCACCCTACACCTCTACCTCAACAAAAATCAGGACACCCTACCTCTAGAACGTGCAAAACTGAGGGGTAGGGCTAAGTGGTAGGGGTGAGGGGTGAAATGGGATTGGGCCTTACCCTGACAAACTTTCCCCTTTGTTTACTTTTGCGTTTTGCACTTTTTATTTTGTTTTTTGGACAGAAGTGTTGTACATCCACAGATTCAGATTCCACACAACCTCCCTAACAAAATGTCATTCTGTAAATCCTTCTACACACTAAATCCACAAATCAGCAATAAAACCACAGTAGCACAAAAAATAACCTTAATTTCTTTGCAGTTTTTTATTGAAAAAGAAAAAAAATTAAACCATGAGATCACAAGAAAAAAAATGGACAAAACCCTTTGACCTAAAATATAAGTTATGTGAAGTTTTTACCTCTTTTTGTTGTCAAGTTAAGCCCATTTTTCTGGACAGTGTCCTGCGTTTTTATGGACCTCTGCTTATATGTGAAAGTTCTCTTGGCAGTTTGTGTCCACAGTTACAAAAGAGTGCTTTGAAACTCCACACAAGAAAGGACTCAGTTTTATGTATTCTTTACACAGTCTGTATCATCTGCACCACGATGCCAAAATCACTCACGTCTTCTGAATAACATGATTCGGGATCTGAAGAGTTGTCAGTGTGCGTCATTCACTGCTGGAACAGCAATTCTAGAGCCTCATCTGTAGAAAAAGCATGTACTCTCATTGGTTGTGGCTTGGTAAGCAAAGCCAATCGAATGCAGAGCACGTATTTTACATCACATGACAAGCTATGAATTAAGGTGATGGATTTAAACTGAACTGTAAACAAAACAAATGAACAAGCATCATGCCATATGCATGTATGTTTTCAATAATTTTTTGCTGTAGGTCCATTTTGGATGTAAACAACCCACTTTGACAAACTTGGGCTTGCATTTTAGTGCTGTTTCTCTCGTTTCAATGGGAACAAACACATCTCTCTGGCTCACAGAACTGAGGAGCAGTGATGCTTTAAAGACAGCACGGTATTTCTTCTCGTCGTTGAGATGGCTGGTTTGAAAGGGTTTAAAACTACCAAGCATTGAAATGATCTATTTTTAATTGAAGCGCTTCATTTAACACAAGGCTATCATGATTCACTGGATCAGATTCATTCTTCTTTCCATCGGGTGTCCATGCCAGTATTTTCTGCTGATAACAGAGCACATGCTGATACACATTGACACCAATATGTCATCTCTACTAGCATCACATACAATTTGCAGATTTAATACATAAAACTAGGTAAACCAAAATATTATTATCAGGAATTACATATGTAGACTTGTATATCTTTGTAGTGTAGATAGACAAAAACCAAGGTGCAATTTGACTTGTGCTGTTGCCCTTCATTTCAGCTTGTAATAACAATTCTGCATTATTGGTTTCATGCAAAAATATAATAAATAATATTAACAATGTACATTTGTCGACAATCATACTGCTGTCCCACATGAATAATCTCATAATTTCAAAAACTGGGCAAGACAAGAGTCACACACTGCAGTCCTGGATAGCTTTTTGCTTCTTTAATGGCAGTCATCAGACTCTACCGATTCCCTGTGTTCACAGTGACGTGGTGGTGCCTTGTTAGTGCGTGTTGTGCTGGTACAAGTGGATCATACACAGCAGTGCTGTTGGAGTTTTTAAACACTGAGTTTTTTGTCCACTCACTGTCCACTCTATTAGAAACTCCTACCATGTTGGTCCACCTTGTAGATGTAAAGTCAGAGACAGTAGCTCATCTGCTGCTGCACAGTTGATGTGTTGGTCATCCTCTGGTCCCTCATTAGTGGTCTCTGATGTGGTCACTTTGCTGTCTCTGATCCAATTGTACCAGCACACACCAGCACCGTCAGTGCTGAGAAAGTTCCACCATCCAAATAATACCTACTCTGTGGTGGTCCTGTGGGGGTCCTGACCATTGAAGAACAGAGTGAAAGGGGGCTAACAAAGTATACAAAGAAACAGATGGACTACAGTCTGTAACTGTAGATCTACAAAGTGCTTCTATACTGTCAGAAATAAAGGTTTTGTCAAGGTACAAACAGTGTAAATGTTCCCTCAAAGGTACAACAGTGGCTTTAAGGTCAAATAGTGTGCCTTAAATAAGTTTTTCCCAGGTGAAAAGTAGAGATGTCTACCTTTTCATAACCTAATGTTTTAGAACAGAGCAATAAAACAAAAAGCCTGGCATGTGGAAGAACTACAAAACTCTGTGAGACAGGGCTAAAACTGATAAGGTTATGGCTTGCCTCACAATCTTTCATAAGTACCACTGGCAGGGATGCAGCTTACACTCTGCTGTTGGATTTTTGTCGTTTTCCCGTTAGCCATGAGTCTTGCATCCTTTCATCTCTTTTAGCTCTCGCCAACGAGTAAAAGCCAGTCCGAGATTTACTCTTATCTGGTATCTTGCTTGGTCGCTCTCTCTTTTTCTCTTCCTCACTTCCTCTGACAATGTCTTCTTTGCTCTTGGGCTCTGCCATGCTAGGAATACTGAGCTAGATTTTTATAGCTAGCTGAGTTGTTGATGTGTGAGGTGGTTCCATAAAGCATTCCTTAAAGCATTCCCGCGAGAGGTCTCGTGCTGCTCCTCCAAAGTTACATAGCACTATAGCAGGTGTTCCGATCCCGCAGTGGCAATGACAGAGACACCATCCTGACTATTATTAAGTCACTGTAGCATCAAAATGATTCTGAAGCTTTTATTTTAAAGTAGAATGTTTACATAATGTTGCTTGAACAGCACATAACTTTGGGAAAATGAACAAAAACACTGAAGGTTGGTATAATTTTGGGAAAATGGTGGACCTGGATCTTTGCTTTAAGGTTGGGGGCTGCAAGTTGGACCAAAATGGAAGACGTGTCCCAACAAGGTGTCCGCTCTTGTGATCTTGGCAGGGCTAGACACCTTCAGCAGGTGTGTGTGGATGTGTTAAGAATTTGATACTGTGTGTAGGGTTGAATGAGTTTGTAAAGCAGTGTTTTTAGAGTTCCTCGCTGACAGCACATAACAGCAGCTCCAATCTGAAGAATAAACAAAAAATAACACTCTGAAAGAGAAGTCAGGTCCAGCCGAGAGAGAGAGAGAGAGAGAGAGAGAGAGAGAGAGAAAGAGGTGGTCGGACGTGACTAAAAACATCAGTGGTTCTTGCACTACTACAGATAAGGTTCCGTTAGGTTAGGGCCCCAAAGCAGGGGGAACTCATTTGAAGATTATAAAATTGCATGTTATAGTGACCTCAATATCATCGAAAAGAACCAAAAACAAGTCTGTGTAAATTGTTGGTTTATGGAGCTAAAATAGCCTGGACTCAAAATGACCCCAAAAAACACCAAAGCATACAAAATGTGTACAGGAAATGGAAAACACATCATCAGGTTCATTTTATTTACACCATTGTCCCCATTAAATTAAGAAAAGTCATTAACTATGAGACAAAAAAAAATGATGTCAGTTATTTATTTTGAGATGTTAAATATTGAACGGGGTCAGATTGACCGCAAAGATAATAAGTGAGCTAAAGGAGGAAGAGAAAGAGAGGTAGAGTGTCTTTGACGCCAAGTATACATGGTAGTTGCAGTTAGGATGTCCTTAGATCTCCAAAGCCACAGATCATTCTGTAGTTTGCGTCATGCTCACGTCAGGAACTCTTAGCTGTTTTTCTCTATAGGAAAAATGAATGGCACTTTGAAATCAATTCTGTCACGTCCTGATATAACAAAGCAACGTATCTGGCACACTTTGCAAAGCTTGCTGGCTGCATGAGGTATTTTGGCGAGGTTGTGTTATGATGTCAGTTCAGTACACAGTGGTGTTAGCTTACATCTATGGTAGCAATCCTAAACTCCTTACCAATTTTCTTTTTATTTTTGACAATACAGTGGCATCCTGGGAAAATGTAAGCACAACAAAATGTTCCACTTTTGGAACGTTTAGGTTTATTTAGTGCATTTTCAAAATTCTAGAAACCTCATTAATTATAGTTAATGATTTTATTTGCTATTCATAATTCAAAAATGAAAAACCTTGAAATATTAAGCACAAAAACATCTACATAGTTATTTACTGTCTTGTTTGTTTGTGATGTGTAAAACCTTTCTGTATTGAACAGTTTAAGACATTTATCAAGATGTACTGTTTTACTTTTTACACTTAGATATAATACATTGTTAAGAATTAAAATCATAGCACTTATTGATGCATTAAGATTAAACAGGAATTAAATTATTAAACATCATTAACAAACGTTTAGGTAATGATTAACTTGCTGTTTACAGGTGCCCATTATTAGTTTTACTGGCACTTTTTCCCCAATTTGTTAAATTCAGCAAGCAAATAGAAATTATGCAGTAAAGTTAGCAGAAAAATGTCATATTTAAGTTGAGATTTTTAAAAATGGCATTCATTTTTCCCCATTAACAGCAAAGCCATATGATCCTATTATAATAGAAAAACATGAAATGGATTTAAATGCCAAACCAAATTTTCCTGAGGGTTAATAGACGAGTTAGTAAACATTGTTAGAAAATAAAAAGGCAAGCGATAACGAGAGAAGCTCGTCATCTAAACATGAATTATGACTCAATGTCATAAGTAGAGCTCTGGGCCCTTTAAGCAGAGGAAGAGCACTATTTGGGTGAAGTAATACACAGGCCTGTGGAGTAGAGCTATAATGATAGCAATGCCAGTGTGTGTGTGCTGGCATGTGTGTGGTGTGTGAGGTCATATTCTGCTCCCCGGAGTATCCCATTGATCAAACGCTGATGGCAGCATAAACAACCGCAGAAATTAATTACCCCTCAGTTCCCAGACTAACCATATGTAATATTAGATCTAATGAGTGTGCCAGTGACTAGCTATCACAGAGCTTTCTACAGGAAGAGAGAGGCTAATGGGGTGTCTGGACGACAAGAAGGTACGGACGGGGAAAATGGGGTCGGATTTAAACTTCCTGACTTGATTGAACAAAAAGAAACTAATCATAAATGTGATTCCAAACCATCAAAATAAATAAAGCGTTTAAAAACCCTAAAGTGCATTTTTGACTAGTTCCATTACTTATTCACATGGTACCCTGGTACCAGTGTTATTTACACAATTTATTACTTATTTACTTACTTACTTAGTTATTTAGTTCATTAGCTGTTTGCTTGTTTACTTAGTTACATGGTTGTTTAGTCATTTAGTTATGTACTTAGTAATAATAGTTCATTGGTAACTTATGGTTGTTAGTTGCTTAGTAGGGCAGTTAGTTAATTAGTTTGTAGTTAGAAAGTGGTGTTAGTAAGTTAGTTACTGGCTTACTTAATTAGTTAGGTGCTTAGTAGGACAGTTTGTCAGTCAGTTACTTTTAGTTGCTTAGTTAGCTAGTTATTTGCTGAGTAGGATAGTTAGTTAGTTAGTTAGTTAGTTGGACAGTTAGTTGGACAGTTCATTGTTTAGTGATTTATTTCCTTAATTATTAGCTAGACAGTTAGTTAATTACTTAGTTAATTGGGCATTTCTTTATTTAGCTAGTTATTTAGTTACTTATTTACTTATCTACCTGGTTAATTAGTTTATTATTTACTTAGCTAGTTAGGTGCTTAGAAGGACAGTTAGTTAGTCAGAGTAAGACAGTTAGTTACTTACATACTTAGCTAGTGGGTTAGTTACTTAATAGGGCAGTTAATTAGCTAAATGGACAGTTAGTTATTTAGTTACTTATTTACTTAGCTAGTTAGTTAGTTGCTTAGCAACCCAGCTAGTTAGTTAGTTAGGTAGGTGGGTATGTAGTTGCCTATTAGGACAGGTAGTTAGTTAGTTAGTGAGTAAGATATTGGGACAGTTAATAGTATTACTACATTAGTTATTTATTTAGTTTTTTAGTTATTTATTCAATTTCATAGTTAACAAGTTGAGTAAATATTTAGTTACTTAGCTATACCATTATCAAGTAACTTATTTAACTATTCAATGAATCGGTTAGTTACATTCTTGGGTGGGGTGGGGTCTATTTTATTAATTGTATAACAAATAACCAGTTAATTGATACTGTGTAAATAAAACCATGTTTAAATAAAATGTACATAAAAAAACATTTATCTACTTATTTTGGAGGGATGCTATTTTCGAATAGGTAAGAATTGCTGTACACAGTAAAAAATAAATGCAGGCATTTTTGGCAAACAATTTTGAAAATAAGAAATCTATTTCATTGAATTATTTATAACACCAAATTATTTAAAATTTCAGTGCCACGCATTAAGAAGGTTGAAAGTTAAAGTAGGTAAGAGGTCCTCAGGGAGGAGAGGGAGAGAGAGAGAAGAGAGAGAGAGAGATATGTAATTGGAAGGTGCTCCCGAAAGCGCTGAGTGTGTTCATTAGCTCTGTTCTCTTGTGTCTGTTTACGGCTAAAACTGTCATCGCTTAATGGAAATCAGCTTAAGTCAGTTTTTCTGCAGCCTTTCATGTGGAGCGGAGCCCGTTCTGCAGAGCTCAGCATTAGAGAAAACAGAGAGAGACGGAGAGAGAGACGGAGAGAGAGAGTGAGCGAGGGAGGTGTTAGTTAAGGCCGTGTGCTCCCGCAGCACTGAGTGTGTTTGTGTTCAGTGTAACGTGATGAATTATGAGCGCGAGTGTTAAGTGACTCCATCTATCTCTGATTCTACACAACTCAGCTGAACCGCTGCGCTCCTCTACGGTCTCATTTACTAAATATTGGACTTCACTGGAGATCACATTTCATTACTGCAGCAGGAGAAAGTGTGTGTGTGTGTATATGTGTGAGTGTGTGTGTGTGTGTGTGTGTGTGTGTGTGTGTGTGAGAGAGAGAGAGAGAGAGAGAGAGCATCATGGTTGTAGCTATGACTGGGCCTTGGGGGGGGGCTAAGATCCCTCACTTGGAAGCCAGGTAGTACAGTTAGGTCCTTAAATATTTGGACATTGACAAAGTTATTGTTATATTGGTTAAATGTCCAGCACAGCATATTGGAGTTGAAATTAAACACTGAATATGAACTCAAAGTGCAGAATCGCAGCTTTAATTTAATGGTATTCACATTCAAATTGAATGAAAACAGTAGGAATTACCACCATTTTCATTCATTGACCCCCCGTTATTAGGTGCTCAAAAGTAATGGGACGTACTAGCATTATCATAGTTTACATTGTCTTTTTTAATACTTGATTGCAAATCCTTTGCAGTCAATGAATGTTTGAAGTCTGTATCCCACAGACATGACAAGACACTGGGTTTCTTCCCTGGCGATGCTCTGCCAGGCCTTTACCGCAGCTGTCTTCAGTTTCTGCTTATTCTGCTTATGCATTTTTCCTTCAGTTTTGTCTTCTCTAAGTGAAATCCATGCTCAATTGAATTGAGGTGAAGTGATTGACTTGGCAATTGCAGAACATTCCTCTTCTTTGCCTTACAAAAGTCTTGCAGTGTGTTTCAGGACATTGTCCATCTTCATTGTGAAGCGCCATTGAAGCATTTGGCTGAATCTAAGCCTGTGGTGTCCAACTCAACCACTAAAAGGGCCATATTAAAGAAATCTCAGCAAATCTGTGGGCCAGCTGTGTTTTCATTTCATTTTTATTTAACATTTTGCCAAGCGACAGCAAAATAGGCATTAAATACTTATTCAAAATTTTGTTTTGGATTTTTCCCCAATTTTCTCCCCATTTTAGTCGTCTCCAATTCTACCCGCTAGTTAGGACTCCTCCAATCACACAATACCATTAGTGGTAGGAGGGTGAAGGCTAGCACAGGCTTCCTCCGAGACCTGTGAAGCGCCATCATCTTTTCGAACTGCCGCTCACGCAATGTCATTGGACAGCCAAGTATGCTCGGAGGAAAGCGCCAACCACCAGATCTGTTACATCAGCTAACAGACGTCTGCACTGACTAGCATCATGCTGAGTGATGGGGGGAGATGGATACCCACCCACAGAGTGAGGCCAGTTGCACTCTCTTGGACTCCTGGCCACGGATGGCTGTAGCATCACCAGGGATTGAACTTGCGATCTCCTGGTGATAGAGCCAAAGTTAAAAATAATTCTAAATAAAAATAAATTGTTTTAGGTAGGCTTTTCTTTTTAAACTGCGTATTTGCTTGAACTAGACACCAGGCATATTTTCTTTTTGTGTAACCACTGACCCATAGATTGTTGTTGCAGCTCAGGGTGACTTGGCCCATGGACATTGGGTTTGACAAATGGGATCTAAGCAAATAATATAGTTGTATACACTTCAGAATTCATCTTGCTGGTTTTGTCAGCAGCCACATCAGCAATAAACCACTGGCAGCAATACATGCCCATGCCATAACACTACCTTCAAGTCATACTTTATTACAAAAAATGGATGCGGTGTTAGTGGGTTGAGAGAAATTTTGGGGATGTATTAAAGGAAAAGATTTGGGTGACCATTGACTTCTAGTGTTTGTTAGTCTATTTGGCCTGGTAGCGCCAGTGCTAAACTAAAGAAACAAAATTTGGACACCAAACATAGTTGATTATCTACATCTAGGGTAAGTAAAATTTGTGTCAATTTGATTGTTCGCCAATCCATGCAAGGTCAGCAATCGAACTGTTATTTTTTTGTATTTATTTATTTTTTCTAGCCATGTAAACTACAGTAAAGTAGGCTAGATATCTAGTTGGTGGTTGTTATACGTAAATATATATATATATATATATATATATATATATATATATATATATAGTAGACCTAGTAGTTGGTTACAGTAATAGTACTAGTTCATATTTTCTTTAAGGTATATTACCACTGTACCTGAATGCCAGTGTACTTTCAGTATTCTCTATACAGTTCAAGCATACTACTGATGTACTTAAGTATGTTTCTCTTTCACAAGGGATGCCTTTGCTAGGGCGGCACACTGTCACCTCACAGTAAGAAGGGTCTGGGTTCAATGCCCCGACCGGGTGACCAAAGTCCTTCCTATGTGGTGTTTGCATGTTCTCCCCAAGATACTAAATTGGCCCTGGGTGTGAATGTATATGTCTGTGTGTCTGGTCTGTGATGAACTGGTGATCTGTCCAGGGTGTTCCTGCCTTCCGTCCCCGGTGAATGCTGGGATAGGCTCCTGCTCCCCCCAGGAGGATGATGAATGAATGCCATCATTAATCAACAAAAATAGATTTATGTACATATCCAAAACAGTTTGATTTGATATATATATATATATATTTATATATATATATATATATATATATATATATTATATTTAAATACACAATACTGCAATATATACTGAAATGGTCAGAAATCTTAATAATACTGTGGCCATAAAACCCACCACTACTGCAAACAGTCCCCCTAAAATGAAATTCCGGCTACACCACTGGTGCACATGTGTGGTGTCACCTGTCTCTCTGCCTCCTCGTTTTGTCTCTGTTGTGCTCCTCCGCCTCTCATTAAAATGACAAATGTATCTCCGCCACTTTCTGTGGGTAATTGATTGTCGCCGCGACGACGGTGCTCTAATAACCCACACAGAGGAAAATAATAATATCTACCTTTAAAGAGGAAAAATCACACTGTGCTCCAGCAGTGCCACCGCAGCAGTTTCAACTCTGGAGGTGTGTGTTAGTCCCCACACACTTAAAAATAATGTAATAAAGTCTGCTGTACCATCAGAACAAGCGCAGATACACCTCCGATTATTTTCACCGTTTATTTTCTAACAGCGAGGGTTATTCTTTTTTCCCCTTAACTCTGAGGATTCGCTTTGCTGGTGTTATTCATCTTGTTTATGTAGATGGTCCTGTCTGTAATGTAAGATTCGGTAACACTATACTCAAACCCTGCTGCATGTTGACGTAACCATGCCATAAACATGTCATGGTAGGTGTTGTTTCATTGCTGTCAGAGCAAAACCTTGTATCTTCAAAATGGTAACTTTACAGGAGAAGCAAAAACATACTTTACTTTTAATGTAAGTCCATCTTTTCCCAAGTAATGTTGGGTCGTTTCTTTTGGTCCAATGATCATGAAATTTACATACAATGTAAAGGACAGTAGGTTTTTTTCAAATTGTGTCCAAAACTGAAAAACAACAAAAATAGAGATATGAGGTTTTGTTCCAACAGCAGCAATTTGCTTCAATAGACCAATTTTGTCAGTAACATAATGGTGTCATGTCAACATTATTGGTCATAGTATTTGATGTCATAACATCACATGAAACATTATGGCATCTGTCATTACAGTTAGTGTTAATGATAATTGCACTGTTATATTACAGGACAAATCTTCTATGACATGTTTATGGCTTGGTCATGTCAGTGTTATGTAGTATGTTTCAAGTAAAGTGTTACTGTTAAGGTCCTCAGATGGTTCTTCTGTGTTTTTATACAAAAATGTAGCTATTTCTGCCATTTACTCTACTCTCTGTTAAGGATGTGATTTCTCAGTGCTGCTGTCCCATTTATTTCATATATATATATAGAGTATGATATAATAAAGCTGAACTTTTGTAGATTTTTATTGACCATTTTGAACAATAAAACATGTAAATAGTAATATGTCACACCCCAATCACATGTTATCAATACAATACTAAAAGCTTATCACAGTACATCCAACACAAAGGAAGCCTTTTGTATTTTTTATACAGTGATAGAAAACAGTGGCACATGAAAAGCTCCACTTAAACATGCTGATACATTTCACTCTGGCCAATAGGGACATACATCTAAATAAATAGGTTCCGTCAAAAAATCAGTAACACTCTACTGCAGGGTACTCTTCATAAGATTATATAACACTTACATTAGCTTGTCATGATAACTGACATAACCTCCCATAAATGTTTATAAATGCTTATTCCAACTGGCATAATTCACTATGGAGGTTACATTTGCCAATTATGATCAGAGTTACCAAAAGTACTCTTATGACAGATGACACCTATTGGAATAAGCATTTATAAACATTTATGTTGGGTTATGTCAGTTGTCATGACAAGCTTATGTAAGTGTTATATAGCCAAATGAACAGCTCCCTACAGTAAAGTGTTACCAGAAATTCTCATACTCAATTGCCAGTGGTTCCAAAACATGAACTGGTATCAAAGATTGACAATATGTTGAGGTTTTCTAAATGTTTGAAAGGTTCTTTACATTCATATATCTCATTTATGACATTCCTTATTGAATTATCTAACTGAAAGGTTCTTTAGGGCACTAAAAGTGGTTCTTCTATGGCAATAGTTCTCAAACTAGTCTTCAGGGATTCAGATGTTTTTGCTCTGTTCCTATGCATTTTAGGTTGGGTTGAAGCAAAACGTAGGCTGTCTCCAAGGACCAGTTTTAAAACCACTGCTCGCTGGTATCACTTCAAAGAACCTTTTTGGAAATTGTATTTTTAAGAGTGCACTAAGGGAGTGTGTACACTTTGTAGATTTAATTTGATTGAAATGGACCAGGTGATTGCTCTGTTAGGCTGTATGTTCACACAGCAGGTAAAAGTGGCCCATATCTGATCTTTTTCTTCATATGTGACACAGATATAACAGCAAAAAACACATTGAATCTACAATTTTCAATTCTGATTTGAGTCATTTTCATATGTGCTACTGAAATCCGATATGCGGCAGTGTGACAGTGCGACTTTTATATCAATCCAACTCATTAATGCCTTAATTTTGCGCTGCTGAGACCTCATAAACATTTGGGCTGATGTTTCTATACAAAAATATTTCAAGAAACTTATCGCAACCTCTCCGTGTTTGAAGAGATTTCCAAAGAAATGGCCGTAGAAGAATAAGGCTGCCGCATTAAAGAACAGCTACAAGTCTGAAAGCAAAATTGAAAGAATCTGAGGACACTAATCAAAGAAGTGACCGTGCCCTTTTTACGGCGAGCTCAAATTCATTCTGGGTGATGAGCCCAGCTGTCAATTAATGAAGCTTCATTGTGATGTCATGCTGGCGAAAATGAAGCTGAACCCTCCAGGAGCGACTGGCGTTCGTTGACAGTCGTGATTGTTTACTTCTGAATGAGCCACATGAACCAATGTGAAGCATTGTTCTTTTGCGCATGCGGGTCGGTTTAGGAGTTGATCTGTTCAGACTGATGTTGCATATTCTTCACATTTAAAAGACACTGTGAACAGCCAAACAAATATCGGATTTGGTGAGAAAATCTGATTTGGGCCACTTTTACCTGCTGTGTGAATGTAGCCTTAGTGCACTTTGTAAGAAATGAGAACATGCATGGTTTTAAAGGGATGGCTAGGGCAGCCACTGTCTTCCCTGAAGTCTGATTGGCTACCAGTACATGCAGTGCATTTACATTTGGCAGACGCTCTTACCCAGAAGGTAGTGTTAGGAGTCTTGCCCAGGGACTCTTATTGGTATAGGGTTGGGTGCTTGCCCAGGCGAGGATTGAACCCCAGTCTACCCCAGAGCTGTTACCCACTATACTATACCAACCTACCTGTGGTAACCTGTGGCTACCACACATACCATGCCAAATTTTTTGCCATGTTTTTGGCTTCCACCTTGCTATCAGGTGGGTGTTTGCACCTTTGAGAGGATAGTCGCTTCGCTATCAGTGATCAGCGGAACAGCTGTCCAACCTCTCACCAAGCCCCCCACATATTCACATTGCCACCCTGCCAAAACTCCCTGCCACCCCTGGTAAAATTTTCTAGATCCGCTGCACTAGAATTGCTGCTATTTAAACCCTGGGGTGCACTATATTGGCGAACTGTTGCGATTCTTTTGAAGTAAGAACATAATATATAGTAATTAATGTCTATACAAACCAGTCACAGAAAAATCAGGAAAATTAATTTCTTTTGGTCCATTCTTCATGAAATATTGACGAAAAACACCTTTATGTGTTTTTCCTTGGACAGTGATGATGTGTATTCGACTCTGTATCTCTCTCTCTCTCTCTCTCTTTCTCTCTCTGTCAGAAAAGCATTACAGTGAACAAAGGCACAAACACATCCATAATGAATGAAGAGGGAGGTCTTTAATGACTGGATCCAGGAGGAGCTGGAGAGACAGAGAGAGAGACAGAGAGAGAGAGACAGAGAGAGAGAGAAAGAGAGAGAGAGATGGAGGGATAGAGGGAGGATGAGCATGTGAGCTGTGTTTGTGGGATAATGATGTCACCTCTGGCCCCTGCGGACTGCTGAGGTGCCAGGCTTGCTGTGAGCTTTAATTATCTGTTTGATAAATGCTGGACTGTTCCTGGGTCAGCCTTCAGAGCAGGGTGGTCGGCGACCCTGAAAAACGAAGGGTTGAAGGAGTATGTGTGGGTGTGTGTGGGGGATGTGTGTGTGTTGGTTTTTGTATATTTTCAGTACAAAAAATTGTCATGACTATTAAAAAAAAAAATTAAAATGTTTCATTTTTAAAGTTGTATTTTAACTCCAATTTATGAGGAAAGAAAATAGACAAAAAAAGGCTGCTGGTGTTCTCAGAACACTAGACTGGCCACCCCAGAGTCCAAACCTTGACATCATTGAATGTGTATGAGATTCACTAAGAGATAATCAGAATAAGGAATCAGAAAATGTAACCAACTTCTAAGACTGAACTTTGGAAGAGTGGAAAAATAACCCATCAGATTTCTTAGAAACAGATTTCTGTGAAAATGTGTCTGCTGAAAAGATTCGAAGTTCTGTGAATGTCACCTTTGTAAGCATTTATAAACACATTTATAACATGTTATAATGTATTCATAAGGAATTATAAACATGGTTATAAATATTTATAAAAAAAGAGTTACACTGGATTACACTTTATAGCCATGTTTATTATACATTATGAATTGTTAATATAATGCATTATAAATAGTGTTAATAACATGTTATAATGTCAGTGCCAAAGAAGTCAGTCCCAGCTTGGAGAGCGTAAAGACAAATACCAAGCTAACGGTGGTGTACATTAACTTTCCCACATTGGGTAAAACACTGATGGCAGCTCTAGTTTAAACTCTGACATTTTTATAAATATTTATAGCTATGTTGGATGGACACACTAAATACTGACAAAAAAAAAAAATACATATATATATATATATATATATATATATATATATATATATATATATATATATATATATAGTAGTTAAGGCCTTAAAATTCCTGTCTTATTACATACTAAGGCTTATTATTCAATAACTACAGGAACTTCAGTGCAAACTAATGGAGCTATTATTAGGTTATAGAAGTGTGTAATAAAACTTTGACCATCTAAAAGGTTAAACATGTTTTCTGCCTTTCTGCTCTTGACCTTGAAAGATGATTAATAGCTGTTTTGACTGGAAAGATGTATGTATGGGACATATTTGTTTGACCCCATGCTAATATTATACAGAAACAAACCTTTGTTTGTGAGTATATTTTTAAAAAAGTTTTGAACCTTTGAAGTTCTCCATGTTTATATTTCCCTATTTATGTAGACCCTGTACAGATTTTTTTTTAATAAATGAGATGTGACAACGTGCGACGAACATTGCGGACGATGGCAAAAAACTGTATGTGCGTGTTTGTGAGAGAGAGAGAGAGACATAGAGAGATCCATCACTCTAATGAGGCTGCCCTCTCATATCTCTGGTGTAGAGGACAAGGCTGGGCCTGACCTGTAGGTAATGGGAGCGAGTGATGGATGGCGAGAAGCTACAGGAAGGAAATGACGAGCACCTAAGATCTAATTTAGCAAGAGTGCTTACAGAGCAGCGCAACACACTAGCAGGAGACAAGGGAATGCCGTGTTGTCGTCTCCTGGGAAAAGCCCCCAACTACATTCCACTTCATTTTTAAGTGCTGGCTTTGTAGCTACAAACAAGCTACAAAAACTGCATTGTGTCAAAGATCTGTTTTTGAAATCCTATCGACTTTGTTGAGCCCAATCAAATTCTGATCCTTTGTTAAAGGTATTTTGCCTCATTGTGCTCTGTTACTGTCATAGAAGTGATGTAAAAGTATGTTATCCTCCAACTGCAATGAGGAACATTTTTAGCCATCTTAAACAAGAGCTCAGAACCTGACGGGGCCACTTTAGGACATTCCCCTTCCTTGTTTTTGAGCCACTCTAGTATTGCTTTGGTTGAAGCTTCTCCTTAGCTTAAGGTTCTTACAGTATTTTACATCTATCAGTTTTTCTTCAGCTGTAACAAGAGGCCACAATCCTGCTAATGAAAATCTTTCCTACAGCATGATGCTGCCACCACCATGCTTCACTGCAAGGCTGTAGACCTATAGGGATGTAGTTTACACTAACAGTGGGTGTTATGACATAAAAACAACATTAGAATACTTTCAGATATATCAGATTTTCATTATAAATGATATGGATTATAATTCTTGTTTTTTTTTTTGTTTTTTTTCTGAAGATTGCAAACAAGGTGGGTGGAATGAATACAATTCCTGCAAAACAGTTGTGCAGTAGTGGTTGTTTTTGTTTAAAGGCTTTCCATAACTTTTGTCTTTTTCATATAGTTGTTAAGTGTTTTGGAAGTACTGATCATGCCTAGGATACACTAGGAAAATGTGATGTAATTTATCACAATAATTGTAAAAAAAAGGATAAAACATTGTTCAACCATCCATTCCTGTTTAAATGTGTAAGTATAGAGCATATTCTAACAATAATAAACAAAAGTGCTGATAAACAAGATTATATTGGTTCATGATTCAGCAGATGTGGCCACCACTGCAGCATAATTTCCATGAGCCTATTTTAGTTGCAAGCTAACGATGGTGTATATTTACTGTTCCATACTGGCTTTAATACTACTTATGACAGCTCTAGCTTAAACATTGACATGTGAAGCTTGTGGGAGGGTGGTGGGGGGCAGTGTTGGGTATCGTTGAGTATTTGTGATGTGAGAATCTGGCCCCAGGTCAACATAGCCAGTGACATTTGCCTGTGCTATATTTTCCATTTTAATGTTGTTCTGTATAATCAAACAAACTGTACCGAATGCTCCCCCATCATAGCACATGCAGCATGCCAGTCAGTTTTCTTGGGAGCACATTCTGCTCCTCATGGGGTCTGATATGAATGAAGTCAGAAACCCAGAAAGCCAGAGTCTAAACCAGGTATGCGGTACACTGTTGTTTGTCGTTTTGCTGCAAGCCAGCTTCCTTGACAACACAGTTTATTTAGAAGAAAGCTTCCCCGCTGCTCTGTTTTTGATGCACTGCTACTGTACTGGCTGTAGCGTGCAGTCAAAGCGAGGTGTGTGCTGGGAGTGAGGCGCTGAGCCAGGAGCGCTGGGCGTTTGAAATATTTCTGATGGCTGTAGTGTGGGTGCGTAGCAAGTTGCTGAATCTGAGGTGAGCTGAGGGGCATGGGGCTGCTTCTTCGGTCTATCAGCAGATCTGTGGCTTGGAGGTTCTCATACACACCGATCAGGCATAATATTATGACCACCTCCTTGTTTCTACACTCATTGTCCATTTTATCAGCTCCACTTACTATATAGGTGCACTTTGTAGTTCTACAGTTACAGACTGTAGTCCATCTGTTGCTCTCCACACTTTGTTAGCACCCTTTTACCCTGTTCTTCAATGGTCAGGCCCCCCTCAGGACCCCCACAGAGCAGGCATTATTTGGGTGGTGGATCATTCTCAGCACTGCAGTGACAATGAGATGGTGGTGGTGTGTTAGAGTGTGTTGTGCTGGTCTGAGTGGATCAGACACAGCAGTGCTGCTGGAGTTTTTAAACACTGTGTTCACTCAGTGTCCACATGTATCGGTATTTAATTATTGATTTATTGATTTATTTTATTTCACAGTCGTGCACAAACATTCTTTTAGGATTGTGCAATTGTGTTTTATTGTTTTGTCCCAGAGTTACAGTTTTGTAATGACTTTGACTAAGAACCAGTCAGTGTATCAGATCAATGCATCAAACATCAAAGCGATCAGCAATGTGTTTTTAATATACAGTGAGTCACACTGCAGCCACAGAGTGTAACAGTGCAATCAGTATACGGCATTTAGTCTGTGTTGTGCAGCTCTAGTATCAGACTGATTTTAGGGTTGACTCCAGCATGAATTCCTCTTTCTATATGTGGTAGAACACATGGTGTACGTTGCTGCTGGGTTCTACTGGGCATTAATCTCTTTACTAACTCACAGAAACACACACAGGAAGTGACACCAGTCATCCAGTCAGTGACTCTTTTGTGCTGCATCCAAAGGTTGGAGGAGAGAGAGAGAGAGAGAGAGAGAGAGAGAGAGAGAGAGAGAGAGAGAGATAGCAAAAGGGAGAGGGGAGAAAGAAAGAAAGAATGTGATGGAGCGAAATGAAAACAGAGAAAGAAAGGACAGAGAAAAAAGAAAGAAAGAAAGAAAGAAAGAAAGAAAGAAGGACAGAAGGACAGAAGTAGAGAGAGAGAGAGAGAGAGAGAGAGAGAGAGAGGGAGAGAAATGAAAGGAAAAGAAAAGAAGAGAGAGAAAGGAAGAAAGACATGAGACAGAGAGAAAGAAGGAAAGAAAGCAGGAGAGAGAGACAGAAAGAAAGAAAGAAAGAAAGAAAGAAAGAAAGAAAGAAAGAAAGAAAGAAAAAAAGAAAGCAGGACAGAGAGAGAAAGAGAGAGAAAAATGAAAGACAGAAAGAAAGAGAGATATGGGGCAAAATAACAGAAAAAGAGAAAAAAGGAAGAAAGACTTGAGACACAAAAGAAAAAAGCAGGAGAGAGACAAGAAGAGAGTGAGAAAGAAAGAAAGAAAGAAAGAAAGAAAGAAAGAAAGAAAGATGTGAGACAGAGAGAAACAAAGAGAGAGCAGGTCAAAAAGAAAGAAACAGTGAGAGAATGAGAGAGAAAAATAGGAAGAAAGAAAAAAAAAAGGATGTGAGCCAGCAAGGTAGAGAGAGAAACAGACAGACAAAGAGAGAGAAAGATGGAAACAGAGAGAGAGAGAGAGAGAGAGAGAGAGAGAGAGAGAGAGAGAGAGAGAGAGAGAATATGACGGCAGAGGAAACAGCCGCTGCTGAATTATTAAAAGGCGGGGGGCTTTTCAAGAACAAAAGAGCATCCCTCTCTCCCTCCTAGATAAATGTCACTCTCTCTCTCTCTCTCTCTCTCTCTCTCTCTCTCTCTCTCTCTCTCTCTCTCACGCACACACACACACACACACACAGACACACACAAATTACACAACGTGTCGTCCTGTCACACAGTGTATCCGCTCTCCTTTCACCTCTCCGCTCCATCCATCTATCCGTCCCCCCCAGGAAGATAAAAGGTGTCATTAATTGATTGGCATGCCTGCCTGTCTTCCTATTGTTCTAATCAGAGGCTGCCAATTAAGATCAGCGAGCTGAGGTGGAGGAAGTTAAGCGGCCCGATCTCCTCATTAAGATGTTAAGGAAATAACCAGGGAATTAGCGCAGAGGCAGTCGGTATACAGGTGTGTAGCGGTACAGTGGTGCGCAACTTCTAGGGCTGACATGATGAGCGATAATTTAGATATGCATTTATCGATATGCAGCCTGCACTGGCCGCTTGAGTGACGCTGTATCGCGGCTACTTGGGTGATGCTGCATTCCCGCTATGAGCAGCAGGAAAATGCTACCCCTCCGTGGCTAAGGGCATTTTCGGCCTTCAAAGCTTCCCATCCCGGACACCTGTATGATGCACCCTTGTTGCGGTGTGAGACTTTCCCTTGCGGCTAAGGACTCTTTCTGGGCTTGCAAAGTGACTCTCTACCGTGGTCAGTAAAAACCCCCCTGCTAGCTGTGGGAGCTGTGGAGGTGTGTGTGTGTGTGTGTGTGTGTGTGTGTGTGTGTGTGTGTGTGTGTTCTGTGTTATGTATTGTTGATTATGTATTTTGTTACTTTCTGATTGTACAGTGACCTTGAGCATGTGAAAGGCATTATATTAAAAAAGTGATGATGATGATGATGATGTTAATACCCTTTTTAGGTATATCATGAGTAACATCAGTGCTTTCATAGAACTGCACACATCATACAAAAAACATTAGACCAGTTATGAAGAACTGTATACAACTTTCAGTCCATATGTTCCAAGTTTGGAAACTAAGCTGAAAAAACAGCCCATTTTGAATTCATAAATGTTTATAAATGCTTCCAATAGGCGTCATCTGTCATGAAGGCTACATTGACCAAAATTGGCAAATGTAACATTTATAGTGAATAATGTCTGTTGGAATAAGCATTAATAAACATTTATGTAGGGTGAAATCAGTTGTCATGGCAAGCTTATGTAGGTGCCGTGTAGCCTAATGAACTGTACTCTACAGCAAAGTGTAACCAACTAAAGCGATGAGTGTTTGTTCCATTTATAATACTGTTATGAAGCATCGATCCCAAGTGATTTATATCAGTTCTATGTAGTTCTACATGAATCAATAGAGTGTCTTGTACTTCAGCTCATGGTATCTTGTGATTACTAGTATAAGATGTTCATATACACTCAAGTATTGCTTTATTAATATTTTATTCCATGCTCATGCATGTGTTATGATTTCGTTATGTAGGTAGCCTTCAAATAACCAAATGAAGTATGGCTATTTTTTATTTTTTAAGTAAACAAAAAACATGTAACATATAGGATATGGCTCTATTAAGTCAATGCATCCATTTAAGCATTCAAACCCATCCATAAAGCATTCAGTAGGTAAAGATGACTCAGTTGTTTGGCTTTAAAATCTATGTATATTATCATAAAATGATATTAATACAGGAAGAACAGTGTGCAGGACATGATATGAAGTGATGAGCCTGAATGAGCAAAAATTCCTATCTGTAAGATTTTAGGAAAGATAAAACCCCTTCCTGGACAGCAGGGGGGGGCAGGCAGGGTAGGGGGTCCCATCTCATTTTCTTATTCTCTTTTATTCTCTTTCATCCCCCGCTTTCCCAGTTCTCCCTAGCTTTGGCCAATCTTCACAGACCTGCCGCTCCTGTTTCTGGAGGTATCCGGGGGTGTGTGGGTCAGGCCGTGCCCAGGCCGAGAGCAGCCCTCTGGGGCCCGAGTTCGCCCCTGATTCCCGCCGGGCTCCGCCCACCGCCTCCACTACTTCCTGCGCGACCCCGAAATTCTTCCTCCCCTTTACCCCCAGTCGGCTTCCTGAGCGTAATTGTCCTCAGCTGTAGAGCGTGCGGCTAAATGGGACCGTGGGGAAAAGAGATTTGTAGTTCCAGGGAAGCGGAGAAATGAAAAAAGGGAAAAAAAAAAATTGGGAAATTGGTGGCAGGCCACAGAAATTAGCATTCTTTTGGCTTTAGCAGGACATTAAAGATTAAATAGCTGCTAAATCCCAAAGTGTCATGCTAGCTGGGGTGGGGAGGAGCAGGGGGTCGAGATCAATGGCCCACAGGTTCTTTGTCTGGAGACTCAGGGCTGCAGACAGTGTGTGTTTTTGTGTATGTATTCTGTATACGACCCCCCCCACCCACCCAACCCACGCATGGCTGAGAAGATGAGCTCCATCCATTATTGATGGCTGTTTAGACGGGCCTGCTCTGCTTCGTTGGGTTGTTGTTAGCCACGATCATGTCTCTGTTACACTGGAGTTGCGCTAGAACCTGTACAAAAACACACACACACACACACATGCACACACGCACATAAATATGGTTATACTCTTGGACGTAAACACTTATGTTACATAAAATGTGGTCATTATTGATTGGAGACTTCTGGCCTCTGAGTCAGTTCAGCTCAGTTTAGAGCATGACTGTGTTGAACGCAATATTGCTAAAGCATAGAAAGTATGACAAAAACAAATACAATGATTGCAACAATAATAATATACACCACAGACATGGTGTGTGGTTATCTGGCGTGAGGAGGGTTTTGCCTGCTGTCTCTTGGGTGGTGCCATGGTGAGGTATGTCTTTATTTCTCTCTCTCTCTCTCTCTCTCTCTCTCTCTCGCTATATACAATATATAGACAAAATTATTGGGACACCCCTCCTAATTATTGTATTCAGGTATTTCAGCCAGACCCATTGCTAACAGGTGGATAAAATTAAGCAGATAACCTTGCAGTCTCGATAGACAAACACTGGCAGTATAATGGGTCGTACTGATCAGCTCAGTGACTTTAAACATGTCACTGTCATAGGATGCCATTTCTGTGGTGTAAAGCACACCGCCACTGGACTCTGGAGCAGTGGAAACACATTCTGTGGAGTGATGAATCACTCCTCTCCATCTGGCAGTCGGATGGGGGGGGCAGTCTGGGTTTGGCGAATGCCAGGAGAACGTTACCTGCCTGACTGCACTGTGCCAGCTGTAAAGTTTGGTGGAGGAGGGATGATGCTATGGGGCTGTTTGCTTAATGCTTCAGCAGACCAAGACATTTTGGACAATACTATGCCTCCACCTTTGTGGGAACAGTTTGGGAAGACCCTTTTCTGTTCCAGCATGACTGGAACATGGTTCGTAATGGCATGGCTGGTGAGTTTGGTGTGGAAGAACTTGACTGGCCCGCACAGAGCCTTGACCTCAACCCCATCAAACACCTTTGAGATGAACTAGAATGGAGATTGCGGATCAGGCCATCTCGTCCAACATCAGTGTCTGAACTCACAAATGCTCTTCTGGATGAATGGGCAAAAAATTCCCACAGAGACTCTCCGAAATCTTGAAAGCTTCCCAGAAGAGTGGAAGCTGTTATAGCTGCAAAGGGGGAACCAACTCCATATTAATGCCTACTGATGCCCCACAACATACTTTCTCTCTCTTTCTCCATCTTTTTTTTCTTCCAGTCTCTTTCTCTCTCCTGTCTCTCCCTGCCTCTCTCTCTCTTCTTTTTACTTTTCTCTGTTTTTGTTTTTCCCTCTCTCTATTTCTCTTCTCCCTTCTTCTTCCTTAACTCTTTCTCCCACTGTCCTTTCTCTCTCTCTCTCTCTCTCTCTCTCTCTCTCTCTCTCTCTCTCTCTCTCTCTCTCCACACACACAGCCTAGCTCCTAATGTAATCACGGTGTTTGAAAGTAGCAGGGCAGGTCCAAGCATTCGCTCATTTTCTCGTGCCTTTGATCTCGATTCCGTCTGGTTTCCTTCTTCCACAGGCACTCTTATTTACCCATATTTACCCACGCACTGCAGGTCCTCTGGCGGAACTGCGCGGGCTGTTTGGAGAGATCTGCTCCGAGGTTGAGTTGGCTTTGAGCAGTAATTTACACCACATAATTAAACAATTACAGTGAAAAATTGCTTTATATCAGCACAGAGCTTTTATAGGCAGATGAAGGGCTTGTTTTGTTGGCCGGAACAAAAGCTGCACAGTGTCTCTTTGTATATATGAACAAATTTGATTCTCTTACTACTGAAAGTGGTTTTATGTATTTATTTATCTATTGCTCACATTCATATTGCTTGACGGCATTGTCCGCTTCCCTGGTTTTCCAGCTTTGTCCCTGCATTTCTGGCAAGGCACATGCCTCCTAGTTCCAAGTATTCCAAGTTTAGAAATCTGGCAGTGTTCGGGTATCCACTAACAGGATCACAGTAATGAGCGTCTGGAAATCTAGCAAAGGTTTGGCTTCTTCCACCCTGTTCAATTACGGAGGACGGAAAAAGTCCCAATCTGTGTTCTCAGCAGGTTCCTCGATGGAAGTCTGGGATTATCTCAGTCATAATCCAGTCTCACACAGAGAGCCACTCAACACACACTCGGTCAGGCTCCACACATATTCAGCAGAGTCATACAGATACACATTCACACCTCATTAATATTCATACATTCACATATCACTGCTGTCAGGACAAAACATCGTATCTCCATTCTTGTTGTTTTTCAGTTTTTGATATTATTTAAAAATACCTGTTGTCCTTTACACTGTGTATAAATTTCATGATGAATGGACCAAAAGAAATGGCCCAAAATTACTTGGAAAAATGTCTGGTTCCATTGACTTACATTAAAAGGAAAGCATGTTTTTTCCTTCTCCTGTAAAGTTACCATTTTGGAGATGCGAGGTTTTGTTCCGACAGCAGCGATATGTTCAGGCTTTATATGTAGCTATGTTATAATTGAAGTTTGGGGGGAGAAACATGCCTGAAACCCCTCCCTTTTCTAATCTAACATCCTATAAATTCATATACTTACCTTTCGTTCCCCACCGCCACCCCATCTCCTTCCTGTCCCTCAGTCCTACATCAGTCCTACTACAGCTATGAGGGGGTCTGGCCTTCTAGCTACAGGCAGAAGCTGCCCAGAACTCCAGCCCAGGTTCTCACAGTTCTCCCCTCCCTCAATCCGTCTTCCCTCATACTACCACCTCATGTTGAAGGCATGGTCTGAACTCACAAACGCTCTTTATCACTTTATCACTCAACACGCGAGGGATATTCAGGAGCCAGTCAACATGATGTCAACAATTCCTTCTTCATAATGAACTGAATGTTAACACCTTCATAGTGGCCCCCTAGTGGAAGAAATTCCAGTGTCTACAATTGAGTGATATCATTTGAAATGTCTAACAATAAAAGTAACAATACTTAGAGTAGAGAATAGAGTGTACATGTGAATATGAACTTTCTAGGTTCCTTTTAGGTATGTTTTAGGTTCCACAAAATATAATGCCACATTTTTACATATTTAACCCTTTAATAGCCAGGGTTTGCTTGCAGGCCTAAAGTTTTATTACACACCTCTATAACCTAAGAATAGCTCAACCAGTTTGCATTGAAGTCTCTGTAGTTACTAAACAATAAGCCTTAGTTCGTAATGAGCCTGAGATTTGAAGGGGTTAATGTGTCCATGCTTTGCCTGTATTACAATGTCCACACTTTTACCAAGACTTGCTTTCAGTTTTTCAAAGAAATCTGAGGGATATTTTTCTAAACCTCTAACGTTCGTCTTAGAGGTTGGTTACATTTTCTGGTTCTTTCAATCCAAGTAATCCCAGTACAAATGTAGACTTTTAAACCTTTTGTCTTTCAGAAAACGTTATGAAAATGAACAAAACTTCACTGGGAAGCTGAATGCCAGGGGGAGCCACCAGTGTGCCACAATTTGACAGCCCGTCACATTCACATACATCAAGCAGGAGTATTAATGCTACAGACTACACTTTTATTGTTTCTTTTTATAAATAAACATCAATGTTACTTTTTCTAACTAAATAGAAAAAAACAAAAATAAATGCTTCCATATGTTTGAAAGTCATAATTCCAACATTCTAACAACATTGTCTGAAATTGTTGACAACAGCATTCAGCTACACTGCGCAGGGATGTCCATTTTCACAGCTTACATAAGTCATATTGTGTCCTAAACCACATCAGCAGATCTGCACATCTTTAATAGAGAGCTGAAAACAGTTTAAGCAGTTTAAGAGCAGTTTTGGGAAACATTTACAGAAAAGATCTGGGTGACTATTGACTTCTAGTGTTTGTTGGCAATGCTAGCTCCAGCGTTTATTTAGTGAAGCAAAATTTGGACTCCAAACATGCCTTGGCTGAAGAACTACATCTGAGGTAAATTGGAAAATCGCGTAAATTAAACCTGCTTTGTCTTGTCAAATTTGTAAATAGCACAGTAAATGTGCAGTGATACAGAAGATAAAGGACCTACCATCTCTACAGTTGGTTCTGAAGCTTGTGGGAGAGGCTATATTCTTCTTGTCCTGTGTAACGGAAAACATCATTGCTCCTGTGATGTTCACTGACCATGCTGCTATTACAAACCCTGTCATTAGAAAGACACTATAGAAACACTGTGTCATTGGATGCTGCCAAACAATGACTAATGTGGATAATGTGGGGGGAAAAAGGATTTTTAATTAGCCAAGTTTTTTGCAGTTTGGCGCAAGATGGTCCTCTGGGAGTTTTATGTCTATAAGGTTCTGTGTACAAACTGTTGGCTATGACCACAGTGGACACAGAGTTTGACTTACAACCAACAGTGGTCTTCAGTATTTCCTTTTCACCTCCCTTTGTTCTCGTTCTAATGTGTGGGTTAATCCCCACAGTCCTGCCGGACATGACCGTTTTACTTTGGTGAAAGTACATCTTTGATAAGAGCCTGACTCAAGTTCAGATGACTTCCACCACTGTGATTCAGATATGACTAACAGCTGTGCCATGAACCGTCCATTTGGCTGCCTTCTTGGTTTGTATGGCCTATTCTTCTCTGAGAGTTCATAAGCCATTTCGCAGTTGGAAGGAAAAGCCACAGGGTCCTTCTCTCCATTCGCCATTTGACATACAAGTCAAGAAACAAGATGTTTGCATGGCAGAGCCAAGTGATGAGCTTTTCCTCTTCAATGCATTGAATTGCAACAAATGCTACAAGGCTTCATATGGTAGAGTTTCTTCTTCTCCTTGCTGGATTATAAAGAATCACTGTTTGGGAATTGAATACAAACAAATAGGCAGCTAGTGTGACCCCAAAATAAAGTTCTATTAACACATTAATTGATGGCTACCTACATAGAGACATCATAACACATGTATAAGCGTTGAATAACACATTTCTAAAAGCAATACTTTAATACTTATAAACAGCAAGTTTCATGCAAGTAACTGCCAGATGACATAAGGTGTTTTATAAAGGAAATGACATGCATTGGCATAATGTGATGCATTGGCATAATGTGATGGGCATTTTTTTCCATTTGTAAAACTGTTATAAAGCATTAATCCAAAATAATGGAACTTATAAGACAGGCCTAATATATAACTACAGATCATACTATGGAATATTTGAATGCTATCAAAATTATCCCCTTAAAATGCCAGGCTCATTACATACTAAGCTTATTAAGGGATGTCAAGGCAAACTGGTTGAGCTGTTATAGAAGTGTGTAATAAAACTTTGGGCCTTGGCCATTTAAGGGGTTAAGTGATCATTGTATGTCCTGTACTTTGGAAAATTATATACTCTTGGTAAAACTTTACCGCAGTAAAAGTCAGTTAAAAGGTAGAAGATTACTTGCTCTTAACAGTTCACAATGTAAAACATAAAAAAGCACTTTGAGTTGTTACAGTAATTTTATATTATTTTGACAAAAAAGTTCTATTAATGAGTTGGCTGATCATTTGAAATGATATAATGGACTGATAGAAATGACAGAAATTGTACTTTTGTACTTTAACTTAAGACATGTGTAGTGTTTTTTAACAGGATCCCTACTTTAAGTTCTATTACTTTGGAAATTATACATTATAACACTGGAATTGGAAAAATTATGTCAATAATTATGTCAATACAATCTTATTCAAGAAAGTGTTACCGAAGTTTATTAAACTAACCATTTTAAGCACTGTAAACTAGGCTTTAATGATATCAAAAGGTCAAAAATCTTGACAAATGATATATATTTTTTTAAGTCAGTGCTTGGTAAATATGCCACAGCATGTGCAATGGTGCAAAAGTAGCTATCCAGAAATCGGTTTCAGGTACAGCTGACCACTATCAGAATGTTTGAAAAGCTCAAAGTCCAAACCCGAGAGCTCTAAAACAATAATAAGATTTACCGCAAGAAAAAGTTAGTTTTTGCACAGTAGAGACCATTAAATTATAAACAGTAATTTTTTACAAGCCAAATTAAACCCATAGACTATTTTTAATGTGTCTTTTTTTAAAATATGAATAGTATCTTGTAAAGTGATAATTAAAAAGACCTATCAGTGACTTTAAAAAATCTCAACATTGGCTAACCCTATTATGAACCTACCACAGACACAAACACACATTATCGCAGTCAGCCAGCTCCCAGACGCTTTCATTCCAGCTCTGCAAATATGCTAAACTTTCAATCTCAGTTGCAAAGTGGCACACAAGCACACAAACCCACTCGTGGCGACCTCCTGCAACCTCCATCTTAGCATCCGGCGAGTCTTCCCCCAGCCCTCTTCTTTTCTTTCTTTCTTCTCTGCGGGCTTATCCTCTCTTTCTCCACACCACACGCTCTCGACCCACTTCAGCCCTGCGGAGGAGTCGACCATCCAATCCTGCTGAGCTCCTCGCTGGCTCACCATTCAGTGAGGCTTTGGCTCTGTGGAACAAGCTAAAGAGGGACTTATCTGTGTTTCGCTCGAGGAATTACTACAGTTACAGATGGCGCTTAGCACCCCGCTTCTCTGCTCTGGGGACAAGCAGAGGAGAGGAGCGTAACCAGAGTGGATTTGGAGCGTTGGAGGCAGGGATTCTAGATTTGGATAGCGGATTTGAGACAGAGCAGGGATGAGTGGGTGAATAGTGATGGAGACTGGGCACTGGAAGCAGTAGCTATGGTACACTGCAGTTGGCCTTTGCTTTCTAAAGAGTCCTCAGGGATTGATGGTGCCTGCGAATTGTCACACAATGTCTGTCGTGTTTAAAAGATCTTAGCCGGAGTCTACAGCTAAAAACAATGTTGCTATTGCATGCTAATGTTTCCACGAGCAATGCAATAGTGTCTGGCATGACATTGGGATGTGTGCAAGACGTGCTAAGGAATCTGTTCTGGATTTGCTCGACAGCCGAACGGTAAAGAATGATCCCGATGACGTCTCACATCTCATCTTTATCTTCACATCGGCTGAAGGCTGACAGCCGCACTGTGGGGGAAAAAAAGCGGTTCTAGCAAATGAAGAACGGTTAAGAGGAGACAGAAGAACAGCTATTTCTCTCCCTCAAACCAGACGGGCTGTCGTCTGTGCCACATGACTCAGCGGCATGGCTGAGAAAAGATAAAAAGTGATCTCTCTGTCTTGCCCGAAAAATCTGCTCGTCCCTCTCCGTCTCTCTCTGTCTCTCGCCGCCTCTCTCTCTCATACTCCTATCCACCGAGGAAAACAAGTGCCAGGGAAATGACAGAATACCTGTCATCTTCCCCGTCTGCATTGACGTGATTTAATTAATTGCTTTGGAGCAAGCCTGCCTTCCAGAAGGAAGGAATTTCAAAAGGCATTTTTTAAAAAGGTGTATTAACTCTCTGCCAGTCTGCCATCACCCCTCCCCTTCCTGAACTCAATGGGTAATTTTGTTAGAAGCGAGTGACCTTTAGGCCTTTTTGCTACAACATTCAGTGAAGCTCCACTTCTCAGACAAATCGCATTATTTGCCTCTTAACTCAATCAAGGGAGCCATTTTACACTCATTACATTTTAGACACTGCGCCTCTCCTTCTCTCGCCTTTCATTCTCTCTTTTCTTCTCAATTTGCCCACTCAGCATGCTAACCGGGGTTTATACATGAAGCCAGATAACCTGGCTAGAGGCAAAAAGTAGTAGTTAGATTCAAACACTAACACTGCTAATAACCACTTTTGGTTGGAAAAGAGTTGACACTGAAATTCAGAATACAATGTCCATGACAATTTCATCATATATTGTTAATTAATATGATCAAATAAAATACTTTTCCTTGTAGCTCCGTTACCAGATTAACTAGGACACTGTGTTGAACTGCTAGCTAGCAACGAGGGGTGAAAGAGGAGGGGTGAGAACCTCCTGATCTGAAACCATTTCACATTTCTCCACATAGACCGATAGATGCTGAGATAAAACAGACAGCATGGGCTGCAGTTTGGTTGTGAATATGTTGTCTGATGACACATTGTTTTACAATATATTCTATTTCTAAGGTTTTGGCTTAAAATGTAATTACTTAAATACTTATGGCAGAGAGGTACATATATACATACTAAACTGCTTATCCTTCTGGGTCGCGGTGGGGTGCTGGAGCCTATCCCAGCTGTCATTATATACATATATATATATATATTTCCTATATATATATATATATATATTTCCTATTTACTGCTAATTATGCATTTATGTAATGCAGTTTATGCAGTATATTTACAAGACATGTAAAATCACTGGTGTGTTGTATAGTAAATATATTTTTGTTGTAAACACTGTGGGCCCTAGATCCTATCTATCAGCACTGTAAAAAAAAAATCTGGTGGTCTAAGTTTCTCTACAGTGAATCATTTCACATCAAACCACTCTGAATGACTTTGTTTACATCTCAACGTATACACAAATAAATCAGTGTATTTTCCTTTTAAGGTTCCACTGCAAACAATGGAGAAATATCTCCACCCAAAACAACTGAAAAGTTAGTAGGTGGTGGTGTTCCTGCCACAGGCAGTGTGTAGGTGCCTTAATGAGACAGCTGCTACTTGCTTTGGCCTTTCCCACCTTTAGGCTTGCCTTAATTCTGTTTACCTGCACAAAATGCATTGACAATCTTGTTAAAACTCAATGCAATAGAAATTATTCAAGAGTCAATATTGTTCTTGTGCAGATATGGAGTCATACACTCTCAGAAATAAAGGTATGAAACTGTCACTGGTTCAGTACCCCTCTTGTCACTGGGGTGGTACCCTCAAGGGTACATATCAGTACCTTTACATAGTTGTACCATAATCCATTAAAATGATACTTTCTAAGTTGTACTGACTCCACACACCCCGTCTCGTCTCCAGGCTTTTTATTTTATTGTTCTGTGTTAAAACATTAGGTTATGAAAAGGTACAAATATGGACTTTTCACTGGGGAAAACTTATTTAAGGTACACAGTCAGACCACTGTAATACCTTTTAGGGAACATTTACATTGCTTCTACCTTGATGCATGAAAAAGTACCTGCACAGAACTTGTACCATGCCTTTTTGCAGACTATTAATGTGAATGTGACTGCTGCAGGGGTTCAGGCATAGTTTACCTGGTCTATTTGCCCTTTAGACTTGCTGATGATTTCATTGTACCCTTCAGTGACTGCCACAAACTGCAGGAGAACTCCATATACTATTCAAGAGGCAGAGCTGTGAGGTTGGGTCTATCAATACCAAGATCTCCGCTTTAGTTGTTCTCTCACTGGATGAGTTTCTCGAAGCCAAACCACATTAATGACTTTCTTCATGGTTGAGAAACTTGCAACTTGTACCATAAGAGGTTTCCTCTCTCTCACTGTTTCTTTCTCTCCCACTCACTTTGCCATTCAATAGCTCTAACTCCAAATGAACTGTTTATCCCATGTCCAATTCTTGCAATCAATCCCTGTCCCTGCCAAATTGGACCAGGCCAGGCCTTCCCACCATCAGGATAGACTAATCTGAAACACTTATCTGGAATAATCTACCCAAGTTCGGATCAATCCTCCCTTTCTCCAGGGGAGGCAGGTTCAACCGGAGGCTCAGACAAAAGAACCCCCCCCCCCAGAGAATGAATAAAGAGAGTTTGCTCCATGCCAACCACTTGCTCTTATTAGCCCTCTTCCCTTTTCTTATTCTCTCGCTTTTCTCACTCTCCGCAAGACCGCCGGCTCACTCGCACATGCTCCATCTGTGAATTAACCTCACCGCTGTGTGCATTTGTGTTGTGTGAATAGCTACAAATGGCTGGCATTTAATGCCTGGTTCCTCTGAAGCGAACGAGAAAGAAAGAAAGAAAAAAAAGAAAGAAAGAAAGAAAAGATGAGGAAAAGGCCTCTCTTAACCCTCTCTCTCTCTCCATTTCTGCTGCCTTTATGTATGAATCAGCTCTCAGAGGTATGAAGGAGGATCTTTTGTACCTTTTATTTCTGTCCACCTCCATCATTTTCATTCTCACATGCGCTCAGGTCCTTTACTTTCTTCAACAAATTTGCTTTGCTCTTGTCCTCATCCTAAGAGACATTGCTGTGTTCAGTTATAGCTTTGCAATTTTGCATCGAGTCTGCTAGCAACCAGCTGCCATCAGATCGGATCCGTGTTTGGTTTGGCTGTTATTCCTTTAGCAGGTGTTCGGGATGGCTAACCTTCATCAGGTCCAGCATTGCTTGTTTACCGTTTTGTGGATCCCACAGCTTTGTAAAACGATACAATTCAGGGTAATTATTGTTGCCTTGGAGACAGGAGCGATTTAAAAAGGCGGTTTAACCTGGGCAGAAGAGGGGAGACGACAGTGCAAAAGAGCATGTGGGGGCAAATGCCTTGGCAACGCACAACAGATACCATGGCAACCTCTGCACACTTCATCCCACTCTTATTAAGATGCTAACAGTATTAGTGGTGGGGAAGAGAGCTGGAATGAACTAAACAACTAATCTTCAAAAAGCTTTTAAAAGGAGTCAAAGACTTAAAGAGGATGTCAGTGTAGCACTTATGTGATACTAAGTGTGGTCATTGGCATTAACACTACTGTCCAGCCTAGTTGGGTGATTTCCATGCTCAGATGCTCCTGATTCAAAGTATGAGATGATTACTAGGTTTAGTTAGAGCAGTATTGTTTTCAGCTTATTGTAAAACTTGATGAGAATCTTATAAGTATAATCAGGCACTATATGTCATTGTTATCAAGCTATTAGGCAAATAATGACATTATATTCCTTCAAAAACCTGTGTGAATTGGTAACCATCACCAGTGTGAACCTAATACTGGATGCCAGTTATATGCCACTTTGTACTGAGGTCTCTGGGAGGTTTACCTAAAGTTGACATTAAAAACATTGGCCTATTCTTTTAGTAGAGAATCTGTTGTCTTCTGTAAGATCTAACATGGTCTGAACTGACTGAAGCATCTCTAACATTGTAGTTCCTTAGCTAAAAGATGTCGTTGCTAGTTGCTACATTAAGTCAAATTCTTGCTTAGCTGGGATGTTAGCTAGCGAACGAACTGCAAAACCTTGGATGGCCCTGTTTACCCTTGGCATTAATGTATTTCTTGGGTGATCCTATCATAAGTGGACAGTGCTAAGTGTCGGTGTGAACAGGTTCCAGTACATCCACTGTGATCCGATAACCACCTTCAGTGGTGGTCAGTGATGCATATGGCCAGATAACATTTGCTAAAGATTCATAATGTTTCCACAACAGCAACAAGAGGCGTCTAGTCAATGGGGTCTAATCACAGCTGTGTAGATTCTTTACTTAATGTCCCTCATTTGTTTCTAAGTTGTTTTAGCAATCCAAACATTTGCATGTGGTTTCATAATGAGTATGTTAAACGAACTATGATTCTACCTGATCTGTATCCTTGTATCCTTTCGTTAAGACGCTGGTGGTACGGATAGTACAGTTTATCCAGAAAACCCTTTTAGAGCAACACTTTACTGGTGTTCAGTGCCATCTGTTTAGATTTGGAAACATGCTTCTCAAAATGGCTAAAACCCCCCTTCCTACCTAACATAACTAACTAGGGGCACATGAACCAAAGGTCAACAAACCCAGCAAGAGTGTGAAGGAGCAAATGTGCATACTACCCTACCTTTGGGTGATGGCATCTGGTCACATGTGGTCACTGGAGATGTGTGTTGATTGTATTTAAACTCTACAAAAGTATTTTCATTTTTAAGTTTTGTTTGGAAACAACAGGGTGAAATATGTGAAACTCCCAACTGAAAACTATCCAAATAGGATTTTCTTCCCCATGGCAAATAGCAAAGCGAGCTCTCCCATTGGTCAGGAGCTGGACAGAAGGCCTTACATGGTAGATTAGCTACTAACATATTTAAGACGTGACAGTGGAATCAACCAACCAGAGTTTGATTTCCTATGGGTGGGACCAGGTAAAGAGGATATTCAGCTAAAACTTAATTGACGATTATGGTGATAACAGTTACAGCACTGTGGAAAAATATTTGCTCCTTTCCAATTTCTTCAAATTTTTGCATATTTGTCACTCTTGAGTGTTTCAGATTATCAAATTACTTTTAATGTTAGACAAAAACAACCCAATTAAACACAAACGCTGTTTTTAAATTATAATTTCATTTCTTGAAGAAAAAAATGTTTAGCCCTACCTGGCCCTTTGTGAAAAAGTAACTGCCCCCTTAGCTACTAAATCAACCAGTTAACCAAATTCAATTGACTATTGGGTTCAGTCTCACTATTCACACCCAGGCATGATTACTGCCAGACCTGTTGAATGTAAGTATCACATAAATAGAATCTGTCTGGCAATGGGAAGCCGGCCAGAAGGTTTCAAAAAGCAACACATGTTCTAAAGAGATTCAAATATAGATGTGAAACAAAGTAAATGAAATCTACTAGTGTGGAAAGGAAAGCCAGTGCTAAGGCTCTGGCACTCCAGCAAAGCACAGTGAAAGCGATTATTTACAAATGGAGAAAACTTGGAACAGTGGTGAACCTTCCCAGGAGTGGCTGGCCTACCACAATGTGACCAAGAGTGCATAGACCACTAATCAGTGTGACAAATTAGCAAAAATAGAAGAAATTGGGTGAGGGGCAAATACTTTTTCGCAGCACTGTACCTTTTAAATGCTTAAGCATTAATGATTAGTCCAGGCAAGTAAGACAAAAAGACACATAATCAAGTAATAATGTAAAATAAATAAAATAGAGTTACATCAATAAAAATATCATGAAGTTTTTTTTTTTTTGTTTTTTTTTCTTGTTTTTTGACCAGGTTTGACATTTATGGCCTAAACTGAAAGCTCAGCTTTAATAGTCACTTTTCACCCCTAAGTAAGTTTAATAGCCCAATTGGACTTCAGTGAAACAGAAAAAAACTTGTTCTGCCGTAAGCATAAAAAAGTAATCTAATTACTTTAACATAGTCCTTTGTAATGCGTTACCCATAACAAGCACTGACCTTTACAGTGTGTTGTGTACTGGAGGAAGTGCTGATGTGATCCTCTCTCCGCCTCTTGAGCGGCAGCGGGGCAGTGTGAGTGTGCCAGCAGACGTAGCGCATTAGCATCAGTGTGACTGCAGTGCTGTTTATTAGGATTATCACAGCACCCTGAGGAGCTCTCTCTCTCTCTCTCTCTCTCTCTCTCTCTCTCTCTCTCTCTCTCTTTCCTTCTCTCTGATGATCTGATCTCTCTGCCCTTTCGCTTGTGATTGCGTGTGTGTTTGTGTGTGTGAGTTTACGTCACGGTGCCAGTGTTAGCAGCCCTCCAGCTTAATTAGACAGATTGTGTGATTGCGTGTGAGCACTCTGACTATGCAACATGACTCATCTCTCATGACTCTCCTTAACTCTGGCACCGTTCACTGCACCTTGCCTTCCTTTGCCCCACCCATTTTGCCACACCCACCACACGGCCCACCAAAAGCAGCTCACCGGGGCGCTCTCTCCATGCCCTGTGGGAAATCTTGGCTCATGAAGCCTGAATTCCTCATTAATTAACACAGTTATATGATGCGAGGTGCGACATGGATCACAGCACGTGCTGGAGAGCGTGAACGCAGCGCTCAGTGAGCAAAGGATCATGGGCCTGTAGTAACCGGCACTGGGGCTTGCTGATTTGATTGTGCCAGAAGAACCAGCAGCGGCAAACGAGTGAATGCTTTGTGCAATGATAGAGCTCTGGTTAACCCATTAAACTCGAGACATTCTCACGTTGCTAAGTACATGTAACTATGGCTCGAACAGTCATGTTTTATAACTACAACTATATGTTTTATCATACTGGGTATCTCTTATTTTGGTTTTTACTGACAGAAGAAAAGCCCAATTTATACATATTGGTAGGCCAATGATATCTGTGGTCTCCATGCACAATAAAATTCATATCAATCAACAGTGTTGAAACACGCCCACCATGATTAAAACCACAAAAATATGTAAAATGTCCAAACTTGAACCTTTAGCATGATGATTATATAGTTATTTTTGTGTGTTTCACATGTAATACTCATGTTTTTAATTAAGAGAAGTAAATAAAAATCCAAAAAAACCTAATAATCAACCAAAACCAAAGTATTCTGCGTAGCTCCACCCCCAGTGCTATACGTAACAAAGTTTAAGACGTGTATCAGTCTGCTGTTCTGACCACCTGGCTGCCAGGACAGAGACAACTCTTGACCTTTGTCTTCCATACGTCTTGAGCAATGGTGGCTCAAACCAAGCTGTACTTGAAGCTTGAAGGGCTCGAGGTACAGTTCAAGTTTTGACCATTACCATTGAATAGGGAGGGGCTGGTCCATTTTTGGCTTTGTAGGTAAACATCGAGGTAAATCTGATGCAGGCAGCTACAGGAAGCCAGTGAAGGGAACACAGCAGTGAAGTGATGTGAGTGAACTTAGGAACATTGAAGATGAGCCAGGCTGCTGCATTCTGGATGAATTGCAGGGTTCTGATGACCTTCATAGGAAGACCAGCCATAAGTGAGTTGCAGTAGTCAAGCCTAGAGATGACAAGAGACTGAACAAGGACCTGGGTGGCCTCCCAAGAGAGAAAGGATTGAATCTTCCAGACATTCTACAGGAGAAACCTGCATGACCGAGTCAGGTTCGCAATATGAGCGGAGAACAATAACTGGCCATCCAGAATCACACCGGGACTTCTTGCATCTTCAGATGGAACAACCAGGGAGTTTTCAAAAGAGATGGCGTGATCATGATAAGGGCCTGTAGTTCCAGAGATGAATGGCAGCTCAGTCTTGATAGGACTGAGCTTCAGATGGTGAGCTGCCACCTATGAAGAGATGTCAGTCAGACATGTGACTGGAGACCTGAGTATGAGATGGTAGGAAGAAAAGCAACATAGCAATAGTGTAATACTTTGCATTGAGCTGCTAGTGAGCAATAAGGGGAGATGTGAGAACCCCCTGCTATGAAAACCAAATGAAAATGAAAAGCCAGTTTGGTTCCAGTTTTGTAAATCACGCACATTTCCATGGAAATACATTACATCAACAATATTGAAGTCAAAAAAATTCAGAGGTCAATTTAGGCACCTCAAAAAACAAGCAGGCATTAACAAAAACTAACGAAGAGTACAAATTTAAATCTAAAACATAAATCTAAAATTCTATTATATAAATTGGATTTTTTTTATCTGCTTAAAATTGAAATCATATCAGAGGCAAATTTTTATATCACTTTATGTCACAATTTGTAACATGGCTACAGCAGGGAGCTCAGCATTTTGTTATTACAAATTGATTATTTATTTATTTATTCTTATCAGACCACATTGATAGTATATGACTTAGCATGAAATGATGAATTGTACAGGGAGAAAGGCAGTCGATCTAAACGCTAAATGGTAGTTGTCCGTTTTTTACACTGTAAAAAAAAAAATACAGTAAAATTTACCGTAATTTCCTGGCAGCAGAGTCTTGTGAAATATTTATGGATACAATTACTTTCAATTTTTAACTATTTAACATAAATATACAGTGCTTTACCTTATATTACTATAAAGTGTAGACTACTATGCATTGCATTGTCTGGTATGTTACTGTAATCCAATGCACCTCTCTAAAGTGTAACGTTACTGCTACTCCCAACCTCAGCACCTTTTAACTCAAAAACGGTTTAAGAGTTAGTTAGCTGGTACCAGTCATGATATATTTACCAAACTGTGTTGCAAGTTTGTTCCATTAAGTTTATATGAGTAGCAAAGTGAAAAATGAACCAGCGATGTACTTCAAATGAAAGCTTGGAACTTTTGGCCAAATAGGTTTGAGATTGCATGGTGTGAGCTGGCGGCCAAACAGTACTCGTAATCACCGCGTCACTTGTTGTGAGACCCCCTGACTGCGATTGGTCCACATCACATGGTTGTCTGTGTCACTGCATAGTGAGGATCTTTAGCAGTGCTCAGTCGTTTATACGTAACCCTTGCTTTAGCTGAGGCCACGGTAGCAGTGAGTAGCGCTGCAGAGCATTCAGAAATGACAATTCCTGTGTAAATGTGAAAATGAATTTCACTGCCATCCGGCTTTAAACTCATAAACCATGACTGTCAGAATAACAATGCAACTCCTGAGCGCACCTGACCTTGTACTCGAGTTGTGCTTCAGTCATGTATCGGCTGCTTTTTGTCCTATTCTATGCAAACCAACCGAGAAAAGCAAACAGTTTAGTGAGTAACAATAACAGAGATTAGAGATTAGTGGAAAATTGGTAAAAGCCCTCAGCAGTGTATCTGCAAATGCCAGACGGAGCAGAAGGCTTTGAAAACCGCAACTATGGAAAGATGTCAGTAGCACGGCTGCCCTGGGTGTCACATTGTCTCACCAGGCAGGGTAGTTTTTTAGTGTGTAAAGACCACAGAAGTCAAACAGACACGCGTGCTGAGAGGGAGGTTATATAATTGCAGTATGTGGTGTCCTCAGCAGGCTCTTGTGGTGTAATGGGATCTAATGTGACTCGCGCATCAGGGAGTGAAGAGTCCACATATACAAACAAATAAACACGACCACAGCGCTTTCTCCCTGTCCACTCTCATCTCTCGCCCTTTATTTCTCTACCTTTATATATGTAACTTGCTCTCTTTCACTCTCTCCTCTTGCTCTGTCTTTCCTTTCTCCTCTCTGTTTCTCTCCTTTCCTTCTCCTCTCTCTTTCTCTCCTTTCTCTCTTGCTATCAAGATCTTTATCCCCTCTCTTTCTTCCTTATTCCCTCTTATCCTCCTTTTCTACCCCTTTCCATTTCTTTCTTTCTCTTTTCTGTCCTCTATCCTCCTTCATTTTTTATCATTTTCTTTCTGTCTCACTCTCTATCCCTTTCTCTCTATCCTCTCTTCATTTTCTCCTTTCTATTTATCTATTGTCTCCTTTTTCTTCTCTCTCCCTCTCTTTCCTCTCACTTCTCTCTCTTTCTCTCTCGATCTTCTCACTTCCCCCTCACATTCTCTCTATTTATTTTCTTTCTTTCTTTCTTTCTTTCTTTTTCTATTTATTTCTTCTCTTTCTAAATATGTATTTTCTATATGGATGATTCTCTTAATATCTCTCTCTCTCTCTCTCTCTCTTTGTCTCTTTCCCTCTATCCATCTTTGACTCTGTTTATCTTTTCTTTTTTCACACTAGTTTACATTCCCTTTGTACCTCTTTCTTTTCTCTTGCCTTTCCATTTCTGTGCCCTCCTCTCACTCTCTTACTCTCTTTCCTCCTACTGTCTCCCCCTCTCTCTTTCTTTTTCTCTGTGTGTGTGTATATATATATATATATATATATATATATATATATATATATATATATATATATATATATATATGAGAAGAAACATGTTAGTGCTATAGGCCATCATGCAACTAGGCCAAAGCTTCTGCAGGCGTTTCCCTACATAGTAAAGAGCTACCAGGGCACTTGACACCCACACATACACACACACACACACACACACACAGGCACACACAGCTATAGTGTGGAGCTCTGCCTCCTCTCTGTGGGTAGAGTGTGAAGGGCAAAGGGCAGAAGAGAATAAGAGATATAAGAGGTCATCCTCCTTTCCTTCACTGTCAGTGAAAAGGCCTACTGTACATTAGACATGCTTTCATGTGGAATTGTATTCAATTTCTCAAAGGCTTTTTCTATAGTGTTTATATGCAGCTTGCAGCTTTCGACAAGAACACCGACCTGAAGACCACCTTTGACCACTACGATATCGCAATGAATTTATGCTGAATATTGATGCATCACTATGAGTGTCGTACCATTTGTTGATTAACAAAAGCCCAGCCTTTTTATCCTGACCTTTCTAGGCTTTAAGCTCTGCAAGTAATATAGTAACACTCTTATGTCATACTTAGGTTTTGGTTGGGAACAAAAGGGGCTAAAATCTTGGCTTGACTAAAAAAAATTGTCTACTCTACTCATCTACCCATGATATCTAGGTAGATTGGTTAGGCCTTAAGGAGTTGTACTGGAAGAGAACATGGAGTCAGTCATTCATGTTTAGATTTTTAATGGGTGGGACCGATTTGATGAGAAAACAACATTACTCGACCTTCTGGAGGTCATAGTTATGACACTGTGAATAGTAGTGGTATGATAGAAATTGTAAACACAGATAGCAGCAGAACTAACTTAGAGCCAACTTACCTTTACACATTTAGCAGTGATATGAGCAGAAAATGGCTTTATCATATTGTTCGTTTTACAGAATTTTGCCTTTTTTTTTTATGGCAAACTGCCACTAAATGCATGCTGATATGTGTGTGTGATACTTTTATGGCCATTATTGTACTCATCAGTAAATGGAAACATTTATTATTATTATACATACATACATACATCATCTAAACCGCTTATCCTTCTGGGTCGCGGTGGGGTGCTGGAGCCTATCCCAGCTGTCATTGGGCAGAAAGCAGGATACACCCTGGACAGGTCGCCAGTCCATCGCAGGTATTATTATTATTATTATTATTATTATTATTATTAACAGTCCAGTATTGATATAACAGTGTTGTGCATGCACTGTCTAGTTGCAAGTGCATGCCATTTCTATTCTTTTAAATAAACCCAAAGTGAGCAAGGAGGAAAGTGTCACTTCCCATCTGCCCAAATAAAAAATCTCATGCAAAGATTTTTGCCAATCCAACTTAATACACTCCTATTATAGATTAAGACTGAGGTGCTTCTATGCTCACTTTACTCAACAATCTGATGGAAAATTTCCATTTTCATGCTCACTACAAGTAAACTGATCCATAATTATGTGCAGGTGTAGAGGACCACTTAGTGTAGATGTTACCATGACAACGAGCATCACGAGTCCAGTCAGAGTGAGATGAGCAGCAGTGAGCAGTGCTTGTGTTTTTAATTGCTTTAAAATGATGTCAGACTCAGGAAACCATACTTCACATGCACTTATTAAAGAAGGCCGAGAGGAAGACGTCGTGGTCTGAGACACATAAGCTGGACGTCCGTCCCACCGCCGTCTTTTAAAGATCAGAGCATAAACTTCGTCTCCTCTGCAGACCAGTTTCTGCACCCACCATGTTGAACATTATTAACTTTCACTATGACGTGACGAACGCGAGCAAACATACTTAAACTTTCCGATAGGGAATGTAATCAGATACAAACGTTTACATGGTTATTATTCTTCTACTTAACAGATTATTTACAGGATTACCCACCTTGTTCAGTCGGATAGAAATTGTATTCCAAATGGCCTCAATCTGACTAGTCTATTCCGATTTAAGTGTTTACATGGATGTATTCTATTCCAAATGAGCAATTAGTTGGATTTTTATCAGATTATCAAACTGCATGTAAATGTGGTTACTGGGAGTTTAGCAGAAATTAGCATCGCTGTAAGATCTCATCTGCTGACCATGTTTTGATGTTTATGGCCCGAAGGTGTGACTTTAATAATCTCAGTTCTCCACTATCATAGCAAAATTATCATGAGATTATAAAATTATTGTATGATTATAATTCAGAAACAGGCCAGAAACTCCATATCGGTGCATGCCTAGTGTAAGCACTCCAGTAGAAATGTGTTGACACAGCTCAGTGAGGCTGGGTCATGGTTTTGGTGTGTGTCTGTGTGACTCAGATGCGTTTGTTGAGGGCCTACTGCAAAAGCTGTGCTTGAAGCCCTACTGTCAACTTGGATCCAAGCTTCATCACACTGAGCTACAGAGCATTTCATCTTTCAACACACACACATGCACACACACACAGTCACTCAGTCAGACACACTTTCAAGAGTGTTTGAAACTGGAGGACAGCGAGGTTCACACATTGTCTGCCAGGCGCCTCTCTTCATTACAGACATAATGAGAGAGAGAGAGAATGAAAGAGAGAGAGGGAGAGAGAGAGAGAGAGCAAGAGAGAGATGTAGTGATGAAGTGATGATGTACTAGCAGCCCTGGATTGGATGATAGCCAACTGCAAAGACAAGGGATTAAAAGATGGAGCCCTGTTCTTTAATTAGACACAGAATCAGTGTGTGTGTGTGTGTGTGTGTGTGTGTGTGAGTGTGTGTGTGTGTGTGTGTGTGTGTGAGTGTGTGTGAGAGTGTGTGTGTGTGTGTGTGTGTGTGTGTGTGAGTGTGTGTGAGAGTGTGTGTGTGTGTGTGTGTGTGTGTGTGTGAGTGTGTGTGAGAGTGTGTGTGAGTGTGTGTGAGAGTGTGTGTGTGTGTGTGTCACACTTAAAGAATTTGAACACATGCAGTTTAACCCATTATTTAATGCAACACTATGAATGTGTGAATGAAATATCAGATCAGATAAGTTTTTGTTTTGTAAATAAAAACAAAATTCAATGATGTGCAAATGTTTAAAACCCTAAATTTCATTGGAAATACTACAAACATCAAATGTTGAAACTGAGAAATTCTATTGTTTTAATATATGCCCATTATGAATTTGATGCCAACAATGCATATCAAAAAAGTTGGGACGGGGGCCTGTTTACCACTGTGTTTCATCACCTCTTCTCTTAACAACACTCTGTAAGTGTTTGGGAACTGAAGAGACACTGCTGTAGTTTTGAAAGTGACATGTTTTTTCCATTCTTGCTTAACATAGGATTTTAGCTGCTGAACAGTTCGGGGTCTCCTTTTTCGTTCCAGCAACCCATACCATGTGCACTAATACACCCCTATACCATCATATATACTGACTTTTGAACTGTGCACTGATAACAAGCTGAGTGGTCTTTAGCCTGGAGGACACAGTGTCCATGATTTCCAAAAAGAATTTCAAATGTTGACTTGACCACGTGACACTTTTCCACTTCCCTTCAGTCCGTTTTAAATGAGCTCAGGCCCAAAGAATGTGGCAGCATTTCTGGGTCCTGTTTATGTATGATTTATTCTTTGCGTTTAAGAGTTTTAATTAGCATTTGTGGATGGAGTGATGAACTGTTTCCATAGACAGTTGTTTTCAGAAGTGTTTCTGAGCCCATGCAGTGATTTTCACTACAGAATCGTGTCTGTTTTAAATGCAGTGCCGTCTGAGGGCCCAAAGTTCACAGCCAGCAAATACTGGTTTTTAGCCTTGTCCCTATACAGAAATGTCTCCAGATGCTCTGTATCTTTTAATGATATTTTGTACTGTAGATGATGAAAAGCAAAAGTTCTTTGCTATCTTTTGTTCACAAACATTATTCTTGAATTGTTTCACTATTTGCTCGTGCAGTCTTTCACAGTGTTAAACCCCTCCTCATGTTTACTTCTGAAAGACTCAGCCTCTCTGAGATGCTATTTTCATACCCAATCATGTTACTGACCTGTTGCCAATTAACCAACAGGTGTTTTTTTAAGCATTACACAACCTTTTGTTGCCCCTGTCCCAACTTTTTTAAAACATGTTGCTGGCATCAAATTCAAAATGGGCATATATTTTTCAAAAAACTATAAAATTTCTCAGTTCAACATATATATATTTATATATATATATATATATATATATATATATATATATATGCATTTTGTTTATATTTACATTTTTCCAACTTTTTTGGGAATGGGTTTTATATATATATATATATATATATATATATATATATATATATATATATATTCATGCAATAAATTGAACTTTTTGTTGGTACATATAGACACTGTTACATACAGATCTAGATATCTAGATAATATAGATTAGCTGGTGTTTACATTGTTTTTAAATCTGAAAATTAATATACTTGCTTTCCACTAACTTCTGTATGTTTTCTCCTGAACAATTTTGTTTGGAGGTAGGATGTTTTGTCCTGACAGCAACTATATGTACCTACTAATTTGCAACAATAATAGACTACATGACCAAAAGCATGTGGACACCACCATATTTACTTGACTAAGGGGATTCATGCTTGTTGAATTTAAATTCTGCAAGTATTGGAGTAACACTCTTATTTCACTGTCAGGTTTAAGTTGGAAACAAAAGGATTAAGATCTTGAAACATCAGAATCTTTTCATATGGTATCTAGGTAGATTCAGCCAAGTGAGCCCTTCCATTGGTTATGTCTTTAAGAGCTGGGCTTACACATTAGGTTAAATACAAGCATTTTAGTAACCATCATAATCAGTGGAATCAAAAAATCTTGTTTTAATAAATGGTTTGGACCAATTTTGCGCTAACATACTAATAGAAATCCCTTTGCTGTGCTAGCAGAAATGAATATTATCATAAAGGTGTTTTTTTTGCAGTTTTTGGATTGTGATATGAAGGTCTAACTCTAGTAGTCATGGTTCGTCACTACACTGCAGACAGAATACAGGCCAACTTTGAATGATGGCAACAGCAAAAGAAAATGAATGGAAGAAGGTATAATGTTTGGATTAATATTCAAATAATAGTCATATGTTCACAGATTACAAAGTAGTTAATTGCTGCCCTATATTGAGATTCTAATCTACGTCTGATCTCATGAAGCTTCAATTCTGCCTGCCAGTCATTTTCCTCCACTTCATGCCAGCATCATATTTCAATATCTCATCTGCCTATGTTTGTTGTTTGTTTCCATCTTCAGGCATTGCTCTCACGTGCATTCTTCTGTTCTCTAATAAAAATATATGTCTGCTGAGTGTGTGTGTGTGTGTGTGTGTGTGTGTGTGTGTGTGTGTGTGTGTGTGTAGGGGGAGGCCTTCATTTTCAGGTTTTATATTAGAAGGTCTCTGCGGATGAAGCCTGTTCTCTACCGCAAAGTACAGTATGCGGGAGACACTTTTATGGGCCCTAACAAGGGGAGTTGATGCAATTTTCAGGCAGTTTGGAGGAAACAAATCCATCATATTATCACAGGCGGTAAAAAAGGAATCCATCCACACCTCTCCAACCCACATGCACACTCTAGAATTACAATCCCAAAGACTCCTAGAAGGAGACGTAAAGGCGGCCTCAATCTCCGTGGCAGTCGGCGGTGTATTTGTTTTTATTTTCCACGTCAGAGAGGAAGCGTTCGGATCCATCTCAGAGACAACTCTCTCGCCGAAGGAGTTCAATACCCTCGTCTCATTTCCTCCTTTTGATTTTTTTTCCCATTGTCTAATCTCGTTTCTTGTCTTTTTTTTCATGTCTCGTCTTCCATATCGCTTGCGCTTTGATTCGCCGGGTCGACTTTCATTTTGATGCACTTTATTCCGCCTCGGTGAGCCGTTTCCGATTGATTGTTTGCATGGCAACTATCATTCCCCTTCTTCTTCTTCTCTTATTTTTTTTTTCCCCTGACATGTGTGCAAATACTGGTTTGGGGCAAATTAATTTCATACTCATGGATTCGACATTCCGACTTTCTTTGTTTTCTAATTAATTTCTTTCTCCCAGCGGACAGACGAAGCTGTGAAGGCCGTCAAAGCTTCATGTCATTTGAGGAAGCATATAAACATGCTGAACAAAATGAAGACAGACAAACAAATGCGCTGCTTGTTCAATACAAATTCCTTTATGAACACAGAATAAGAGATGAGAAAGAAAATGATTTAGTTTGGAATTGGTTACAAAGCCATTTCTAATGTTCTAGGACCCCGGTGAACCAAAGGGAAAGGCATCTCCAAATGGGGAACAGGGATGAATCTTCCCATAAGTACCAAATTCCTGGAAGAGAAGAACAATGACTCATCCAGGAAGTCACCAAGAACCCAGGTGAACATTTAAGGAATTGCAGGCCTTGATCACCTCAGATAAGGTCAGCATTCAAGGTTCCACTATTCTTTTCAAGAAAATCCAGGCAAAAATCACTGCTAACCAAGAGGAACATAAGGCCTCACATTTGCCAAAAAACACCATGATGCCCACCTAGCTTTTTACAATAATGTTCTGTGGACTGATGAATAGAGAGTGGACATAAAAAAAAAAACAAGAATAGCAGTAGATCTGACATAAAAGAATGTTCCGAATAAGAGCATCACACCAACATTCAAACATGGTGGAGGTAGTGCAATGACATGTGGATGCTTTGCTGACTTGTTGGAAATTGACAGAACCATGAATTCTGCTCTTTACCAGAAAATCCTGCAGGAGAATTTCAGGTCATCACTCCATCATCTGAAGCTCAAACACAATAGGGTTATGTAATAAGACATTGATACAGAGCACAAGAACAAGTCCACCTCAAAAGAAACAAAAAATTTTGCTTTTTAGGGTTTTGGAGTGGCCTAGTCAACGTCCTGAAATGCAGTGGTAGGACCCTAAATGGGCAGTTAATGCTTGAAAGCACTCCAGGTTGAATTAAAGTAATTCTACAAAAAAGAGCTGGCCAAAATTATTCCACAGTGATGTGAAAGACTGATCTCTGGTGTAGGAAGTGTGTGGTTGCAGCTATGGCGTAACCAGTTATTAAGTTTAGGGGGTAATTACTTTTTCTTTTGACTTTTTTTTTTCTTAGATCATTTACAAAGTGTGTTTTGTGTCTCCTCATGTTGTCTTGTATTACATTTTGTGTGAGGATCTGAAAACAATGTGATAATTGAAAATAGAGAAAATCAGGAGAGCACAAATGCTTGGAAATGTAAAATTAAATTGCAAAGTAATTTGCGAAAAACAACTCACAACTCAATTCATCATGACTGTGATGTAAACACATTTACACTTTGAAGTGACACAGAGTGTTGTAACTGCAGACTATCTTTAGCACAGTTATTAGAGTGGAAGATGTGGGGAAAACAATTAAACGTTGTACTGCGCCTGGCTGCCAGTAAGCCGGAACGGAGGATCCACACATCCAAAAAGTGCAGCTGAAGTTTAATTATGTCTACTTTTTTGTATAAGGCATAATACAGGGCAGTCAATCAGAACAGAAATCGTGTACATATCATAACTGTTATAAAATATCCATTTTTGTTTGGTAATTTTTTCATATAATTTGAAAATGCCAGCTGCCGTTCGCATTGAAGAGAAATTTCATGACAAATGTGCCAATAGAAATGGTCCAAAAGTACTTAGAATCAAATGTCTTTACCTGAAATTTCATTAAAAGTTAAGAATTTTTCTTCCTTCTCCTGTGAAATTTTTATGAGATACAAGATGTAGGTTTTTGGTTCCATAGCACAATAATACAAACAATTCTAAGGATATTGGAAAATGGTCATTTAACAATGTATAATGACTTTTGTATATAAACTTCAGTAAAAGCATAAAATATAAGAAAAATGCAGAACATTGGGTTTTTAATGTCTTCCAGACCCTCTGGGATTGCTTTCAATTGATTTGTGCTTCAGTAAAGCACTCGGCCGCAACATAATGTAGATTATATTATGTTGTGCCAAGTGGTAAGGGTGGGTTAGCACAGTTTACATATTTAGAATGGGCTGATGATGGTACTGCAGTGGTCATACGAGGCCTGCAATCACTGAATCAGTCTGAATTTTACTTCATTATTAACGGATTTGATGTTCTGGTCTTCTCATTGCATTTCATTGCGTTGCTCATGGCTTCTCAGACCAGACTTTTGTCTTTCATATGTAGAATGTGGAATGTCTAGTAGTAATAGGTCTATCCCACAAATCCTATCATTTTGATTTACTACTGCTGGATGTATCAATGACCTGGACAACTGAAAACCTTCAGATATTCTGGGTTCAAAGGTGCCATCAAGGAGGAGCCAAGGGAAGGCCTCAGCCACCCTAATACAATTGCTGCCCCCCCCAGTGGCCCCATCATTGAGGCACATATGTATAAAATGCTGCATAATATGCATCTATCTGACATATTACATTAGGTACTAGGGCTGTCAAAGAATATTCTAAATTTGATTATATAATCAAATTGTTAAAAAAAAACACATTTAATTGTGAAAATTAATATTCAATTGTGAAAAAAAAGCAGCATTACCCTAGTCATCATGGGCTTGGGCCACAGCACTGAATGTACTGCATGACATTCAGGAGTCACACAACATCACTTTCATAATTTAAAATGAAATGTAGGTCCTGAAATGAGCTAAGATGAGTGAATAATTCAGTAACAACCATGTGGTAACGATGGCAGAGAGTTCACAACCTGATTCGGCTGCAGAGAGTGTGATTTGCAATCCGAGCAATCCAAGAAGTCCCGTTTCAAAATACTTCGGAGCAGAACTTAAGGTCCGTAGATGGCAAAATTGTGGATCCTTTAGATAAAGTTGTATGCAAGCTATGTAAGCTACAGTTAGCCTACCATTCCAGCACTAGCAACCTGAAGGCACATCTCGGAAATATGGACCCAAATCCATCCGATTCAGTTCCTCTTCAAATTCACACTCCCCCGATAAAGCATGGTTGCAGGCATGTGCATATACACCACACTGAAACAATGGATAGAGAAATGGGTGAAAAAGTCTTACACTTCAATTTAATGGTCCAGTCAGCAGCAAAGCGAAAATTTACACCTTTCTTGAACCTTTTTACTCTTGGTAATTGCATCGTTGTTTGATGCCAATTCATGAAGGGGAACATGAATTTGAGAAAGAACTGAATCTGATGCAACACTCTTGTACTGGTTTGCCCTGTTGAATGGACTTAATGCTCCAAAATAGATATTCAAATGGTCTGAACCCCCTTTTTTAGAAGGAATAATCAAATGTTTTTTGGCCAATTTTGACAGCTGTAATGCACATCAGATAATTAGCAACATAACTAAATAGGAAACCAAAGTATATCACTGTGCAATTCCTTAACTCTTATAATGACTAACTAGATTCTACAACAGCATAATAGAATTCCTAAAACTCAGTTATGGCTTTTGGTTTTGGTGTGTCGACGCAAGATTTTTACCCCATCTGGCCACCCCTATAAAGCATTTCTGGGGACACCACTGCCTGAATTGCAATCCTCTTCCACAGGATCTCCATTTAATCCTTTAAAACCCAATGGTAAACCAATCTCTGTACTCAGTACTGTCCTCCTCCTTCTGGTTTGAATCCTATTTTTAGTCCTCTGTAGTTTGATGGCTCTCTTTTTGGTTCTTTGGCTCTTCTTCTTCGTTCATGTCTTTGTGTGTCCTCTTATGCTCATGTTAGGTGGCCTTGGGTTTGAAAAAAGGAGCTTTAAAAATAATAAATCTCCATTTGCCACAAAGGTATTCTTAGTCATTGGCAGGATGCTCAACTAGAAGTTCTTTTCAAAATATTTCTGGCACTGTTCATTTACTGTAGTTATTATTCTATGACAGGGGTGCCCATGCTTTTGTGGCTTGAGATCTACTTTTTCCAGTGGACAGGTCATCCTGAGCTACCTTTAAAACAAACAACAAAAAAAAAAGACCTCATCCTTTTTCAAAAGCTTGAAACGTTTTCATGCACTTCAGGGGTCTATATTGATATTTAACATTAACAGTTACAGGGCAAACGCCTTAAAAATCACACTAATCTTATTCTGATGATTTGCATTGGGTTGTGTAGTCTGGACCACTTTGTTCTTCCTGAGTTCACTTTTTGCTGGGAATTCGTTATCATGGTTTCTGTGTAGAGTTTGAAAATGCCTCCCGACGTTCCCCTTCTTTGGAAGTGCAATGGCTAATGTTACTTGGCAAATCAAGCAGATGCATTTGTTCTCCTCCTGTTCTGCATAGAGAAGTCTGAAAGAGTCAGTGTAGGTTACACAAGGAAAACGAAAAAATGGCGCTACACAAACTGCTACTGATAAATGAAAACTTTCTAGATTGCTAGAGAGGCAAACTCACAGCAGTACTTTAGACATGCTGTGGCATAGCTATGGTAAAAAGCAGTAAATTAAAGAGACAGTGGCCACATTTTGCGTCAGTCAATCACGTTGACCTGCACGCTGCCAGAAGCAGTAAGAAAGTGTTGAAATTTGATAGCCTATTTAAATGAGGCGTGATTTACAAACATGCACTATGTGATCAGCTGGTCAACCGCAATCAACATATTGGGCATCTCTGTTCTATGGCTATAACAGTGGATTAATATTGTCGCATTATAGAATAATTAATAGAACTTTGGTTCAGTTACTATTTCACAGCACAAACATACTACTACAGCTAGATAAGTGTTAATAAATTTGGCATTTCCTCTACTGATAGGGAATCACACACCTCCTGTTACAATCATTTTGATGGAAAATAAACAGTTCACCTTATTACACATGTAATAACATAAGAGAAAATATGTTGTTGCAACTATCAAGATACACCTGTGTAATTACATGAGTAAAGTTGATACACGAGTACTTACATAAGTTGTAGTACTGTAATCCGTCAGTAATAATGACTACATCACCAGTCGTTACATTGTTGTTGCATGGTTTGTTAATGCATAACTACACAGTTATTAGACATTTAATATCAAGTGGTACCATGTAACTGTTTTAGTGCTATATAGAACCATTTTAAAAGGTTGTTTAAATAAATAAGAATATATATATATATATATATATATATATATATATATATATATATATATATATATATAGTCTTACACTCATGCACTCCTGCCAAGGGTTCTTTAGTAAAGAGAATGGACCGTGAGTTCAATATAGAACCATTTCATGCTTAAATTGTTCTTTGCATGTTGAACTGTTTCTTCAGATTGGAGAATATTCTGTATATGGTTCTATATAGAACGTTTGAAGAAGCTTGACATTGCAAAAATAAAAGAATCCTTTTTGGTGCTATGTAGAACCATTTTCAAAAGAGGTTCTATAGAGAACCATATACAACACATTCATCATCAATCTGAAGAACCATTTCACCAAAGAATCCTTTAAGCCTGAAATGGCTCTATGTAGAACTCGTGCTTCTAAATAGAACCATTCCCATTACTAAAGAACCCTTGAAGAACATTTATAAAGAGTGCACAAGAAGTTCTTCCAAATACATTCATTAAAAAATTGTCCTCTTTAGGAAAGGCAATATTTCTACTTAGAACCATGAACACTCAGAGAATCATATGAATGCATACATAGTTCTGCTGTTTCTCTATAATGGAAAACCAGTTGAGGTTCATCCTGAGTGTAGAACCATGACAACTCAAAGGACAATCTCAACGTTTAAAAGGTTCTTTGCATGGTCTAAACGGTCTCTATGATGGAGAAACCGTTGTACATTGTTTTTTAAAGAACCATAAAACTGTCGTACATAGTGTAAAAAAGGGTTTCAGTACAGTTACTAGTTAGAGAACCTCTTGGTTCTTTGTAGAATGATATATATTCTCATGTGAATGGAAACAATTTAAAACATTGTCGGTGTGGACAATAACTTTTGAAAATAGAGTGGACAAAATGGGTTTTTAAAAGTCCAGATATGTGTGGACACCAGACGAATGCTTCCCCAATGACCATAGCCATATCCTTCAGCACAAGCCTAATGGCCAGTGCTGTAGCTGCCTAAGATTCAGTGATATTTTAAACATTTTTGTGGTTCTGCCTCTTCTTATGCTGAAAGCCCAGTTCATTGCCTGTTACAGTAAAAAATACAGCAATCAAATGAAACTAATATGTAACCTAATATGTATCCGACTGCAATTTGGACTGTTTTCCCCCAATAAGCCTTCAAAAGTTTTTAATTGTTTCATGGAAGTTTGCCAAATGTTTCAATTCTGCTTCCACACAGTTAATTAGGGTTTTTTCCATCTTTTGCATGTCGTGTGTGGCCAAACAGTGTGGACATCAAACGTTTAGCCATATCTGTAGGCAATCGAGCACAGATGTTACAGAAGGTCCTCACCATGCGCCATGCAAAAGTAACAATTACATCTTCACTGTGAACAATTTACCACCAAATACGATGAATAATGGCTGTGATCTTATTCAAAGTTTGAAAACAATGACTTCACTCTGGCTTTTTATGCAGATTTACTGCTTTTTGCCTCTGTATAATAAGAAACATAAACTGTATGTATTAGAAATCAGTGGTATAGCATGATACAACCACCCCAAAAACCAAAACTGTCCAAGACCCGCAAGGCCTTAACTGAGTTCAGGCTGCAACATTTTAACGCCCGAGTGCCTGGGTTGGTAATTCAATGAGACGCAACATAAACAAAACCACAAACAAACATCTCTGACATCGCTCGCTTTGTTAAAGTACTGGCACAACCCTCCCACTGTTTCATCTCTTGTTTTTTGTCTCCTCCTCTGGGTCTCTTGTTGCTCTCTGGAGTTGCTGGGACTGGCTTTTGAGAATGCATTGAGAGACAGCAGTTGTTTAATCTATCATTTATGACATTTGAATACATTACACCAAGTCGCCAGTCTTTCCCAAGCTGAAATATTCCCATTCAACCGCTGACAAATACGAGACTAAGCAGGAACACATGCAGTGAGGGATGCGAGGAGTAGCACAAAGCTAGCTGCTAACAGTGAGGGATAGCAAGGCTTTGGAAATTTCATCGAGAGTATTCGGGTTCCAATCCATCAAATAAAATTCAAGTGGTTCCAATCCATCAATAATAACACTAAATATTATGCACATCAGCTTCATCAGCTCTGTACAAGAGAATAAACCTTTCTGTGTAATGTTTATTGAAACACTACTGAGAAATATGGAGCTGAACCACAGAGAAATCTATAATGATGAGACATAATGGGTCAAATAACGTCCATTCATTTTACACCATTATGTCTTTGATAAGATAAAGGTATGTTTCAATTCCTTTGTCTATCATTGTCAATTTTTAACAGTGGCCTGTAGCTAATGTTGCTAATTAGGCTGTAGCTTATGTATAGAGGTCCAGTAAGGATGCTTTTCCACTGCTTTGGTTAAGACTAAGGAACAGTAGACATTTGAAATTGATTTATTGTTTGGATTACACACATTATACATAGATATCATAATAGTAAATTAATAAATCATATTAGCCTATCAACTTTTGTTATTTCAGCTGTACATTGTGACTCTTGGTTATTTAAAAAACTGTAGTAATAACATTATACTGAAGTGTTACCCCCAAATTGTTGTAAAATTATTATTATTATTATTATTATTATTATTATTATTATTATTATTATTATTATTATTTTATGGATGATGGACACCTTTGTGTAATTGGATGTTTTTTTGAAATGCAATATGGTGTGTGCATGTAAGCACTTATATAATAAAGTTCCAAAAGTAGAAGTAGATATAAAGTAGATACACCAAATATATATATTGTTTTACAGTTGTACTTATGTATCAATTACATACATAATGTACTACATTTATAAATAATATTAGCCTATCAACTTGTGTTTTTTTCAACTGTACATTTTGACTCTGAAGCAAATGGTGGCTAATTATGAGTAATGGATAATTAACAACACTGGCTTAATCAGAGCATTATAAGCGTTCTGCATAATGCTTAATCCACCCTGCTTAATGTAGTTATAACATTAGACTGAATTATTATCCCCAAATTGTTGTAAAATTATGCTTTTTTTAGCATACCAAATTGGATATTTTTTTCAAAAAACAATATCAAGTACATATATCGTTGTAAAATTGTACTTATATATCGCTGTTGTTGGAAAACAACCTCGTATCTCCAAAAGAAAAAAAAAAACTACTTTAATTTAATGTAAGTCAGTGGAACCAGACTTTTTTCCAAGTCGTTCTGGGTCATTCCTATTGGTCCATTCATCATGAAATTTACATACAATCTAAAGGGCAACAGGCATTTTCAAATTATGACAAAAACTGAAAAATGACAAAAAATGGAGATATGAGGTTTTGTTCTGACAACAGCGATATCAAGTAAATATGTAATATAATATAATTATACTTGACATAGATGTTCAAGATATTTTTCAATTAAGATTTTATTTGACTTTACTATAAACTTCAGTAATTCTACATTTTCTGTCCTAAGCAAATAAATAATTGCTACATATATATATTCAAACTTAATAAGTTTGTATTGCTTATTACTCTCTGTTAGTTGATGTGCCTTTGCTGTAAACTGTTACCCACTTATAAATAATATTACCATATTTACATGTATTAATTAAACTGTGCATTTTGACTTATGGAAGTGAATGACAGCTGATTACCAATGATGCTCACTTACCAACTACTGGCTAATCAGAACATTTTACGTTCTCTGGAAAATTCAAACTAGTTACTACTTAATAATGTAGTAATAAGAAGGCTGTTCATTATCAACTATTGGTTCATTAATGCTTAATAAGCACATAAGCATAAAAGCATTTTATGCAAATTACATTTTACTGAAGCAATACCCAAAACTGCTGTAAAAGTGTGTTTTTTTATGAATGCCGGACATCTTTGCACACCAAGTTTTTGTAATTTCCTGCACAAAATGCAATTAGTCATCTACAAAAATGCAATTTGGTGTGCAAAAGCCTTAAACATGAACGATAAAGGTGTTTCATGTTCCGTTGTAGGTGTTTGATATTAAAATGTACTTCCTTCAGTTCTTTTTCATTAAAATGGGTTTAAGCCATCTGGGTGTTCTTCCGCTCTCGCAGCCTAGAGCTGCTCATGCTTATGTGTGTGTGTGTGTGTGTGTGTGTGTGTGTGCGCGTGTAACCAAGAGAACAATAGAATGCAAATCCAGGAAAGAAATGGCAGGAGGGAGCGATAGAGAGAGAAAAAATAGCATGTCAATATTATTAGTATTCTTCAGAAGTGCTTATTGGGTTTCTGCCTTTTGTGGAAAATAGGCCTCCAGAGACGGGTGGCATATTGGACCCCCTAAAACCACCAGTGCGTCTTTCAACACACACACACACACACTCGTCTCCTGGTGCCTGTCTCACCCCCCGCTGCGCACACACACTCTTGGAACACGGTGGCCGCAGGGACAGACATAATTATATTAATTGTTAACATAATGACGCATTTATTTTTAATGCGTTCCTTCTGGTAATTAGGGTGTAGGTACCTAAGGCTTTAAATAGAGTTGCCCCCTTTCTCTCTCTCTCTCTCTCTCTCTCTCTCTCTCTCTCTCTCTCTCTCTCTTTCTAGCTCTCTCTCTCTGTTTCACATTTTCATGCATATTACGCCGGTCTTTGTGCTATCGTCCCTGATGCTTTGCTGGCAGCTTCAAAGGAACACCATTTTGTTTCTCTTAAACAATTCCCTCACAGGTGTTCCCACACTGAGAAATGTCATAATTAATAGATCAGGCCTTTATTATTTTAGTATGGCGTGCCGGTCGTACTACGAGTAGCTCTCTTGCTCTGACTCTTGCTCTCTCGCTCACTCTATCTCTGCCTCCTCGCTCTTGCGGCTAAGCCTGAGTCCATTAAAATGACAGTGATTTTCTCGCTTTTAGGAAAAAGTGAGCGATGTAAAGGTAGGATAGAAGAGTAATGGGGAAGAGATGTTTGCAAGGTGTGATGGAGACAGATGGAGAAAAGCTTGTGCTGGTGAAAGGAACGGGGAAAAATGGCAAAAATGGCAATCACTGTTGCTCTCAGCATGGCCGATTGAATTAGTATTAGCTACAGCTCTGTTTTTGGTCTGGACGGCCTCAGGGTCTGAGTGCAGGCCTAATTCTCTTAACGCATTACCGGGGAAGGCCCAGGGAATGCTTTCATGATGAAAATAGTCTAATTACACCCAAACATGGTCAGCATCCTTTTTCCCAACTCCTAGTATCGATGGGTCCAGACAGTGTCCAGACATTTGAAGTTTTAGCAGTGGTATCTCCACAGACAGGTCCAGTTTTGTGGACCCAGATTAAACCCATGCCTTGTTTACAGTGACCCCATAATTTATAGATAAATGTTAATGCTAAAGTTCTATATAGCACCTAAAAAAGTTCTATGACTTGTAACAATAGTGGCAACCCTCTTTGATGCTACATAGAACCTGGGCTTTTTAAATCTAAAAAAAAAAGGAAAGAGATTTCTGCCCAACACTGACCATACAAAAACCATTTAAGTGTTCAAATAGTTCTCTGAGTTGTCATGGTTCTAAACACTTTACCCCCATTGCCTTTACCAGAGAACCTTTGAAGAACCCCTGGACCCATTTTAGGATGAGTTGTTAATGACTATGTAGTTACACATTAACAACACACACATGTCACATTACAGAATGGTTTAAAGCCAGAACTGTGGTTAGGTTACCATAAGCATAGTTCTACTGCTAAAAGTTAGGCAATGCTAGTTTGCAGTTCCTGTGCAGATGCAGTTCTCTCATAATTTAATTCATTACACACCTATTACAATTAAAAGTCTTGCTGGACAACAGCAGCTCATAGTTCATAATTAGAGAAAATATGATGTTATGACCAACAAGACACACTTGTGTAGGCACATGAGTAAAAACTGAAGTTGATAAAATAAGTATTTACATGAGCTGTACTACTGTAATCCATCTGTAAGAATGAATACATTACCAGTAGTTACATTGTTGTTGCATTATTATTAATGTGTAACTACACAGTTAGAGAAATTTAGTTTGAAGTGGGATGAAACTCTCATTTTAAGGGTGTACTCTAGTGTTATATGAGTAGATGTGGATAGTAACTAGTTATATTTACTCAGCTAAGTGACATTTTGTTGAATTTGTGTTTGCCTGAGCATAATACCTACTCTTCTTAACACCACATTTCAGTCATTACCTTTAGTTATTAATTTCTTTGTCTCGTTTCATCCTGTTATATTGTTGAGAGCATCCATACTGCTTTGTCATAAGTGACAATTCCTATACTGTTCATATCTGATTATATTCATTAAAAATATCGTAATATAATTCCCTCTTACTTTTGTATATTTGCTCAAGTTGTCTATTTTTATGTCAGTCATTGTTTCAGTTAAGCAACAATGCTTTTGCTTGAGTATAGATTAGGCTACTCTCCTCTTCTACTGGATTTTACACAATGTTCTCCATGTCCGCTAGGTTACATGTCCTAATGCTGTGGACATTCCACAGATCTCTCAAAATGATGGCTCTTCAAGGGTTCTTTAGTAAAGAAAATAGTTCTATATAGAACCATGAACACTCAAAGAACCCGTTGCATGATTAAAGTGTTCTTTGCATTGTGAAAGGGTTCTTCAGATGGGTGGGGAATGTGCTGAAGATGGTGCTATGTAGAATCTTTTTAAAAGGGTTCTATATAGCATCAAAAAGGGTTCTACTTTTTCAATGTCAAGCTTATAACAATAGCAGAGCCCTTTTCAAAACGATGCTATACAGCATTCTCCATCAATCTGAAGAAACCTTCCACAATGTAAAGAACGCTTTAATCATGCAAAGGGTTCTTTGAGTGTCCATGGCTCTATATAGAACCATTTTTCTTTACTAAAGAACCCTTGAAGAACCAGCATTTTTAAGTGTGTACATTATTTTACAACAAAATATCAGACTCCACATTGCACTATATACTCAATAGGAGATAATTTTGTTCCTAGCCTTAGTCTAGGGCTAAACTGCATTGCTAAAGCTGATTCATCATTGAAAATACATTTTAGTTAAGGCTTAGGCTTAATCTTGGTCTGGTTGACTGGCTAGTGGGCTGCTTCTCTTAGCTCTGTGCTGGCTACATCATACACAGTACACAATATTTCTGTTTCTGATTCATCGATCCATCCATCAGACTGGAGTTATCAAGCTTGCATGCATTCCCAGGTAGTCGACTGACCCAGGTCAAGAAAGTGAACCCAAGCTTGCAACTTTTTTTTTTATTATTATTTAAGTGGAAAGCAGACTTTATTTACTGTGGGTATTGTAGATATATTGTTAGTAATGTTGCAAACCTTGTTTTTAATAACATGTCATGTTGAATAGACCAACAGAAATGCTCCAAAGTTTCATGTCTTTTCTCATAGCAATACATATGCTTCAGTTGATGTTTCAATGTATTAATATGAACAATAATATGAAGTCCTCCACTTGAACCATCTTTTCTTTGGTAGGAAACATTGTGTTTCATTGATTTTACTGAGTAAAAGCCGACTTTGTCAACATTATGTCGAAATATTGACATTCCCCATGACAGAGCGGCAGCATGTAACATATTAAACACTGTAAAACACTATCGATTCTTTTTCGTTACACTATGGGCTTCTGCGAGAGTTTGACGTTTCTGGTGTCTCCTCGCTGAAAATCAATGCAAGACAAGTTTGACTGGCTGCCACAGGAATGCTGGCATATTTATCATAATACGAAACACCAGGTTGGAGGAATGACAGATCGAAGCACCTGATGAGATCAAACAATAAAAGAGGAGGAAGGGAAGCATAAACTCTAGTATAGATTTATTATATATTTTTTGACTGAAGGGAAGACAGATTTATTCCCGAGGGGAGGTTTTTGTCAGTATATTATATGGAAATGGCACCTTTCCATATATTTCCATACCATTAGGTATGTCTCTGTATTGCTGCTGTCATAATTATACCTCCAGTTACTTTTTAGGAGAAAGAAAAAACATTCTTAATGTTCATGTACATTTATTAGAACTAATATTGAAACATTTCTTTTGGTCCATTCATGATGTTCATGCAAAGCAAAGGGCAGTTGGTGCTTTCAAATGGTTTAAAGGTTTTGATATTACAGCAGTGACTCACTTCAACACTTAATACATGAAGAGATAATGTCTTTGGTATATAAAGTTTGAGACTTGGCAGTATTTTGATATTTATGCAAAGACAGTTTGCTGACCAACTGGTTCATGAACACTTGACCAACAGTAATCAGGTCCAATATTCAATCCAGTGATGTTGGCCAGTATCGAGTTGATACCGATATTGAGTATCGGATCGGTGCCCCCCAGCAAGGGGCAGTGCCCACTTTTTCCATCACAGTGGCACCAGTCTGGGAGAATGCTGATGCATGCAAACCCAACAAAAGCTCAAAGACACAGACACACAAATACTAGTGTGAGTGAACCAGAGTGCTGTATTCACTCATAGGTGACTTACATCTTAAAACTCTGTGAAAGCTTACTCATTTATGTAGCTGGAAGGCCAGCATCCTCTTTATCACACTAAAGAGGGCCTGTTTTCATGCTGCTGGTGCTCCCCAAATGAGTTGCAGCTAACTGGCTAATCAGGGGAGGAGCTCCCACTATGTGCTGGTGGGAAAGACAGAGACTCCAACTTTCCACCACCACAAGTCAAACAAAATATTTGTCCTGTTACTCCTTTATCAGATTAACTGCAACACTTTTTGTTCTCTGTTTGTGAAATTTTACATTGTATTGAACTGCTAGGGAGCAATGAGGAGTCAAAGACTATGAGATTGTTATTTGACAGAATTATACACTGAATGGTAATTGAATGGTAAAAAAAAAAAAAAGAGCAGACATTGTGCAAAAATTAATATTCAAAGCAACATTACTGCAGCTGCCTGCCTTGCAAGTTCTCACATGGGCCTGGGCCACTGCACTGAATGCACTGCATGATGGACAGGAGTCTCACAACATCTCTTTCATAATTTAAAATGAAATGTAGATCCAGCTGAAATGAGTGAATAATTCAGCAACAACTGTGTGGTAATGATAACAGGGAGTTCACAACCTGATTCGGCCTCAGAGAGAGCACTCTTCACACTAAACGATCTAAAAGCCCCGTTTGGAGATATTTCAGAGTGGAACTTAAGTTTTGCCAGAAAGACTCCAGCAGTGAAGGAGGACATTTTTTTGTATCCTCAATAGACTTTTACAAGTTGAAAGATAACAATTCAGTAGAAATGAAAGAGTCTTTGATGTAGGCCCTATTGTCGGTCGAGGTCTTGGAGCATCGAGACCCTCACTGATCCTGCCGGATAGAGACGGCAGGGGCAGAGCCTACCACCCTGGACGACCAGCCAGGGACCCCACTGGTGGTGGTGGGGAGGAAGGAGGGGAACGTCAAAAATGTAGGCACAAACTGCCATTTTAAAGACTGGTGTAGGCCCATGATTGGCCAGGGGTAATCAATGAATGAATGATGTAGCATTAGAGTCTTCCTGACACAACTTTAGCTAAAGCTTCCATGTCAGTCGAAGATCAAATTGTGAAACCTTGAGATAAAGTTCAATGCAAGCTATGTAAGCTACATTTAGCCTACCATTCCATCACTAGTAACCTGAAGGCATGTCTCAAAAATATGCACCCAAATGCATCCGATTCAGTTCTTCCTCAGGTTCTCATTATCCAACATAAAGCATAGTTGCAGGTGCATGCATCAATGCAGCACTGAAACAAAGCAAAGTGAAATGGTTGAAAAAGTGTTTTGCCTTAATTTAGTAATCAATCAGTGGCAACGTGAAGATTTACACCTTCCTTTCTTGCAATTTTTCAACCTTTACAGTGCAGAAAACTGTCTCGGCGCTCATTCAGCAGTTAGACAATAAAACATTTCTATATAGGGTTAGCCAATATCTAAGTTGTCCATAATTGACCCAGTGATTTGCAATTAAGGCTTCGGATGTTTCTTCCATCTACTGAGGACTGGAAGTGCTTTATGAAAAAAGGCAGGATGAGATATACTATAACTTTGAAATAACTCCTGTAGTTATGGGTTCATAAACATTATCAGTAGGTTATTATCGCCTCAGGCTGTAGACCACTTTACCAACAGCAATTGAGCTGTGATAAGCGCGCCATGATCTTGGCAGCAGAGTTAGGCAGCCAGTCGTGCCTTATTATCTCTCTGAGTGAGTACAATGGGAAGCAGGAGAGCCAAGTGTCGCTTCTTTAATGGGACAAATATAGACGGAGTTGACTCAAGTGCAGAGCAGCTTCTTGCATTCGACTCAGTCTTTCTGAAGAGTTACGGCACAAGAATGCCAGAACACAACAATTCAAACCCTATAGCTCAGAGCATATGGAGCTTATTTTTGACTGTACATGAAAGACACACGAAAACCATAGCAAATGCATGATGCACTTGGAGTCTAGGTGAGCAAAACTTTCGAAAAGAGTCAGAATCTAGGCCGTAAACATGCTATTTTTACTCCATGGTGGAAAAAGCAGCAATTTCAGTTTTACCTGTAGAAAGAAATTTGTTGACTCTTTACTGAAGTTTTAAAATCGAGGCTGGATTTCTCGTTTCAATGAAGCAGAAAGTTTGAAACTAAAGATTTCAGAGAAGTTGGTTTCTATTCACTGTCATTCTGTCATAATGAGTCATTTTAACCTCTTAAAATCCCAGGCTTATTACATACTAAGGCTAATTATTTAGTAACTGCAGAGACTTCAATGCAAACTGTCCGAGCTATACATAATCCCTTGCTGAGCTGTATATATATATATATATGTTACACTGTAAAGAAATGGTTTCTAAAAACATAAACCTAAAAACAGTGCTTCATGTGGTAAGTAGCACTTTAACTCCCTAAAATCCCAGGCTTATTACAAAGTAAGGCTTGTTATTCAGTAATTACATGGGCAACATTCAAACTGGCTGAGCTATTCGTGGGTTATAGAAGTGTGTAATAAAACTTTGAGCCTGTCGACAGGCCCTGGCCATTTAAGGGGGTTAATTGGTTTCATTGAACTCAAATAAATCCTTTAAATCATGCATAATGCATTTTTTTCTGAACAAAATATATATTGTACATCAAATTAGACCCCAAAAATACTTACAATCACTTTTTACAACGGTTGATCGGGAAACATTGATCAAAATCTTCTGGTTCTCCCTTCATGTGGGCCTCAAGTTAATTGTACCATCTCACTTCTCATGGGCCTCAAGTTTATAAGCAAACCCACAGTTATTCTGTGGTCAGCTGAGAACCAATGGTGTCACAGCTGAATGGGTAGCCTTGGACTGAAAGCTTTCCTGCATATCAGGCTGCGATAAGACATCATTTGGACATCACTGTTTCATCATTGAATCTCATGACTGGGGATATGTAGTGAAAAACTTTCAACACTCGTAGTTCCTAACTAGTCATGACCATGGCTGCATTGCATTATGGAAGTTGTAGTCTTCTTAGGTAGAGCTTATATTGGCCTCAGCGGGAATACAGTTGTGAATTTCACACAATTGTGGGGACAATCTTTGCATGATTCATTTTCAGATAACTCAAATATTTTGATTCTATTGGTCAGTACAGCAGTCATTCATCCCTTTAAGAGATTGTTTGTGAAGATGAAATGCACTTTTATTGCTATACTGATGCTGTATTGCTGTACTTTAGTGGGGGGGGGCAAAAATGACCCACAACAACACTGATTATGTTTGCTGTTGTAGATGGTGGAACATTTGCTGATTTACGCCTCCCCTGTTTAACGTTACAGCCGTTCAGAGCCTCACCTTCGGTAAAGGGACCAGTCATCATTGTTAATCTTCATTACTCATGTTTGGCCTTTCACCCAAACCTACTGTCCTTGCACACGCACACACACACGCACACACTCACGCAAATTAACTACACCCCTGTAATTGTCAGTTAATTGGATGAGCGGCTATTGACTTTTGTGATGGAGAGAGGGAGAAATCGGAGGCATGAATGATGGCGGTAGGGCCAGCTGCATCGATAAACAAAAGGCAAAGAGGGAGGAATACAATAACACTACCAAACCCATCCATTCATCATCATAACTGCACAACATTTTTCAGAGTCGTCATTGCCGTCCATTTATTTTCTTCCTAGCACCTGTTAAACTGTGGGAACCACTGGAGACCAGCTTGGCTGAGGAGAGTCTGGATTTACTATGTCTAGACGGAAGGTACACAGGCTTTATGAAGCTGATAAGCCTAAAATATGTTCCATAATATTTAATTTGGGGGCTATATAGATGTGGATCTCCTAGCACAAGCATGGGCACTGAGTACCATAAAGCAGTACTTGAGTATTTACGATTAGCTTATGCCAATAAAAGATAATTTAAAAGGTTTTTGCATGGACATAAGGGAGTTTTACTAAAGTAACAGACATAGGTACCATTTATAACACTATTATGAGGCATCGTATGAAAAAAAAATATGTAGGAAAATGATCACTGAAGTTCAAGGTCATCAAAATCTTCCATATAAAGTGTACCTCCTTCTCTGTTTATTTCAATTTTTACATATTTCTCACGATTGAATGTTTCAGTTGATCAAACTACATTTAATGTTAAACAAAGATAACCCAAGTAAACTTACAATGCTGTTTTTAAATGATGATTTCATTTATTGAAGTAAAAATACTGCTCAGCCCTTCCTGGCCCTATGTGAAAAGTTATTGCCCCTTTAGCTACTAAATCAACTGGTTAACCAAACTCAATTGACCACTGGGTTTAATTTCATTGATGGCTCATCCAAAAGGTCACAGAAGGACCCAGATGAACATTTAAAGAACTGCAGGCCTCACGTGCCTCAGTTAAGGGCAGTGTACACGATTCCGCAATAAGACAGACATTAGGCAAAATGGCACCCATGGGAGAGTTGCAAGGCACAAACCACTGCTGACCAAAGGCAACAAAAAGGCTTGTCTCGTATTTGCCAAAAAAGCATGTTGATGACTACCAAGACTTTTGAGATAATATTCTGTGGACTGATGAGTTAAAGGTGGAACTTTCCGGAAGACAAGGGTCCTGTTACATCTGGTGTAAAGCTAACACCACATTCCACCATGAGAACTTCATACCAACAATTAAACATGGCGGTGGTAGTGTGATGATCTGGGGCTGCTTTGCTTCTGCGGGACCTGGACGACTTATCATAATTAATGGAACCATGGATTCTGCGATCAGAAAATTCTGAAAGAGAATGACCACCTGTCAGTTTGTGATCTAAAGCTCAAGCGCAGCTGGGCAAGGCAGAGGATGACTTGCAAATGTACAAGTCCACTTCTGAATGGCTCAAAAGAAACAAAATTAAGGTTTTGAAGTGGCCAAGTCTAAGTCCTGACTTGAATCCTATTGAGATACTGTGGCAAGACCTTGAACGGGCAGTTCATGCTTAAAAAGCTTTCAATGTAGCTGACTTAAAACAAGCCTGCAAGGAAGAGTGGGACAAAATTCCTCCACAGTGATGTGAAGACTCAAGTTATCACAAACGTTTGATTGCAGTTGTGACTGTCAATGGTGGCACACCCAGTAATTAGGTTTAGCGGGACAATTACTTTTTCACATGGGTGATATATGTTTTGAATAAATCTTTATCTTCAGTGAATAAAATGGTCATTCAGTAGCTGCATATTGTGTTTACTTGTGTTGTCTTGTGATGTCCATCACTTTCGTTTGAGGCTCCTTATGCCAAGGCAACATGTACTTCATAAAACATGTCATTTTGTGATTACTGGCAGTTTATGAATATTCAAGTACTACTTCATAAATACCTTCGTCAATGCTTATGCAAGTTTTATGAAAACCCTATGTAAGTGTTCTTAAAATATAATGTTAGAATGTGTTTAGTACAGTTTCACTAAGCCAGTGCCCTCTTTTTTCAATGTTTCCATTGTTTTCAAGCGTTCTTCTGTTGTTCTTCTGTTCGTAGCACCTTCGCTCAACCTAGTTCCCACCTCCTCTCTCTCCCCTCCACTCTTCCCCTCACTTTGCCTCATCAGACACACATTAATCATCGCTTGTCACGGGTGATGATCTCTCGGTGGAGCTCACTCTACAAAGAGGTTCATTTTCCTATCATTGCTATGCATCTATTCACAATGGGCCTTATCTGGATACAATAATATTCCTCTAAATCCCTCATGAAGTCATCTATCTTCCTGCTCCCCTATAGCGAGGAACCGACCCCCTCCCACCTCCGCCCACACTGCATGTATGCTTTCTCTGTTTGGCATCATTACATCCAATTTGCATATTGTAGCGCATGTTTATAAATGATGTCATACATATGTGAGCCAAGCAGAAGCAAGAAGCAAGATTCCCACCAGCGGCATTGACAGATTTAGAGATGACACAATATCACTTTCTCTTTTCTGATACCAAGGCTGAACCTTGAGCATGTCTGATAGCTGATGAGATCGTTCTCTAAAGTGTTACAATTAGCCAAGGTTACTCTTGTTATCACGTAACCTACTTTACATTGCTTTACATTATGCATCACATTATTTGATTTGTAGACCTGATTTGTTACAGAATCAGATCAGATTCATACTTATTTTCCACTGACATCCAATCAAAGTATCTGCAACATCTCTGAAAGCAGCTTCTTTGAAACCAAAGCCTGCCAGTTTCTTATAGCAGAGCTGAGCTAACACACAGTGTCCAATTTCTCATTCCTATTATTCAAACTGAGCTAGAAGCCACGCTTATGTCCACTGCTCACGCCCCTACCTTTCAGCTTCAATAGAGGAAGTAGCGTTCCTCAGAATGGCCCACGGTCAGGTGGCTGTTTTGTAGTTGGGAAACCATTCGAAATGGCGATTTTCCAGCATCCGTCCATGGCTGCCAAGAACATAAAAGACTTTGGTTCCAGCTTGAACATGCTCTGGTTTGCTAGAAAGGTGAAAAAAAGTGCTGGACTGAAAATCAATGCATCTTTCTCAATGGCACGCTTTCAAGAAGCCATTGATAATCCTAGGGCCGTAAAGAATAAAAACTCGACATCGGTGCCGTTGGGAAGGTGAGAAATTCAATTTCGGAACCTCCTTCTGGCTAGGTCATGCGCGAGGCCAAGTATAATTTCATCATTATTACTCACATAAATTACGATGCACCCTACCTCGCGATATGGGCCTCGGTGTAAACAAAAAACCTGCATTAGCCTCTTCCTGCCCACACAATTACTTACTCCAGTCTTCATTCAAATAGCCCACTTAAACTCTCTATGTGCTAAAGTTTCATTCTCTGAATCTGAGCCTGAAAGGTTCATGTTGGACCCACCGATTGGTCAGCAGTGCAGATAAATTGGTCCTGACAGTGCTAGCCAGTCAGAGCTTGGATCTGGACTGTAGCTGAACACATGGCACTGGAATATCACTGAACAAAGTCTTTCTTTGACTTACCATGACTGTAGATGTGATTGATGCAACTGCAGATTTTCTTCCAGAATAACCAGTAGAAAGTGGTGGGCATCACCAGTAAGAAAATAATTAATCTCTTGCAACCAGTTATTCAACAACTACACTGATTTGACTACGTAAGTTATGTAGTTATGAGAGTGAGAAATTGAAATGTGGGTCCACATATGAGATCCTTAGGGTTTAAGTGGTCTTAAGCAGGTAAGATATACTTACAAAGCACATTTAAAATCAATTGCAGTGCAATACAGGATAAAAAGAAAGGTGCTAAAAAGGTAGTGATGCCATAGAACAGTGGTTCTCAATCCTGGAGTGCCACTACCCTGTGTGTTGTAATGTTCTCCCAGCACTACCACACCCAGTTCACCTAAAGTAGAGCTTGTTAATTGTATGAACAATGGGCACAGAAGGACCACTGTTGGTTCCCTAAAGAACTTTACAATAGGGTATATTTAAAGAGCGATCCACTGAAATGTTCTTTAGCGTAACAAAAGTGGTTCTTCTACACTGTTAGAAATAATGGTACTGTGCAGGTTTCTTGTTCATCAAGGTACAAACAATGCAGATGTACCCTTAAAGGTACAACAGTGGTTTTAAGGTCCAATTGTGAACCTTAAATAAGTTTTCCCAGGTGAAAAGTACGTATTTGTACCTTTTCATAACCGAATGTTTTAAAACAGAACAGTAAAATAAAAAAGCCTGGAGACGAGACGGGGTGTGTGGAGTCAATACAATTTAGAAAATATAACTTCAATGAATTATGGTACAATAATGTTCTCTGACTAAAGGTGATGAGGGTACTACCCCAGTGACAAGAGGGGTACTACCCCAGTGACAGTTTAGTGTCTTTTTTTCTGGAATTGTATGGCAGTGGTGGGGAACTGAGGGCTTACATGTCTGTAAACTCAACAACGAATCTGTCCACGCATCTAATTCTACTAATAAGAAATGGACGGATGGAGATTGCAGTGCTAAAGAAGAAAGAGCCCTAGAAGAAACAGTAAGGCTAGTTTCTAGGTTTTTAAATAACATTATATATAAATGGCTGGATCTTTTTCAGAACATAGCCCTGAAATGACTATGGGGTTTTCCCCGGTACTTCACAGTTGGTACAGATTTGTGTTGGTTTTAGAGAGTACCTTAGAAGTAAAGTAAAGAGCAGTAATGAGACAAACTATTTGAAATATGCTGACATGCAAGGGACAATGCTTGACTCATTGACTAAGACATTGATTGAACCACCTTTATACACACTACACACTTTCATACCATTCAGAACTTAACACACTCTAATACAGAAGGCACCAGCAATTCCACTCCACCGCCATGCGCTCTTTACTACACTACAGATGTTTGTCTAATTCTTATCTAGTTCCAGCAAAGAGGCAGATTGCTTCCATTCTAAAGAATTCCCTGTATTATTTTTTGCTCTCGCATACTAAACGGCTGGCTGTGCTCTCCACATAAGCCTTTAATGTTCAAACGGGATTCTAAATCAAATGAAGCCAAGCTTCAGCAAGCTGCCATGAATTTATCATGAGTTCCTCTCGCTAAGTCTCTCATTGCTCATTTGCGCAGTCTTCACTCAGTTCTTAACATGCTTCCTCAGCAGGCGGCCATGTTCACTCATCTGCCCCTTTGTCTATTTTATAAATATTTTTCCCCCACTTCCACTATTTAGCTTCATTTGCTTGGTTTCAGATCCCATGAGTTACTGTCTGACCGTTGGCCAAGGGAGAGAAAAAGTGGGTTAAAATGAGAATATTTTCCTACTTATTTCTCCCTGTTTATTTCACTTTCTTATTTTCTTGCTTTTATTATATTTTTAAAAATGACATGGCTGCCCTTCAGGCATTTCATTGATTAAAAACTCCCGATCTGCTCACTCTGTTCTCCTCCCTTACACTCGCAGACACTGAAGTCATTAGACATGACATTTTGTGGAATCTTGTGAAGTAGTAGAAGAAAATGGAACGGCTCAACAGCCCAACATTTTCCGAAGAATTATGAGGTGAATCTGCTGCAGTACAAACCTGAGTAGACTTGGTGTCAACCACCGAATGGTGTGCTATAGGTTGGTACCATCATCCTATATTTTGTCTGTCTAGTCCACTGAGGATGTGTCACCATTTTGTAGTTGGCATCATACATAACTAATGGACTCTCTACGGAAGAAGAAGAAATAAATGCTGCTATTGTCCACTGGGGTAATCAAAAGCATTCGAAAGCGGATACATTTTGTCCTCACTCATTCTCCCCAAATGTCGCTGGTTTCTCTGATTTATGAGGTCATTAAGGAGTCGGATACAAATGTTGTTACATGCAAACTAACACTGCTCAGGCCCAATCTGCTCACTCCGCTTTCTTCCCTTACAGTCACCGACAACAAAGTCATTAGAGGTGACATTTGGAGGGAATCTTATGTCGAGCAAGTAGCAGAAGAAAATGGAACAACCCAACATATTACTAAGATCTATAAGGCATTTGGTGTATGAGGTGTAGACCTGAGTAGACTCCACTGGAGATGGAGTTTGGGGGTTTGATGGTGCCAACCATTGGATGACGTGGTATAACTTGGTACTGTCATCCCACATTTTGTCTGTCTAGACCATGGCTCGTTCTATTTTTTTGTCCAGACCACTGAGGAGGTGTCAATATTTTGAAGTTGGCATCATGCATAAATTAGGGACTCTGGGTCAAAGCTATTTCTTTCCTTGGGAGAAGAAGAAAGATGTTTTAGAAAATTGCCACTGTGGCAAACAAAAATGTTGGCAAACAAAAATGTTCCAAAGCTAATACGTTGTGTCGCAATGCGTTTTCTCCAAATGCCACTAGATCGTTCAAATTACAAGGCCAGTAAAACATCAAAATACAAGTGTTGCTACTTGCATGGTAACACTGGTCAGGCCAAATCTGCTTACTCCATTCTCCTCCCTTACACTCACAGAGGGTGAAGTCATTAGAGGTGACATTTGGAGGGAATCTTGTTTTGGGAAAGTAGTAGAAGAAAATGGAACAGGCCAACATTTACAAAGAACTATGAGGCGTTTGGTGTATGAGGTGTATAGACCCAAGTAGACTCCACTGGAGATGGAGTTCGGGGGTTTGTTGGTGCCAATCATTGGATGACGTGGTATAACTTTGTACCATCATCCCACATTTTGTCTTTCTAGCCCTCTGCTCACTCTATTTTCTGTCCACACCACTAAGGAGGTGTCACCATATTGAGGTTGGCATCATGCATAAATAAAAGACTCTGGGTCAAAGCTATTTCTGTGCTTGGGAGAAGAAAAAAAAGGTCTTTTAGAAAATTGCTGCTATTGTCCACTGTGGCAAAAACAAAAATGTTCCAAAGCTAAGACGTTTTGTCGTAATACCCTTTCTCAAAATTTGACAAGATCCTCCAAATTATGAGGTCATTAAAGTGTTAAAATGCAAGTGTTGTGACATGCATAGTAACACTGCTCAAGCCCAATCTGCTCACTCCATTCTCCTCCCTTACACTCGCAGAGGATGAAGTCATTAGAGTTCACATTTGAAGGGAATCTTGTGTTGAGCAAGTAGTAGAAGAAAATGGAACAGCCCAACATATTGCTAAGAACTATAAGGTATTTGGTGTATGAGGTGTATAGACCTGGGTAGACTCCACTGAAATGTGTTTTTTTTGGAGCCAACCATTGGATGACGTGGTATAACTTGGTACCATCATCCCACATTTTGTCTGCCTAGACCACTGCTCACTCTATTTTCTGTCCAGACCACTGAGGAGGTGTCATCATTTTGAAGTTGGCATCATGCATAAATAAAGGACTCTGGGTCAAAGCTGTTTCTGTCCTTGGGAGAAGAAGAAAGGTCTTTTAGAAAATTGCTGCTATTGTCCACTGTGGCACACCAAAAATGTTTCAAAGCTGATAGGCTTTGTTGCAATACCTTTTCTCCAAATTCCACTGGATCCTCCAAATTATAATGTCATAAAGAAGGCAAAATACAAATGTTGCTACTTGTATAGTAACACTGCTCAGGCCCAGTCTGATCACTCCATTCTCCTCCCTTACACTCGCAGAGGCTGAAGTCATTAGAGGTGACCTTTAAAGGGAATCTTGTGTTGAAGGTGTAGCAGAAGAAAATGGAACAGCCCCAAAGAACTATGAGGTGTTTAGTGTATGAGGTGCATAGACCTGAGTGGACTCCACTGAATAGATAGAGTTTGGAGGTTTGTTGGTGCCAACCATCGGATGGTGTGGTAAAGCTTGGTACCATCTTCGCACATTTTGTCTGTCTAGACCACTGAGGAGTTCCCATTGGATCCTCCAAATTACAAGGTCATTAAGAAGTCAAAATACAAGTGTTCTGACATGCATGGCAACACTGCTCAAGCCCAATCTGCTCACTCCCTTCTCCTCCCTTACACTCACAGAGGCTGAAGTCATTACAGCTAACTTTTAGAGGGAATCTTGTGTCGAGCAAGTAGTAGAAGAAAATGGAACAGCCCAAGATTTGCAAAGAACTATGAGGTGTTTAGTGTATGAGATGTACGGACCTGAGTAGACTCCACCGGGGATGGAGTTTGGAGGTTTGTTGGTGCCAACCATCGGATGGTGTGTTATAGCTGGGGGCCGTAATCCTCCATTTTATCTATCTAGACCACTGAGAACGTGTCATCATGTTGAAATAAAGGACTCTGGGTCAAAGCCTTTTCTCTCTGTGGGAGAAGAAGAAAGGTGTTTTAGAAAATTGCTGTTATTGTCCTCTGTGGTAAACAAAAATGCTGCAAAGCTGATACATTTTGTCGCAATACATTTTCCAAATTACGAGGTCATTAAGGAGTCGAGAAACAAATGTTGTGACATGCATAGTAACATTGCTCAGGCCCAATCTGCTCACTCCATTCTCCTCCCTTACAATCGCAAAGGCTGAAGTCATTACAGGTGACATTTGGAGGGAATCTTGTGTGCAGTGTGTAGCAGAAGGAAATGGAACAGCCCAACATTTTGCCAAATTACGAGGCAAATCTGCGGCAGTATGGACCTGAGTAGACTCCACTGGAGATGGTGTTTGGAAGTATGTTGGTGCCAAATGTCAAATGTGGTAGTGACGTTGCTTTGGCAGTAGTAGCCTATAAAATATAGGCCTATATCATATAGTAGCCTATATTTTGAGTGGCTGGTTTTATTATAATGGTGCTGAAAGTTAATAGTAGACTACTTTCATGCATTGTTAATTCAGTGTACAGGAGTGCTAGCTTATTTCTAGTATGAAGGTATCATTATCAGTATTTTGTCTCCTGAATAACAGATCCACTTATATTCAGGGGTAAAATGTATGTAAGACAAAACATATCAAGTTTGGAACATTCTTTTGGTCAACGATGAAACCCACATGTAAATGAAAATGCTTTTTAGGACTGAATGAAAGTGTTTGTGTTGTTAATATTGCTATAAATATGTATGTAAATAAGCATTTGTTGTCATTATTTATGTTAATATTGTTATATTTAATTATGAATATCATTTAGTGCTGTTATTGTTATTTGTTTTTGGTACAGAGATTTAATCAAACAACAAATGTACACATTATTTTGGAAATTGGACGATTTTTTGTTGCTCTAACTTGAATATGATCTTCGTTAATTGTTTACTTTTGGAAAAAAAGGACTGAGAACTGAAACTCAGCTTCCTGAGCAGTGTGTTTCGTTCTTATTACAGCTGTACTTCATTGCATTTGACAGCTGTATCAAGTTGTCAGCTTGAAAAAGGAAGCTGATCTACATGTGAAGGCCAAATCTGTCAAACACAGACACCGGAGTTTCTGCAGTGGCTGACCGCTATTTATACCTGTTTGGACGATCCTAAACAATCCAAGCCGTTTTCATGTACTTCATATTTAAACAGTTTGATTTCTATAGCGCATGTCCTGAATTTGTAGGAAAACCACATGAAACATGAACTGTAGGACTAACAAAAATGTACTTTTTTTTACAAAGCTGCCATGTCTTATTTCTTTTTAGACTGAAAAAGTAAAACTATTTTTTGGGGGGTATTAAGGATATTTATGTTATCACTGTCAAAAAAAAATAAATAAATAAATAAAAAAAAATAACCCAAAAAAACAAATTTCTATATTTGCAATTTTTGATCTCACCATAATTTGAGCTCAGCAGGTGTTCTTTAAATAGTTTTAAATGCCATGATGATTGGACCAATAAATTTGCTCCAAAACTGTGGACAGTGACAATATGTGACATACTATTATTACATAATTTTACTCGCATATAATTACTACATATTAGTGTTGTCCAAACAAAAATCTTTTTACAGGAGAAGGAAAAAACATACTTTACATTTAATGTAAGTCAGTGGAACCAGATGTTTTTCCAAGTAATTTTAGGCCATTTCTTTTGGTCCATTCATCATAAAATTTGCATACAATGTAAAGGCCAACAGGCATTTTCAAGTCAGAAATCACCCTTCATTTATTTCATTTCCAGTCAAAATAACTATTAAATATATATTTTTAATATTTCTGAGGAGAATAGATACAAAATAATCCACTTGCAAATGGAACAGGAAGGTCAGTGGAAAATAAGTGACTGTTTCCAAAACTGGAGATCAAAGCTACAGAGAAATCGTGACTCCTAACAACCACCTGGAAGAGCTGGTAGACACCAACACTGTCCTCATCAGATAAACAGCACTTAGCTTTCATCTTTGAGAGAGAGGAGAAAATCAAGCTGCTTCAGATGTGAAAAAATCCACAGGTGTTTCTGTCCATCCTTCCACTGTGAGAAGACAACTCAATGCTATGGGTCTGAAAGGATGTGTAGCTGTTCAAGAAGTTCTTACTGAGAAAAGGAGACACATCAAACAAAGACGCTGCCAGTGACCACCCCAGAGTCCAGACCTCAACATCACTGAATGTGTTTGGGATTACTTGGATCATAAGAAGCAGGAAAGGCTGAACCAATTTCTAAGACTGAACTTTGGAGTTGTGGAAAAACATCCCTGCAGATTTCTCTGAAAACCTGAAAGTGGGTCTCTTGAACAGAATGTAAGTGGACACACTAAACACTCAAAGCATGATATTATATTTAGCTGTTGAGGCGTCTGTGCAATTTTTAGTTAAATATATGTTGTCTACTTTCTTCTGACACTGAAAAATGAATAGCTTGTATTTATTGGATAGAGATACCGAGGGAGATTTAGGTCTTTGCTCCTCATGTGGGAAAATGTCCTTAGTTGGAATGGCTGTGCCTTTGCACAAACAAAAAAGCTATCATGGCCAAATTGCCCATTGGTGCAAAGATTCCTTCCTCCACCCACCGCTCTGCTTAATAATCAGATAAAGCAGCAACACATCACTACTCTACGCTAACCCGCTAACCTTCTCAAAGGCCCACTGAGAGCTGCAGGACTTTTTTGGTTAAGGAGGGATGTGTGCAGAATGGTGAAGTGACACAAGGCTCAGAGAGGGAGAGAGAGAGAGAGAGAGAGAGAGAGAGGGGAATTGAATTACGGTGAGTGAACCAGGTGGAGAGAAAACAGAAGGAGGGATAATGAGAGAAAATAAACTGCATTATTGCTCCACCTGCCAGGAGTAAAGAACGGAGAGAAGAGAGGAATGGCGAGAGGGTGAGGGAGCAGAGAATGGAAGGTGGATAGGTGTAGAATCCCTAATCACCTTTTCTTAATCTATGTCTTGGAGTGGGTAAGCCACGAGCAAAGGAAACATTACTCACTTATTAAAGCAGCAGTCACAGAACATATATTAGCATTAGAAAGAACCATTCTAATAACTTTTATTATGTTTTATTAAACACTGCCCAAGAGGTTGTTCAGATGTAGGAGTGCAGGCGACATGCCAAAACTGTACTGGGGCTTCTGAGTGGTCCAGCTATCTAAACATTGGCTCTTTTGTCAGGAAACTGCATAATTGATCGCTCGCCATGCCGCGTCCAGGAAAGCATTATAGACACTTTTCACACTCCCGTATTTGACACAGTGGAAATCGTCATGGTAGGGAAAACATTACAGGAGCGGTGGTGTTTATGAATGAGAAAGTAGGCCTCCTTTATAACATCTCTGATTTTTATGTTCTTATAAAGGAATTTACCTTTTTTTCATGAAAGACATTTATTTGGTGGAGAAGTTTGCATTTTCAGAGAGAAATAAGTTGGTTGCACTTTTAAGTGTCGCTAATAACTGTGTAGTTACACATGAACAACATATGCAACAATACTGTAACTACTGATGATTTAGTCAGTGTTACAGATGGATTAAAGCAGTACAGCTTATGTAATTACACATGTGTATCAACCTCAGTTTTGCCTCATGTAATTACACAAGTATATCTTCTACACAGGAACTTTACTGTAGTGTAGTGTTAAAGTTACACTTTAAAATAAGTGGACAGTCCATGTGTAATTGTTATGTAGGTACTGTGTAATAATGGAGTGGTAATGTAGACGTTGCTTTGGGTTTAATGCAACACATTTAATCAATATCATAAAAATTGCATTTTAAGGTAAGGGGTCATCTGCTGTACTGTCACATTACAGGATGGTTTAAAGCTGAAACTGGTTGCAGTGTCACAGCACTAGCAACATAAATGCTAGCTAACTGTTAGGAAAGCTGGCAGGTAGAGTGTAAGTCATGTGTTAATGTACTGTGTTGCATACTTCCTTTTATTACTGGAAAAAAATGAATTACACTAATGTTATTACCCTTGTGTAATTACATGATAGAGAATAGGCTGTTACAACTATTAAGATACACTTGTGTAATTACATAGTCAAAACTGAAGTTGATACACGTGTAATTACATAGGCTGTACTTCTGTTATCCATCCATAACAGTGACTAAATCATTAGTAGTTACGTTGTTGTTGCATATGTTGTTCACATGTAACTACACAGTTATTAGAGACACTTAATATAAAGTGGGACCAATAAGTTTGACAAGGTCTACAAGGTTTCCCACATGACTGTGAAGGAAATGATCTCATGATAATAAGTTAGCTAACGAGGTCAACAAGGTAGGACGTAATAGAATGAGCAGTTAGTCCAACAACGTTAGCGGCAGTTTAAAATGATGTGTATGTGCTTCCTATGCCTTGGAGAAAACATGCTAGCCTTAACCCTCCCAGCTTGGTAGCATCGTGTCATGGGGAGGAACCTAGCTAGTGTGTGGAATTGGATAAGGCTAAATTCGGAGGGAGATTGAGGGCATAAATCCCAACCCTGCCCCCCAGAAAAATACAGTACCATTGCCACACTTGAAGACAATTTCATTATACACAATATGTACCATAATATTTAGATTCCAACAATTTGGAATGGACAGAGTCCACTGTGAAGAACTACTGATTTTATTTGTAGTCAGCCTTTTACATCACTTACATATACCTTATTGAGAACAGCACAAAATATGATATTTGTTGTCTTAAATTATGATTTCTTTTTTGCAAATGTTTGTTCCAAATTTGATACCTGCAACACATTCTAAAAAAATGTAACAATACTTGATAATTGTTTAAAGATTGAAGACACAAACTAAACCAGTTTTGAAAGCAGAATTTTATACCATTCTTTTTTTATAGAAGTCTTAAGCTATGCAAACTTAGATCCTTTGTAGTCATACACTGTGCTTCATAATGTGTTACATATTTTCAATTGGAAACAGGTCTGAACCTCAGGCAGGCCAGTCTAGCACCCATGCGCTCTGATTTTGCAGCCATGCTGTTGTAACAAACGCAGAATATGGTATGGCATTGAGAATGTTGGAATATAGATGGGCATCCCTGAAAAAGATGTTTACTAGAAGTCAGCAAATGTGCCTTAAAATGTGTGTTAGTGGTGCCTTCACAGATGTGCAAGTTACCCTCTAATCTCCTCCCCATACCATGACATACCTTAGATTTTGAACTTTACACTGGTAACAATCTGAATACAATTACACCTGTCCCAACTTCTTTTGGAATGTGTCACTGACATGAATTTTGGAATGAGATATCGGCGATACCTGTGATATGCTTAGGAAACATCGCCTTATCATAGCAATGATGGTAGCCTCACCTTATTGCCTGTGCCCACGGAGTCTAGTGTCTAGGAAAGCAATGTTCTACAGATTACTGTGATCAGTTGAGACATCATGTGAGGTTCTGACTCAAACATCTGTTGCTTTTCCCTCATGCTTTGGAGAGCAGCAGCATGTGAATGAGCTGGCCGCTGGTTTGGAGAACGTGTAGGCTGCCGTCTGTATGGGATTATCCACTTAGAGAGCTGCTCTCGATTTCAATCAGTCTGTGAAGTTAATCAGAAAGAGGCAGGATGGTGATTAGGAGTGCACAATATATCAGTGGTCCATATGCTATCTGCGGATAAATGGAAAAAAAAAGGATTGTTATTATCAGCCCAGTATTTAAATCACAGGCCACAATGATATACTGATTATCAGTTATTGAATCAGCATCAAATTCCCATATCAATGCAGACCTAATGGTAATGTAGGGCCATTCCTCAGGTGTATGCATGCATCCCACAGCCAGCATTAACCTTAATCTCATTCATCAGTCAACCAGCCAAAGAGCCTTCCTCTAGCCCAGAGAGAAAGAGTGTGAGTGAGAGAGAGAGATAGGGATACTGTGGGCAGCTCAAATAGAAACATTGTGGAAGGTAATGGAAGACTTCACTTTATCTATGGGAGCATCTCTTTATGAGACGCCCGCTCTCTCTCTTCATCCCTCTATCCCTCTCTAGCCCAACCACCCAGTACAGGCCTCGATCCTCTCCTCTTGCCGCTGGCTCATCACTGATCCGCGATAACCATTCTCCACAGTTCATCTTGCCAAGATGGCAGGAAAAAAATGAGTCAAAACCAAATGGAAGAGGACAGAAAGAGAAAGAGGAGGGAGGGGAAAAAGCATGAATCAGCCCTAGAATTACAGGTCACGAAAAAAGGCCGCTTGGCAGGAAGTGGAGCAGGGGGGGATATAATTGCCAGCGCACCATTTCTGAAAAGGCTATTGAAAATGCCATTCTACGCGACGCTGATTGGCTTCCCCCCCCGCGAGGCGCTGCTCGCTCTCCCTGGTTGGCCGCGATCTGAAAGCATTGAGGATGCATGGCAGGGGCCCTTTTTCCGCAGATGCCGGGAATAGTTTAGCATGGCAAAATAACAAGCTAATTAGGCTGTTTGCGAGCGACAGCGAGTGGTAGAAGCTGCTGTAGCCGCACTGGGCAACAGGGCAAAGTGGCAGCTAGCGATACGGCCACTGGTCCCCTTCTCTATGCCCAGCCCTGACAGCTTAAATGGCAAAGCGAAGAGATGGATGAGGGTGGATATCAATCCGTATTGTGCGTTTGATAATAGCAGGCTGGTCTAACTGTGCCCCCTCGTTCTCTCACTAGACACAGCATTTGACACTAGCTTTGAAAAGTTTTTTGCAGTCACAAAGTGCTTGACCACTGCCTGCATTTGCATTTGTTCTGTTCAAGGTGGTAAAGGTCAGGAATGTGCCCTTTACCTGCTAAAGATGGCCTCTTACCTCATGTGTATGTCCAAATGTTTGTTCGTTCAATTTCGTCTGAAGTGAAAAGGGAGTTTCCCCACCAATTACTGCAGTAACAGCTTCTGCTCTTATGGGAAGGCACTAGATGTTGGAACATTGCTGTGAGGATTTGATTATATTTAGACACAAGTGAGCTCAGGTAGTCATGTTAGATGATGAGTTCTGGATCGCAAATGCCACTCCAACTTATCCCAGAGGGATTGGATGAATTCTTTAGTTTTGCACTGGAACAGTCAGAGGGAGGTGTCAGAATGAATGACACAGTGATGAGGACCAATCACAGTGTGGGGGAGGTCTTCATTCTGAGACCTCCTCCTGACTATGATTGAGTAGGACCTATTCATAGTGGTCCTATTCAGTCACAGTGAGGGGGAGGTCTCAGAATGATTGACACAGTGATGGGGACCAATCACAGTGTGGGGGAGGTCTCAGAATAAATGATGTGGTGATTAGGACCTATTTATAGTGGGTGAGGTCTTAGAATGAATGACCTGGTGATGGAGGACCAATCACAAACAGGGGGAGGTCTCAGAATGAATGACAAAGTGATGAGGACCAATCACAGTGAGGGGGAGGTCTTCATTCTGAGACCTCCTCCTGACTATGATTGAGTAGGACCTATTCATAGTGGTCCTATTCAATCACAGTGAGGGGGAGGTCTCAGAATGATTGACACAGTGATGGGGACCAATCACAGTGTGGGGGAGGTCTCAGAATAAATGATGTGGTGATTAGGACCTATTTATAGTGGGTGAGGTCTTAGAATGAATGACCTGGTGATGGAGGACCAATCACAAACAGGGGGAGGTCTCAGAATGAATGACAAAGTGATGAGGACCAATCACAGTGAGGGGGAGGTCTTCGTTCTGAGACCTCCTCCTGACTATGATTGAGTAGGACCTATTCATAGTGGTCCTATTCAATCACAGTAAGGGGGAGGTCTCAGAATGATTGACACAGTGATGAGGACCAATCGCAGTGAGGGGGAGGTCTCAGAATAAACGATGTGGTGATTAGGACCAATCACAGTCACGGGGAGGTCTCAGAATGAATGATGTGGTGATGAGGACCAAACACAGTGAGGAGGTGGTCACAGAATAAATTATGTGGTGATTAGAACCAATCACAATGAGAGGGAGGTCTCAGAACGAATGATGTGGTAATTAGAACCAATCACACTCAGGGGGAGATCCCAGAACGAATAACATGGAGATTAGAACCAATCACAGTTGGGAAGAGGTCTTAGAACAAATGACGTGCTGATAAAAGACCAACAGGCTTTTGTTTAAATGATTCCTTTTAATGTCAAGTGGCTTTAGAGTTGAGTCTGATAGTGGTTGTGGTGACTGCCCTTTGAAAAAGTAATTAGCATTAGTTTTTAATAAGGCCTTTATATGTTATTACAGCTCTTAGAAGATGCAGGATAATCAATATCTTGAGGATTGCAACTTTTATGACTCCCCACTCGCTTCTTGATGCCTTGTATTATGCTAATAACATGACTGGCAGCAACAGATTGCGCTAACTGCTAACTTTGTGGTACATCAACGATGCCAGTGCGGACCCGGGCCAAGGTCCATCTCAGCCCATTACTTCTTCTGTACAAGCCTCTTCTGTACTTGGTGCTAATATCTGCATTCAGGTACTCGTTGCGTCAGCGGTCTGGCCTGGCCTTTAGCACAGGATCAGGTTTTGCTGATGGCAGAGTCTCTAAGGCTCCTCTCTCTCCTCATAAAGACGTCTCTCAGTCTCCTTGGCAGGTCATCCACCAAATATCCTCTCTTGATCCCCTGCAGAACGCACTCAGAGAGCACCTCTTTGACCGGTCCAGCTGCTGATAGAGCAAATATATTATTTACAATGCATTAGACGTTAGAACATTATGTTTTAATGCTGGCAGAGAGCAAGCGAGAGATAACCATCCAGCATGTGGATTACTGATCTGTGCAAATGAGAAACTCTGGACAATTTCTTTGTGTGTGAAGCATCTCAATTGAAAAACTGACATTTTGAAATATATATATATATATATATCACTCTAACCCTAATCTTAACCCTAATCCAAAAGATAAACCCAACATTCACTCTCAACTTCAACTCAAAATCTAAACCTAAACTTAAATTTCACTATAATCTTAACCTCAACCCAAAAACTAAACTTAAAACTCATTTTAGCCCTAGCTTTAACCTCCACCATAAATCTATACCAAACACTGCACCCCTAATCTTAATCTAAGTCCAAAACCTAAACCAAATACTCAGTCTTACCTCAACCTCAACTTCAATCCAAATTTAAATTTGAATTTAACAATCGTTCTAACACTAACCTCAATCTTAACTCCAATTCTAAACCTAGTACTCCACTAATACACCAATATTAGCCTTAACCTTTACCCCAGCTTGACATAACTCTCACTCTAACTCTAACCTTAACCTGAACCTCAACCCAAAACCTGATCCTAACACTCACTGGAACCATAATCTCAACCCAAAATCCCACCATAACACACACTGGAAAACTTAACTTCAAGCTAAAACCTATCCCTAACACTCACTGGAACCTTAATCTCAACCCAAAACCTAACCTTAACACTCACTGGAACCTTAATCTCAAGCCAAAACCTAACCCTAACACTCATTGGAATCATAACCTCAACCCAAAACCTAACCTTAACATTCACTGGAATCATAACCTCAACTCAAATCCTAACCGTAACACTCACTCTAACCTTAACCTCAACTCAAAACCTAACCCAAACACTCACTGTAACCTGAACCTCAACCTAAAACCTAACCTTAGTATTCAACTCAACCCAAAACCTAAGCCTAACACTCATTGGCACCTTAATCTCAACCCAAAACCTCACCCTACCACTCACTCTAACCTTAACCTCAACCCACAGCCTAACCCTAACACTCATTCTAACCATAACTCAACCCAAAACCAAGCCTAACACTCACTGGAACCTGAACATCAGCCCAAAACCTAATCCAAACATTCACTGGAACCTTAATCCCAACCCAAAACCTAACCTTAACACTGACTCTAACTTTAACCTTAACCCAAAACCTAACCCTAACATTCGCTTTAACTCTAACCTTAACCCCAGCCCAAAACCTAAACCTTAATTTCTAATCTCAACCTTAACACCAACTCAAAACTCAAACGTAAACCTAAATCTAACACACCCACAAGCCCAAGTCTTTGCCTTAACTCAAACATTAAATCTAACGTTTAATCTAAATACTTCTACTAATCATATTGCTGGTAGTAACCAGTCAGTTTTACCATACAGTTTAACATTTTGAGCATTTGTAGATGTTATAAGGCACCATTAAAGTGGACCCAACGTTTCCAGTCACCTTCTTTACACTGTATTCTATATACTGCTCCAGTTTAGTTTGTGGTTGACTTGTATATGCTAGCTAGTAGCAGTCCAGTATTTTTGGCTTCTCTTGGCCTGTAATGATCTTAGCAACTGCTCGTGTGTCTCTGTTTAAAAAGAAACAGATGTCAAATGTTGGGTTATGTAGAGATTGGATACCTTGTTACAAATTACGATGTACCATGACACGTTTGCTTTTCAGGCTCTGGATAGACGTTGCCTTTTAATGCTAACCTCCGCTAATGCCCCACATCACTCTCATGTTGCATCATGGCTTCTGTGCTTTCAACACCTACATGTGTAAACACATACATATGTACACGTACCATTCATCCTCCTCCTTTAATGCTTGAACCCACACCTCATTTAACCTCATTTCCTACCATCTAACGTGCCATATTTCAGATGGGACACAGAAAATCTGTCTAAAACTGCTACTTCAATACAATCAATAAGATGTTTTGAGAGTTTATGGCCCAACCTGGATTAGATAAATGTGTCGGGTTGCGAATGGCCTGAAGTATATATGAACGGGAGTAAACATGCATATGTTAACGCTAAAAAAATGACCCTGCTCTTTATGCAAGCATAAAGAAAAAAAGGGCGAAAAACGAAAAAGCAGTTAGAGCAGCCTCTTCCAATCAGGTGCAGTTGTTCTGATTGGGTCTGTCGCATTCTGCGGCAACGGGGGTAAAAAAAAACCCTGAAGCCTGGCCTGGTCCTAATTAGGCCGGTGTTTTGATTCAGATTTAGACCAGAGCTCGGCTCTATTGTCACTCCAGATCATATGACCTGCGTAAACACCTCTAATCAGAGCGGGACAGAGCGATCAGCGCCGTAGCTGAACCTGACATGGGAAGTCGTTCTGCTTCACTGTAACCAGAGCCCTGCGCTAACATTCCCCACACATGCTGCGTGTGCTGTTTTGGGCCAAGTCCCTGCAACGTCTGTTAAAAGTCAAAGTTTTGACTTTTTTTAGCATCATAATTAGATTTATTGACCAAGTACAACATCACTTACAGAGATTTGTCTTGGCACAAGCTCCCACTGAGACCAACATGGTAGCAAGTGCATAAATAGAATCTCATTATATTAATGTACATGAGGTTAACATTGGCAGTGATGTACATTAAATGCAATATTTTTTCCTGCTGTGAAGTTGCTACTTCAGAGATACCAGAGATACAGTATTGTTACCACATAGGTGTGGTCTTGTTATGATATATGTTACAACATCAGGACTGTTAAACGCTTAAATTAATGAATTAAGATTATTTTGTATAGTTAATCACATTTCTAGTGCAATTATCTTGTCTGTTCAAATTTCGCCCAAAAAGATTTTTTTTTCCATTTAAAAATGGTGCAAGCTTATGAGAATGTGTGTTTATTATTTTCAATAATTTGATACCTTTAGTGAGTTCCACAGAGTGAACACAGTTTCCAATTTTCATCACTGACGTCCAGCGAGAGTAACAGTGGCTACATGTTCTAATTAATGAGTGTACATGATCAGGCATAACATTATGACCACCTCCTTGTTTCTACACTCATTGTCTATTTTATCAGCTCTACTTACTATATAGGTGCACTTTGTAGTTCTACAGTTACAGACTGTAGTCCATCTGTTTCTCTGCATACTTTGTTAACCCCTTTTACCCTGTTCTTCAGTGGTCAGGACCCCCATGGACCCTCACAGAGCAGGTCCTATTTGGGTGGTAGATCATTCTCAGCACTGCAGTAACACCGATGTGCTGGTGGTGTGTTAGTGTGTGTTGTACTGCTACGAGTGGAGTTTCTAAACACTGTGTCCACTCACTGTCCACTCTGTTAGACACGCCCACCTTGTCAGTCCACCTAGCAGATGTAAAGTCAGAGACGACAGCTCATCTGCTGCTGCACAGTTTGTGTTGGTCATCCTCTAGTCCTTCAGTGGTCACAGGACGCTGCCCACAGGACACTGTTGGCTGGATATTTTTGGTTGGTGGACTATTCTCAGTCCAGCAGTGACATTGAGGTACTTAAAAACTCCAGCAGCACTGCTGTGTCTGATCCACTCAGACCAGCGCAACACACACTAACACACCACCACCACGTCAGTGTTACTGCAGTGCTGAGAATGATCCACCACCCAAATAGTACCTGCTCTGTGAGGGTCCATGGGGTCCTGACCACTGAAGAACAGGGTAAAAGGGGGTTAACAAAGTATGCAGAGAAACAGATGGACTACAGTCTGTAACTGTAGAACTACAAAGTGCACCTATATAGTAAGTGGAGCTGATAAAATGGACAATGAGCGTAGAAACAAGTAGGTGGTCATAATGTTAATGCTGATAAGTTGTAAAATGTACTGATTTTATTATTCCTGTATTTAACAGCATGTCCAGATTATTGACCACTTTTCAAGATCTGGTGAAAATCTTCACACTGAACTCTCACACTGAGTTCTTTTTTCCGTTTGAAAGTGGTTTGTTATTTAATTTCATCCTGGAGTCAGTTTGAAATCTTAGGACCACCCATTAAGTAGCAAACTGATTTCTCCTCTGCTTACTAGCTCAAGACATGAATGTGTACAAGCTCACACACTCACAGACTGACACGCTCAGGGCCTCGTCATCCAACATTCATGAGACGGAGCAACTCTTACAGCAGATCAAACCTTCTTCAAGTGTCTAGAAACTCGAGCAGGAGAGATCAGACAAGTCCGTAACCTTTCCCTGCTGTCCACTCTCAAAGCAGGCAGGCTGCAGCTGTGATTAAAAATAGACTCCACCAGGTCCTGAGCGCCTTCTTATTTCCGAACTTTCATCGCTAATCAATAAACCTCTTCTGAATGCAAACTAGCAGGAGATGTAGGAGTAGGAGGAGGGCGTGATGCTACAGTTCTCTTTAAAGAATCAGAAATCATAACGCATTTATACCTTATGTTGCAACCTCAACATGCACCCACTTGTATTCTATGGTGAATTAGAAAGGTGTTTTTGCCATGAACTGCAGCCAAAAAAGCTAATTTTGCGGGCTATAAATGAAACCGAATAGCAGCTAATTAGCAGTAGCACCATTCTAATCAGTTTCTACAAGCTTCCATTCACTATGAGCTATGCTAGCATGTCTGATCACACTTTAAAGTCAATGTGAATCAGAAATAACACGTTTTTGTTCCATTCTGTGCAAAACATGGTATCAGGAACAGTATCTAAGCTGGCCGAGCATTTTCTCTCAATGATGGTGGGGGTGGTGGAAGATGGAACAGAAACAAGATGAAAAAGAAGAAGAGAAAATGATGGTTTTACAGTTTAAAGTGGAATCAAAAAAGGAAATCAGCCTGAATCAAATTGTAAATTTCACTGTATGCAAAATGATGTATACATGACTGCACTGTGTTACATTTTCAGGGTTGGCGTGGCCCGTGGTGGGGTGGTAAGGCCCAATGTGGTATCTGTTCACAGGGCCCAAAATCCTGGTGGCGCCATTGTGGTCACAATCACTCAGGAACTATCACAGTATATCGCTGTTGTCGGAGGAAAACCTCATGTCTCCAAAATGGTGATTTCACAGGAGAAGGAAAAAATCTACGTTACTTTTAATGTAAGTCAAAGGAACCAGACATTTTTCTAAGTCAGTTTGGGTCATTTCTTTTAGTCCATTCATCGTGAAATTTACACACAATGTAAAGGGCAACAGGTATTTTCAGATTATCTCAAAAACTGAAAAACGACAAAAATGGAGATACAAGGTTTTCTTCCAACAGCAACGATATCCAACAATAAAGGCAGCATGGAGCTTCTTTTATACAGTGATAGGAAACAAAGTAGCTCACAGAAAGCTCCAATTGCACATACTGATCCATTTTACTATGATCAACAAACCCTGACTACTCTGGAGGCAAATTTTAAAGAGAGAAGCCTTTTAATGTATCACAGACGGGATGTGAAGCATGATCAGCTTAAGAAAGAGTGTTTTTTCCTGACATAATGAAGTGCATCGTTCTGCCTAGTCATTCCCCAGTGGGACCTCCATCTTTAGAAAAAAGTAGAAGAGGAAAAAGACAAAACGCCAAAAGGGATGAAAAGAGACAGGAGGGTTAGAATAGATGGTGGGGTGTAAAAGCGATGATCTGGAGACGGTGGTTCAGGTGATAAGTGAGGACATTTTTGTGAGTGTGTGTAGGCGCGGGGTGGATTGATGACTTGGCACATTAGTGCTCGGACGGAGGAGCGGCGCGAGGGGGAGACGAGGAGCGAGGGATGAAGGGAGTGGAAGAGAGGTCTGTCATTATCCTGAAAATGAGTTACACCCCCCTCCCACTGCATAAATAACGCACCTGCCAAGCACTCGCTCTCCGAGAGCTCACGAGCCGAGATCTTTATTAACACTCTGTTTAAGCCTGAGAAATTATCGCTGGTGATGACAAAAGCATGGTGTCATTTTATATTAAATATTCTTCACAGTGAAAAAGGACTGCTTTCGTAAAATGAATTCAACTCCCCTCACTAATGGAGGTAGGAAGAGTAGGCTAAATCAGTGATCATGTAACAGAATTGATATTTGGGTAAAATAATGAACCGAGTAAAACTAAAAGTACCTTCCCAAAAAGACACAACTTGAGTAGAAGTACAAAAGTTCTAGGTCAAAAAAAACTACTTAAGCACTGAGCAGAACTGCAGTGGAACTTCATAGCACATCCACCATCTATCAGCATGGGAAGTGAAGAGTGTCTTCTCTTTTTGGAATTTTTTAGTGTATAATAAAATGCTAAATGCCCAAGTCAGATATGTGACAAATCACAAAGTAGTACAGATGTTGTTAGCAACAAAACTAAATGAGGAAATCCAAAAAGGAGTAAGTAACCTATATATATATATATATATATATATATATATATATATATATATATATACATACATTTTTGTCATTTTTCAGTTTTTGTCATAATTGGAACAGCACACTGTTCCAATATGAATGTCGCAGAATTACTTGGAAAAATGTCTGGTTCCATTGACTTACATTAAAAGTAAAGTATGTTTTTCCTTCTCCTGTAAAGATTTGTGTTAGTGTGTGTTGCGCTGGTCTGAGTGGAGTTTTAGAGTTTTTAAACACCTCAGAGTCACTGCTGGACTGAGAATAGTCCACCAATTTCATAATAACTGTATAAACTGTAATTGTAGTACAAATTGATGCACCAAAATTCCATGGTTATATCAGTGTTATTCAGATTTAGATTCATGTATTGTCTTTCCAGAACATGAAAAAGAAAACACAGAATAAACACTGTTAAAATACGTAAATAAATATTTAATGGAAAAGTGAACAAAAAATGGATTAGAATAAGACTATTAAAAATCAAAAAGATAAACAATGTGGCCAAATTGCAGAAGTACCTTGACATGAAACATAGTAATAACAACCAAATTGTACAGTAAGACAAGCGAAGGCAACATTTGTGCAGTAAAAGTCATAAAACGTTCTGTCTTAAAGTGTTACCCATAGGTCTGTAGACAGGTTAACGACTGTATACGTGTAATGTAGTAATAGATTTGTGAATATTGTAATAACATAGATTACAGCAATCTATAATGCATCTATAAAGCAAATCTATGGCCAATCGAATGGTGTTTTTTATGAAGTTGGAAATATTCTTGGTAAGCCTTGCATAAGCCTGTATATACCATCCAGAATATGTAATGGTGAAAAAGTGGTTCCAGCAGCATAATGACACGTCTACCATCAACTTTTTATCAAGCTTTGATACGAAATATTTCATCATTATAACAAGAAATAACACATTAATCACACTTTCCTAAAGAGGCTGCAGAACAAAATCTAGCTTCTCAAAACTTGTGAAATGCAATGCTGTCCTATGGGACCAGCATGTAAAGGAGCTAAGAACCAGCAAGTATATTATACTTTTATGATTAACTGCATTATTGAAAAGGAAAGCTATGAGTTACCAAAGGACATTATTATTTTATCCTAGAGATTCATTATGTTGCAACATATGAGCAATATTGGCTTGTCATATGAATGTTCAGTGCAAGAACAAGAGCTCTACTTGAAAGCGACTATCTACCAATTAAGTATTACTGGCAGTTAAAAGTCATTCTCAAACAACTATTATTGTAAAGCAGTTATTTGTTAGTATTACTAACCAACCTCATTGCCTCCAGTCTGAACCAGAGTAGACCAAACATGAATGTCTGGTCCAAAAGTCAAGACTCAACACGATGACCTAACAAAAATTAGATGGCTGGATCTTCAATGTTCTGTCTATTTTGTCCGTTATTCTAAACTAGAAATTTAACAGTGAGGGCACATAGTATAGTGTCCATTTGTAATAGCTTATTATGCACTGTTTAAGCACTATTGGGTATGAATTTGAGTTTGAATTATGTGTTTATTTTGTGATATTTTTTCTCCCCTAATTTACCTTCCCATTGCAATACCAGTTTTAACAAGCCCTCGTCCATTTGGCCTCTCCAGCTCCCCTTCGGGGAATTCCTGGCACCATCTTATGGGCTGTTGCATTGCTTTAGCAGCTCAAATTAAAGCTTCAAACCTAAAAAATGTCAGACATAAGCCATAGCTCTGAACTATATTAAAATGTTTAATATTTCAAAACCAGGATATTCAATTTGCTGGGCTTTAGGCTGCAAACTACTCCATCTGTTATACATGACTGCTGATCCACCTTCACTGCACTACTCTACTGGCTTACTAGTTCAAGCTAAGGCTACACAGCTAACAGCAACAAAAAGAAAGGCACTACACCAAAGTTTAAAGCCAGTCAAAGCAATTATTTTCAGAATTTATGTATGTTATGTTCTCACATAAAACATGCCAGGTTCCCTCGCTAGCTAATTAGATCACAGAGGCTTACCTAGCTGAAGGACCTTTCCGATTGTAAGGTCCACTACTCACTGACCCCTCCTTCTCTTCAAATCTGCGGTTTCTTGATGATAGGGCCAGCGCTTAGACCTGGGATGTCCAGTCTAATCCACAAAGAGCTGGTGTGGCTGCAGGTCTCTATTCTAGACAAGCTGGAGCACATCTGATTCTACCTGTTGAGCTCCTGCTTTGTTGACATGAAAGCCTGCAGCCACACCAGCCCTTCACGGATAAAACTGGACACCCCTGGCTTAGACCGTTCAGTAACTCGGGAGACCCCCTTTTTTGACCTTTTAACTTGAATCCAAATGTAACTAACTATTATACAATTATGTGATTACATGTAGATTATGGCAAGTGAAGATATAGCAAGCTTTCTAGAGGTTAAACACCTCAACAGTAGAGCTCTGCACATGTGCAATAAAGTGCATAGGCCTGCTATTCAATGATGAACCATGACTTTTAGAGTTAGACCTTTAATTCAGGACATAAATGTCAAAACTTGGTAATAAAAACAAGAAAAATCCACTTCTAGGCTAATGCTAAGCTCTGCTAGCACCCCTATAGATAGTATTATCTTAGCTCTAAGCTAATATGCATCATTTGAAACTTGTAACAGACATTAACGTTTATTTTACCTTGTATGTAGCAGTTTTACAGTGACTCAGTAAAGTGTCCTCCAGCTACTATTTATCAGTGCTAACATCTGACTGATATGCATTGATCAGGCTAGTTGAGGCCACCCGATATCAGTATGGGACCTCCAGAAGGCCTAGAGCAGGGGTCGGCAACTCAAACGATAAGAAGAGCCATTTTGTCCTTTCAACAAAAACCAAACCACCTTGTGAGCCACAACATTTTATGTCCATTTTATTGAAGTTTTATCATCTTGGCTGTAAATATGTCTCAGTAAATATAATATAAACAAAAACGCAGACTTACTTTGCTGTGCTTTAAGCTTTAGCTTAGCTATACCTGCTTTTCTCGCATCTCTGGCGGTAAAATGTCTCTTAACGTTTGACCTCTTACGAGGCAGAAGTCGGCGTCTTTTTCGGCACCTTTCTGTTCGGATTTTCCCGTTCCACCTTAAATGGTGCCTGAGGCTGCTGCACCATTTAAGGTGGAACCGGAAAATTCAAACAAATGAGAAGATGACCTTTAGTGTTTGACAGCTTCTCGATGCAGATTAAACATAGCAGGAAACCAGCTGAGTGCCTATAAATGCAAATAAGTCCATTCGTCTCCAAATTATCCATGTTCGTCTTAAATCTTTCTCTTTGCCGTTTTGTTAGCTGCTAGCTAGGCGGGATTGTTGTCTGTGTTGCTACAGTGACCAGCAGTCTACACGCTGCTCTTCAGGGTAAACTTAGCAGCTATACATGAACTCCACCGTTTAAGACCATTTCTTGTTAAACAGAGCTTTATTTTATTCTTTATTTTAGGTCCCATTAGAAATCAATACGATTGGCTGATTCCACTGTCACTTCCAAGTTATGTTGGTGGTTAATCTGACATGTTAGGCCTTCAGTTCATGCTAAGTCCTAACCAGTGGGAGAGCTTGCTTGGATATGTCTACCTAGCTCTAAGCTACAAAATCCTGATTGGACAGTTGTCCTTGATGGACAAGCATGATGATTATACTATTAAAAAATGAGCCAAAACCTACACACATTTATTTCACAGCAGGCCTTGAAGGCCCTGAGGGCTCCCCACTGCTGATATTTCATAAATGTGTTCATGCTCTCCGTCTCTGAGTGCTTTCCTATGCTGGGCAGGCTGACGCTGACCTCACTAAAGTAAGCTACCACAGCACACCTGCAAGGCCAGGATCAAAGGCATTCCTCTCCAATCAGACCAGCGCTGAACACGCTCGCGTCGGTATTTCCCCGCTGCGCTTTTCACTTCAAGCTGCTGCAACCCAAAGCTGAAGAAAACGTTGTTTTGTTCGCTTTCGCGTGGTTTATAGCTGCTTCTTTCCCTCTTCCCTTTTCGCTCGGCTCTGTAATGGCTTTCAGGGCCAAGAAGGTCCTTGTTCTTCCATCTAGCGGCGCCTCGTGTGGCGGAAAACATTTACTGTTTATCATTTATTCATCGCTCACCTTTAGCCCGAGCGCTTTCTCACTCTCGTTTAGCGTTCTGGTAATGGGACGCAAAGCTGCACATTGACTTTGTTTTCGCAGAGAAAGAGAGCCAAGCTTAGAGCAAGAGAGAGAGAGAGAGAGAGTGAGATGTAGGAGTAAATAGATTGAATGCAGTCTTGTGGTTCGCTGCACTACATCCTCCCTTAAGTTTGGAACTTGGGAGTGGAACCTTGACGAAAAAACAGCCAAGCAAAGCCAAGAACGTTAATTAAAAGTCATGCACGTAAGCAACGGGGCATGCACAAGACTGTTTCATGTGCTGGGTCCGTTACAATCCAAACTGCAACAGGAAGGTCAATTAACGGCGTTTGCCAGAAGAAAAGTATACTTTTCGGTGATTAATCGTCAAAAAACCTCGGCTGACTTCAGAAGTTTGTCAAGTTTGCACTCGTCGCCCTTTCAGATGTTACTGCTGAGATAATGCAGCCTTAATTAACTTTGTCCCTTGAGGAAAAAAGAAATGATTTGGGGAAAATCAGCAATTATAAGTCTTCGGTCAAAATCAAGCCTTAATTAAGCAGTGGCGCTGTTTGGATTGCTGTTATCACACTTGTTCTTTTTGCCATGAGGTGTCAGTTATCTCCAGTAAATATGGGAATTATGGGATGAGCTCATGTGAGCTTCTTGTGCTGCTCTCCCTTTTATGACGACTGACCAGGGGATGCTGATATAGAGGATCGTCAGAACATGTAGAGGACTGGATCTGCTGTATCAGTTTCTTACACTGAGTGGATGGCAGTGTAAGAAGTTTCTGGAGGACTTAACACTGCATTGGGTCAACTGATACATTTTTCCATGTCCAGTACTGAGATTTACAGTGTTTACATTTTCTAGAATGTAATTCTAAAAATAAATATATTAATTGAACGTGTTTGATGAAATATTTTATAAACAAATGAAATGTGTGGGCCAATTATAGCTTGATACATTTCAAACCTCAAATTGATAAAAAAAAAACAAAAATGAGATTTACATAATTAAATAATTCTGTAAAAAGTTCCCTCAACCATAAATTAATATGATAACAAAATGATAATATAAAATAATAATTAAATAATAAAAATGCATAGAGAATTCCTGGAAAAATAATAACCTAAAACTACATAATAATGCTGTGTTATGATTAGTTTCATTCCAAAATGTTATTTGTCTAAAAAATCAATGAAGAAAAAAGAAAGAAAAGTGGTGTTAAGCACATTTTGGAACTAAACCTTTATGTTATTAATAAAAAATAATAAATATAATAATGTAATTAAACATGTTTGAGAAAATACTTTTAGTACATTTGAAGTAAACATAAAATTTAACTTACACAATAAATATCTCTCTTATTAACATTATTATTAGTATTAAAAAAAGAAAACAATATGTTTGAAGTATTTTTAGATATAGGAAATTTTTGCTTATGAAGTTTTAATACATATATATATATATATATATATATATATATATAATGTTTCTACATTTTTTGTACATGCCAGCTGTTCTTTACAATGCATGAAAATTGTAACATCAGAAAACTCTTGTCTTATTAACAGATATTAAAAGTTATGAACATTTTTTCCTCATGAAAGGTTTTTATTTTTGAGATACATTGTTTTGTTAGGACAGTCATGATACGCCAGCTCAGACATTGTCTAAGTAAATATTCAAACATTTACAAATATTTCAAAACCAAATTACCTTTGTCTGATGTAAAAAAAAATGACAAAAATAAATGATGAGACCAAATTGTTCATACCTGCCAACAGTGTCTTGCTTCTGTAATAATGGAAATTAAAAATATGTAATTCAGTAAATTGCTCCCTAAAATCAAGAACATAAACAAAACATGAGGCTTTGATTCAAGCTTAGACATACTGACCTCCAGACTGAAATGCCAGGCTTATCAGATGTTTGGAAGATAACTCTGCTATATAAAAATCAGACACTGTAGTTATGACTTATTGATGGATTTTCTTAAAGGTCAACCAAGCAAGGGAGTGTCCAGAGGAATTTTACCGGTCAGATTCACAGAACTCGTTTCCAAATATGTTAATAAGCAGAAAGAGACGAAAGTTGCCTTGAAGCCTTGGCACAAATGCAAAGCAGTTGCATTATAAAGTTCCCCCAATGTATGTATCCATCTGGTGGACCAATCTGAGTTCTTTAATGGTCGGTATGGGCACCATATGGGCGATGATAAAGTGAACGCAGGAGGTTTATATGTATATTTTTGGACCAAAAGTGAGTCATCGTTAACAGACAACCATAAGAGAGTTTATAGTTTATTGCATATATAAGGGGAAAAGCTGGTGGTTTAATAAATAGTGCATTCATTGTGTTCATGCCAGAGATCCATAATTCATTAAGATTTGCATGGCTTGCAAATGGAAGGTGTGATCATTGGGAATGCAGTAGTGCCCATGGTAAAGGGTTCTGGGTTTAAAGATATTTGACACATTAATTTGACAGGATTCAGGATTTTACATCATTATCATTCATTAATGTTCTCTCACTACAATACCCACCATGCATTTTGCATATATCTCATACAACTATTGGAAATCTCTGTGGTGTCAACCAATCTGGTTCTTGCATAGGCTCTGGTCTATAGCATCATCATCCAGTATATTGGCTTAAATTATTTCTCATATATGAGTTTTGTCATAACTGTTATACCATATATGACACACATACATGCAGATAATGCAACATAAAAACTATGCAAACCACACTAATGTTATTCCGTTTAGCTGAGTGCCTGATTCAGGGATGTTTCAGTCATGTTCAAAATTAAAAATCACCTGCCGCTTGTGCATTGTGCCTAAAGTGGTTCACTCTGTTTTTGAGGCACAGCACATAATACAGTAATGTGGGAATGCGGTTAGCTCTAGCCTAACACGGACCCCAGGCTGATGAGGACAAGGCATGGACCAGCTGGTACTGAAGCATGAATAACTGTAAAATTTTCTAATTTTCAGCCATGTATGATGGTTAGAGGGTACAGGGGTGTATGCAACAAATGATTTATTAGACAAAAAATTAGACAAAGCTGAAATTGGCGTCTTTTTCACATTTCTCATAGCACATAAAATGGTGCCACAATTACATTCAGGCACCTGCACAGGTCCTAAAATATAACTGCTGGTCCATTTAAGGTGGAACAGAAAATTTGAAAAAAAGCAAGTGAATAAGATGTCAAATTCAGCTTCATAGAAATTATGATGTAAAACAACATATAGCACTGTTGCACGTGAGCTGTGGGGGCAAGTGTTAGAAAGCAATATTATGTATCTATATATTGTTCAGTTTTGTTTTTATTATTTTGCACAGTATAAATATTTCAGATTTACTTTGATTGTTAAAAATAGGACATTCAACAAAAAAGAGCCACTTTTAGCCTACAAAAATGGTTTACTGACACATGTATAACAGCTTTATTTAAATAATAATACAATATAAACATGTTCTGTGATCTATGCTGAAACAATTAAAAATGTGATTATACGTGACATTTTTGGCAAAAGTTTATGTAAATTTGGTGCATGTCAGAGAGATTTCTGGCCTTGCCCAAAGAAAAGAAGCCAAATTGAGGTAATGTAGTGTAGTAGGTATGTAGATAGCCAGTCATTTCTGTAGTTAGAGTACTCGGGTACTCTATTGTAATGACTTGAGGACAGTTACTACAGTTATGAAGCTGCAATGAGAAATTATATGTGTGGGAAGATTTTTTTTTTCCCTAATTTTCTCCCTAATTTAGATGCATCCAATTCCACCCACTAGTTTGGACTCCCCCAATCACATGATACCACCAGCGCTAGGAGGGCGAAGGCTAGCACAGGATTCCTCAGAGACCTGTTAAGCACCACCGCATCTTTACAAACTGCCGCTCATGCAATGTCATTGGACAGCTGAGCATGCTCAAAGGAAGGCGACAACCGCCAAATCTGTTACATCAGCTAACAGACGCCTGCTCTGACTAGCATCGCGCTGAGTGATGGGGGGGCATCCCACCCACCCAGAGGGTCTTGGAGTCCATGGATGGCTGTAGCATCACCAGGGATCGAATTCGCAATCTCCTTACTGTTTAGATGGTTGCGCCACTCCAGGGGCTGCGGGGGAACACTTCAAAATGCCTCTAAAAGCCCACCACAAGGCAGTGGTTTTTCAAAGTTCATCCCTCCTTCAAGATACATCCTCAGAAGCAAGATTTTATATCCTTTAAACTAGAAAATCTCACTCTTGAGATGACTGTGGCACAGAGTAAGCATGTTTACAGACATAGCAATGGTGAAATGGTTCATTCTGGCTTCTCTTTAATATTCAGTCGTTGCCTTTGACAGTCACATGCTTAACATAATCCCCAAAGCAGCATTCACAGTACAGAAAACAATGATTCCTTGTGCTACGCCACTTCACTTGGATGAACTGAAGATAAAAATATTGCCGTAATTGCATTAGATAACTCAATCAGAGAGCGGATCTGAGCGCTGCTTTCTCCATCTCTGACGTTCTTAAAAACAGGCCTGTTGGCATTGACGGAATAGATTTAGGACCAGGAAAGAACTTCAGCACTGTGTGTTATCGGTAGAAGCGAAAGAGAGAGAGAGAGAGAGAGAGAGAGAGAGAGTAAAACGAGGGAGTGAGTCAACTTCCTCTCACAGGAGAAGGGGAAACATTGAGAGTGTAATTTGTTTGGTGTTTTGTTGGAAAGTAGATGCTGGATATTGCTCTGTTATTGGATTTCGGCTATGGAGCAGGGGCTTGAAAGGTCATTTTTTAAGCAAAACTGTAGCACTCTTCCACCCGTACTCCATCTTTTTTCTCAAGCTCTCACTTAAAGGAACCCTCAGTGTTGACTGTGGCTGAAAACCAACGTGTGGTAGAGCTGTGGAGGTGGCGGTGAGGTTGGAGTGGGATTGTGAAAAGCTTTCCACGACCTTTTCTTTGTGTCATGGAGAGGAATTGACTGAACGGGCCAGGCCGAAATGGGGCACTTCAAAGGGGGGAGAGAGAAGGCCGTATGTTTGTTCAGGCCTACAGGCCCACCGCCAACAGGGTCGCTGGAGAAAAACCTACGCCAGCCCAGAGCAGAGATAGTGCTTTATCTGTCCACGTTTAGCTACAAGAGGAAATAGCCAAACGTAGGAATCGTGTGCATAACCTATTCAGCGGGTGCTGGGCTGAGATGTTATAACCATGACACATAGCGTCAGTGATACAAAGCACCACTGTTCCATTCCACCCCTGGTACTATTTTTGTCCACTGTCAAATCCACATCCTAGCGGAAGTGGTGTTATTCTAATGAAGTGAACATTCCATCATAGTCACAAACGCATGTGTCAACACTGCAATAGCAACAGCATCAAACCTTGGCTGTGTTTTTGGCCTTTTGTTTCATATAAATGCAATTTAAGACTGCAAACGTATGTACATTTGGGAGCTCCTGCTGGTGTAGGTGTGTGCAGGTTTCCTCCTTTTCAATGACATACAAAAGCTCTAAACGCTAATAGCATCCTCTCATGCAGAATCTTCAGCTTGTTAAACTAGAAAGCTAGTAAGTTAGCCAGTTACTTAGCTACCTAACTAGCTAAATGGTTACCTCCATTTCAATTACATACAAAATCTATGTAAGTGCTAAAAGCAACCTCTTCAGAGCCTCAATAGAATCTTCTGCTCGTTAAACTAAAAAGCTAGTGAGTTAGCTAGTTAATTAGCTACCTAACTAGTCACTTAGCTGGCTAACTGGTTATCTAGGTGATTAGAAACCAGATCCATGAGGTTCTATGCATCTAAAAAAGAAGACAAACCTGAAGACTGAACACATTCACAAGAACATGCAGGAGTAGGTTTGTGCTGGTTTCCTCCATTTCGATGACATACAAAAGCTATTTAAGTGTTAATAGCAACCTCTTGTTCTGAGTCTTCAGCTTGTTAAACTAGAAAGCGTAACACTTTCTATGAATGTCACGTTTGTAAGCATTTATAAACACATTTATAACATGTTATAATGCCTTCATACGGCATTATAAACATGATTATAAACATTAATAAAATTGAATTACACTGGATTACACTTTATAGCCATGTTTAATATACATTATGAATTGTTAGTAGTGTTGATAACATGTTATACTGTCAGTGCCAAAGAATTCAGTCCCAGCTTGGAGAGCGTAAAGTAAAGACAAATACCAAGCTAACGGTGGTGTACATTACCTTTCCCACATTGGGTAAAACACTGATGGCAGCACTAGTTTAAACTCTGACATTTGAAGCCTGTAATGTGCTTTATTATGAATGTTTTAGTGTTTCAGTAAATCCTTCAGTAAATACTTCAACTTGAAGCCTCACTCTTAACACTGGAGGAGGCTTTAGTACAGTATGCTTCACTTTACTTAGAGCAGACAAATACAAGTTATGAGCACTTATAATTTGTTATGATCAGTACTTATAATGTATTATGTTAACCATTTATAATGCATAATAAGCATGGCTATAACATGTAATGCATTTTTATAAATATTTATAGCCATGTTTATAAAGCCTTATGAATGCATTATAACATCTTATGAATGTGTTTATAGATGCTTACAAAGGTGACATTCATAGAAAGTGTTACCCTAGTTAGTTAACAACTTGATTAATTAGATTAATTACAAAACAAACTGAACATGTTTGCAAGATCCTGCTGGTGTAGGTTTGTGCTGGTTTCCTCCAAATCAATGATGCACAAAAGCTATTTAACTGCTAATAGTTCCCTCTTGTGTGGATTTTTGAGCATGTTAAATTAGAAAACTAGCTGTCTAGTTAGCAAGCTGTTAATTAGATAACTAGTTAGTAAGTAGAAGTCACGTCCACAACATTCTTTGCATCTAAAAATGAAGACAAACCTGAACACATTCATGAGATCCTGCTGGTGTAGGTTTGTGCCAGTTTCCTCCAATTCAGTGATGCACGAAATCTATTCAAGTTCCAATAATCTCCCTCTTGGAGAGAATATTCAGCTTGCTAAGCTTTAAAACTAGTTGTTTAGCTAGTTGGCTTAGCTAGCTAACTAGTTAGGTAGGTAGAAGCCAGGTCCATGAGGTTCTTCATGTTTAAAAAGAGGAAGACAAAACTGAACACTCAACACTTTGATTAGATCCGACTGGTGTAGATTTGTGCTGGTTTCCTCCATTTCAATGACATACAAAAGCTATTTAGGCACTAATAGTTCCCTCTTGTGTAGAATCCTGAGCTTGTTTACCTTCAAAGCTACTTATTTAGCTTACTAACTAGTTAGTTAGGTAATTAGAAGCTAAGCTCATATAAGGCAGTTTGCATCTCCAACACATACAGTGGAAAATAAACTGTAGCATGGTGAATGGGTCTGGGAAGTGGTGGTGGAGTGAATTATTAGCAGGTAATGTCCAGAGCTGCTGTGTGCAACCAGAGATTCATTCAAAGTATGAATTTCAGCATGGCTGTGGCTTGATCTTTGCAGCCTGAGGCACAGAGCAAGCTGGGTGATTCCCTCCTGCTGTCTGAGGGCATGCATTTAATCTTTTCTCATGTGGTAGCTTTGGAGCTGGGCATTACTAGAACTTTAATACATCTTACACTGAGGCCTCACCATGCAATAAAAGGAATGGTTCATGTTGCTAGCAGTAGATGAAAATGAACAGCAGCCAGTTCGCATTAGTGCTCCGCTAATTGGTTGCTATTAACTTGCTGAAAAAAATAGCACAGTCCATGCTGGTCTAAACTGGTCTAAGCTGGTTTATGCTGGTCTAATGCTGGTTGACTAGCATATCAGCATCAAAAGACAATATATGCTGGTTTTGGTGGTGATTAGCATATCAACTTCCATCACCGCTGACCAGCATACCATCATCAAAAACACAACATATGCTGGTTTTGCTGGTGACAAGCCGAGCTGGTCTATTCTGGTTTTTCTAGCAGGGTAGTCAATGTTAGCTGCATTAGCACGCTAGTATTTGTTCCCCCATTACTTTTTCTTTTAGCATAAGACACGAAATAGATCTAAGCATAACACACTAAATAGAAAAGAGCTAATGTTTCTAACAGAAAAGAAAAGCAAACAGCTGCCAATTAGCATTAGCACTATGTTCATTGGTGGCTATAACCTTCCATTCACTATGTTAGCATGCTTGATCAAACTATTCAGTTTTTATTCCATGCACTGTCCCATGCGCTGTCCCATGCGCTGCCCCATGCGCTGTCCCATGCGCTGTCCCATGTGCTGCCCCATGCGCTGCCAGTGCCTAAAGGTAAATGAAAATGATCATCCCAGACTTTTATTCTACAAAAACGAAGCTGTTTTTGCCATTACCACTAAATGCTGAATATTTCAGTCAAAAAAAGCAATAAATGAAAATCAATGAATACTAATTAGCACTACTTGGTGGCTTCTAGTGTTTATTCACTCATAGGCATGTTTGGTCAAGCGAAAATTAGAAATCATAACACATTTTCACTCCAAACCTTGGCGTACTGTCATGTGCACCCCGGTCAAATGACATGTTATGTTGATTATCTAAGTGATAATAATTTCACACATCCTTTATTTATTTACTGAATTAAACAAATTGCAAAACACATAACAAATAAAATGTGCCATAACTTTTGCACAGGCTGCATTTTATGTTTTATTTTCCAATATGTTAAATTCAGCAAATAAACAACAACTGTGCATTAAAAGTGTGTTGCATTAAGATGATGTTATTTTATTTTAGAAAATCAACAAAATGTAATTTGACTGGGGTGCAGAAACTTTTGCACATCAGTTTATTTTCTGAGTGAAATATGGTATCAGGGAGGGTCTCTGAGCCGGCAGAGCATTTCTCTCAGCTAGCACAGATAAGTTGGGGTAGAGGGATGGTAAAACATGACATTATTGGTTAATATTACTTTCCCCGCCTCCTTGTGCACGGTGATGTCATCAAAACTCAGAAGACATTTTATACGTGAATTGTGTTTCAGTTTGATCTTTTTAACCTTTTGATTTGGTGTATCGGGCTTACTGTGACTACGGGCATATGAGCTAACAAACTCCAAAAAAGGTCTATTTTGATTTCAGGTTGTTTTCATTTCATTCCTCATATCAAAACCTCTCAGGACTCATTCAGACAAGATGCATTGGTTGTTTATTGTACAGTAAATTACAAAGCGTTTATTGCCCTACTTTAATTAATGATAGAATTCTGGCAGCACTAAAACGCTCACAGATGGAATAGATAACAGGATCTTATGTTTCTGGTGTTTCCGTTGGTGCAGTTCGATTTTTTGGGTGGTCCGCGGCTCTGCGCAAGAGATTGACTGATAATGCTTAATGCTCGTAATGCAAGTGTGGGGATACTGAATCTGCCTTTTGGACAACAGGAGCCATTCAGTCTGGCACTCACCCGCTCTCTCTCTCTCTCTCTCTCTCTCTCTCTCTCTCTCTCTCTCTCTCTCTCTCTCTCTCTCTCACACACACACACACAGACACACACACACACACAGAGGTAGTGTGTGTTTATTTGGCTGGAGGAAGGAACAGGTTGTGAATGTCAGGAAGGGTCTGTGTGTTCGTGCAGCTTCACTACTCGACTCTCCCACCATGAGAACCTTCATCACAACAATACTGTGTTCAGCCTAGCAAGACCCGCCTCCCTCTCTCTCTCTCTCTCTCTCTCTCTCTCTCTCTCTCTCTTTCTCTCTCTTTCTCTCTCTCTCTCTCTCATTCTCTCTCTCTTGCTTTCCCTTTCCCCATTCTCCCTCTCTCTCTCTCTCTCTCTCTCTCTCTCTCTCTCTCTCTCTCTCTCTCTCTTTCTGTCTGCACTCCCTCTCTCTCCACCCTTCTCTTTCCCTTGTCTCTCTTGCTCTCTCTCCCCACTCCCTTTATCTCCCTCTCATTCCACTGCTTTTTGCCCCCCCCGTCTCTCTCTCTCTCTCTCTCACTCTCTCTCACTAGTTATTCACAGGATTATTAGTTATCAATAATCACTCTCTCACTCTCTCTATCTCTCTTTCTCTCTTCTTCCCCAGTATCCCTCTCCCCCTTTTTCCTTTCTCTCTCTTGCCTCGCTACCCCTTATCTCTCTCTCTACCTTTCTCTCTCTCTCCCTCCTCTCTGTCTCCTCCCTTCTCTCTTCCTCTCCCTCCTCTCTCTCCTACTCACTTTCTGTTTCACTCCCTCCTGTCTGTCCCTCTCTCACTCTCTTTCTCCCTCTCTCTCTCTCTCTCTTACTTCGATTGTATGATTCAACAGCTCCCCCTAGGCCAAGATGAAAGTGAGCCAATAACACGCACACAGAGAGAGAGAGAGAGAGAGAGAGAGAGAGAGGTGGGGGGGAGAATGAGTCTGCTCTCCTTACTTACCCCAAATTTTACAACCTTTCCAGAAGACATTAAAGTCTGATAACCGTACAGTCCTATTGGGAATAATTAGCCTCGTCTATTCATCTTCATATAAATATTACGATGTTAAATAGAGACGCCATCATTTAAAACCAACAAATTACACCAAAAAGCGCAATATCAGGCCAAAATAGATCTACATAATGCTAAATATGATAATACAATTAGAGCCGTCCTGATAACTTGATTAAGCTGGATTAAGAACCTCAATTAAAATGAACCTTTTCCATGACTCTGCAATTAATAGTTAGTAATTTGCATGATGATAATGCTTATGTTGCACATTTCTTCCTGTTCTCTATCTATTACAGAAGGACACAGAGCCTAATGGAGACCCCTATTCGTGATTCCTGTGCATTTTTTCCCCACTTAGTGTTTTTAGATACTATTTTTAATATACACCAATCAGGCATAACATAACTTGTTTCTATGCTCATTGTCCATTTTATCAGCTCCACTTACCATATAGGTGCACTTTGTAGTTCTACAATTACAGACTGTAGTCCATCTGTTTCTCTGCATACTTTGTTAGCCCCCTGTTCTTCAGTGGTCAGGACCCCCATGGACCCTCACAGAGCAGGTACTATTTGGGATTTGGGTGGTGGATCATTCTCATCAGTGCAGTAACACTGATGTGGTGGTGGTGTGTTAGTGTGTGTTGTGCTGGTCTGAGTGGATCAGACACAGCAGTGCTGCTGTAGTTTATATATATATATATATATATATATATATATATATATATATATATACATATATACATAGAGAGAGAGAGCGAGAGAGAGAGAGAGCATGAAAAATGATGTTAATAGTACCAACCATTCCCTCTACTAAAGAACCCTTCGAAGATGTGTCTATTTTATGAATGTAGAACTGAAAGCAGTGTAAGAAAGCCTTATTGAAAATATGATGTAAGTGTCTTGACATGGTCGTTGGTTTTAGAGCCAGCAAACGGAAGGGTGTGGGTTCAAATCCCGGACTGACCAAGGCAGCAAAATCAATAAGGTATAACAAAGTCAGTCAATTGAAAACTAGTAGTATGAAATCACAGATTATTTGGAAAGCACAGTGTCCCTTCTGATGAGCCACATGGTGAATAATCTGGTGAAGACAGTGGATCATTTCGTTATCATGATTTGACTAATCCATAGTTCTTCTGTATGTGCTCTTTTCACGTCAGTGAAATTACAGTTATTATTATTGTGAAAAGAGGGTCTTCCTGAGGCCTGGTCTTGGGCATGATTAAAGCCCGTCCCGTGGAGACAAGGATCCACACGGACGCTCATTGTCATCAGAAGCCATCCATGCTGTAATTTGCAGGAGTGAGGTGCAGACTGGATAGAGCTAGTTTAAATCTGCCAGCGGGCGGGAATGAGCTGCCACGGGCCGAGCGCCGGACGCACCTGATGAATTACATTCGCCATCGACACGGAGAATGGAGAGTTAGGGGTGTCGGGCGAATATGGATTATGGTAATGGACGTGGATATGAAATAGGCTGCTAATGTTCAGGCCTGGCTTTAGGCCCGGCAGAGAGATGAGCAGGGTGATAAGGCAGTGATAGAGGTGGGGGAAAAGGAAAAAAAAGGGAGAATGAGACAGCACCACGGTCAGTTTTGGTCTTCCAGCTGCCCAGCTCGTAGGTAATTATGATCTGTATTATCATACTGAGTTGGAGCTGAAGACCACCTTATTTATAGGGCCCATATCACCTTTTTGGAAATAAAAGAGTGTAGTTTGTGTAAATAATATTACAGTAATGAGTACATGCAAGCAAGCAAAGTTTATTTATATAGCAGTAGTATTTATTTACAACAGGTGTTGTCACAAAGCAGCTTTACAAGGGAATCAGCATTACAGGAAGAAATCCGGGTCCAAGCCCCCATGAGCAAGCCAGAGGCGACAGTGGCAAGGAAAAAGAGAAACAGGAAGAAACCTTGAGAGGAACCGAGACTCAGAAGGGGAACACATCCTCCTCTGGTCGACACCGGATAGTAAACATTGTTAGTACAAAAACAGGGAAAACAGGTGGAGCAAATGATCAATTTGATTAGTTTAGCTCATGCGGCAGCAGCGGCAGCAGCAGCAGCATCAGTGGGGTCAGGTTGTGAGGGTGAGGTTTGCACGGCGAGCAGTGGCACCCAAGGGTGGATTTTACATTGGTTAAAATGAGCAAAATATGATAAAATTTCTAAACTATGATTATGATTTTACCAAATTTTATCATATGTAGGGCTGTATATTATGTTGGTAAGCTAGTAGCATTGCTAACTTTTGTTTTTGTTTTTTTGTCTTTGTATTGCCTGCTTCTGGTGGGGTAGGTGGGGATGATGGAGGGTGGATTTAGAAGCTCCAACTACTGTGGACCTATAGCAAATATAAATGGGGAGGCTTAACCATTAACCAGACATGTATCTGTAGACCTGTGTATTATGACAATAAAACACAAATATGTATGGTTATCGTTAAAGAATTTTATTTCAGCTGTGCAAAACAAATATTTTTTATAGCATGAATTATTATTATAAATAAAATGGTAAATTTATCAATTTCAATATCATCAAATTGATATTATTTATCACTCTCTTGTTACTGTTCACATTATATGAGTCTTAAATATGATGCACTTTCACTTTTATAGTAAAATGTATCACAGTGTATCTATCGGTGTTGGGGAGTAGTGAACTACATGTAATCTAACTACAAGTTTAAGCATGAAATGCTTTTATTTGGAACCATTCCTTTTACTAAAGAACCACATCACAAGCATCACACTGTAGGTGCTAACCAGGTAAATGTGAAGTACAAACTTCAAGGTACTTGATAATTATTTTAATCAACATTATGGTCAGTTTTAAGGAAGTCTAATTAAATTACACTGAACTGCGTGGATATGTGGTACTAACTCCACACTACTGTGAACTATTTTGGGTAAAAAAAGTAGCCAGTAGTTATACAACATAAAAAGACTGTATGAAAATAAAGTACCAAGAGTCATACAGTATGTACCCATTTATTACCTATAAATAAAACCTAATCTAAGCTGTAAAAAAGTTTTTTGTGCCATCATTTTATGCTATATAAATTATGGTATAAAATTATTTATGTTCCTGTTTAAATGTGTGGCATCAAATTGAAATTACGTTGGAGTATGTTTGTATATATCACCGTCTTAACAAAGATGCTGCCGGTGATCTCAGAACAATGGACTGGCCACCCCACAGTTCAGACTTGAACATCACCGAATGTGTCCCAAAACATTTGGCCACATAACATATTCTGATTGCGCTGTATAATCATGACATAAGAGCAGTGTCCCAAAACATTTGGCCACATTGTGTTTACTGATTGTGGTGTATAATCATGATTATAAGAGCAGTGTCCCAAAACTTTTGGCCACATTGTGTATACTGATTGTGGTGTATAATCACGATATAAGAGCAGTGTCCAAATATTTTTGGCTACAAAGTGCACACTTACTGTGGTGTATGTTTATAATTTGAGAGCATTGTCCAAAAACTCCGGTGTCAGTGTGTAGACTGACCGAGGCGGTTGCTATGGAACCCCTACTGGTTGCTAGGGTGTTGCTAGGCCACTGTTACTCCAACGGTTTAATATGTTGTTTCTAATGGACATATATACATGCACAGTACTCAATGTGACTTCAATAACAGTTGTGTCCAAACTTTTGACTGGAGCTCTATTTCCAGCTATGTCCTTCACTAGAGAACATCTCCCATGATCTCACAAAAAGCTCAAGTACGACTGTCCAAATGCTTAAATTCCACTGTGATGTCTTGTGAGGTTTAAGCACAACTTAACCACCGCAAACTCTTCCCTCTGTAATCAAAGCCTTGGCATCAAGAGCAAAAGCGCCGCGCCAAAACGTCTCTAAATGTTTTGAAGGTAACGCTGGATGGAGATTTGTGCGGTTCATCTCGACTGCTCGGCGGCTTTGGGAGGTTGTGTTTCAACTTTTGGAAAATGGCATCTAGTTCAAAGCGGCGCGCTCAGGCGGGCGATCAAAACTGTAATCTTAGACAAGGCCGTGTTCCTCAGCTTCAACTGAGCTCCATTGTTCACCGCAGCAGCTCCACCACGCCACACTGCTGATAGAGAGAGCACTGCTTACACCAGTTCACTGTGGTTAAACAGGACTGTTTACTCCTGCTCTCTTGCTCTCTCTTCTCTCTCTCTGTTAGACTCGTTCTTTTTCTCTCTTTGAATTTCTATCACACTCTGCATCATCCCTCTCTCTCTCTCTCTCTCTCTCTCTCTCTCTCTCTCTCTCTCTCTCTCTCTCTCTCTCTCTCTTTCTCTCTCTCTCTCTCTCTGTTTTTATTCATTAAGTTTAACAGTGCTTTATTGGCATGAACGTTGAAAATTACATCATCCCTAAACCGATTCAGAATAAACATAACAGGTGAAACATACAAATATATACATTAGCGATCACAAGTTCAGAATCACTTTTCACATTAACAAATTTATATATTTTATATAACAGCTCATAAGGTGCAGATTGAAATACTCTAAACTAGACAACAAAAGGTCATTTTAGATGTTTTATTTTGATAACAACAAAAAGTTACTGAAAGATGTACAATGTTTGATAGATGATAATTATTCATTTTTATTGGTAATCTTGTCAAGTTATCTGCCTTTTGGCAATTCTGGACACACCCTTTTATTTTTCACAGCTTTTATTTTGATCCAGATTTTTTTCCTCATTATTACAATTAATTATGATTTTATTTGTAATGACTAAAAATCAATAATATAAACTTGTGAAGTTGCATAGCATATTAGAAGTATCATTTTATATGTCAACATATTGGTTTTATTTTTTTTTTTTTTTGAAAATATTCTAATGCCCATATGTATAAATGTGTTTTTGTTCAAACAGCAGCTACTATATATATATATATATATATATATATATATATATATATATATATATATATAGACAAAAGTATTGGGACATCCCGTAGTTTGGGTCATTCAGCCACACCCATTGCTAACAGGTGGATAATATTAAACACAGCCTTGCCGTCTCGATAGACAAACTCTGGCAGTAGAATGGGTCGTACTGATCAGCTTAGTGACTTTAAATATGGCTACTGGACTCTGGAGCAGTGGAAAGGCATCCTGTGTATTGACGAATCACACGTCTCTATCTGGCAGTCTGATGGATGAGTCTGGGTTTGGCGAATGCCAGGAGAACATTACCTGCCAACTGTAAAGTTTGGTGGAGGAGGGATAATGATATGGGGTTGTTTTTCAGGGGTTGGCCTAGAACCCTTAGTTCCAGTGAAGGGAAATCTTAATGCTTCAGCATTTGGGACAATTTTATGCTTCCGAATTTGTGGGACCCGTTTGGGGAAGACCCATTGCTGTTCCAGCATGACTGAGCCCCAGTGCACAAAGCAAGGTCCATAAAGACATGGCTGGGTGAGTTTGGTGTGGAAGAGCTTGACTGACCCTCACAGAGCCCTGACCTCAACCCCAGTGTCTGACCTCAAAAAAAAAAAAACTCAGAGATAAAAATTCCCACAGACACACTATAGCTGCAAGGGTCTCACAGGCTGTCTTTGAGGAGAAGATAAGATGTCTTATCTCTCTCTTTCTATTGCTTTCTCCTGCACTCTTGCTCTGTATTTCCTCTATATCTCAGTTCAACAGGGCTTTATTGGCATTTATGTTACAAGTTACACCACTGCCAAAGCAATAATCTATCCCTTTCCTCTTTCATGCTCTCTCCCTCATACTCTCTCTCTGTCTGTCTGTCTGTCTCTCTCTTTCCCCACATCTCTGCCTCTCAGTCTCTCTCTCTCTCTCTCCCCTTTCTGTCCATCATGCTCAGCAGTGTGTAAATCAGGTTCGAGCGGCTCTAATCTGCATCACCGTGACGACAGATTTACGAGAGGTCAGCCTGCTCCTGAACTCGCTGCTCCACTTCTAAAACTTCACCCAAACTCCTGGAGAGCTCTGTGGAGAAAAAAGAGGGCAACGTTTGGATAATATGGAACAAATTTGGATAATATGGGTTCAAACTGAACTACATCAAACGCTAAAACTCCTGAAACGCTGCTCTGAAATGTTCCTAAGTGCCTCCCGTTGACATACACCTGTACATTAATGGTTAAAGAACATTGTATGAACAGATTTTAGGCTGTGATTTTCTACAGATAGTTTCCGAACGTGTCCTGCTGAGGAGTTACCAGCGAAGCATTAACTCCTTAACTCGGAATCTTCACTTCCATCATCTAAATGTTTTCAGGGTGTACTTTGGATGTTTCTCAGATTCTCTGGGGGGGTCTCTAGGAGGTAGCGTTCCAGGGCCATGGTATTAAACTGTATAAACAGTAATGTATGATTCATGGTGTGGATTATTCGAGCTCGTATTCTGCTGGACGAAATAAATCATAAAGAGATTAGTCTGACAACACGTATCAGGCAGCGAGCCCACATCTGCGATGGAGCTGTACAGTATAGACGTGATCATGCAGTTTGGCCAGTGATTGTCAGAATGTAAGAGTCTATTCTCAGAAACAACAAATAAGAAGTTCTGATTTTCTTTTCTTACTGTAAATTGGCATACATGCTTTTAAGCGCTTGTAGATGGTAATATGACATTTGTCGTAAACTCTTAGAAGCCTACTGTAATTTACTGTCTGCTAAATGCTGTAAATGCCGTAAATGTAATTTTGTGCTAATTTACTGTAATTTTATTTAGTATTATTGTATTTTTGATCATTATTTTGATCAAATTACACATGACCTATGTTGTTATTTTGAGGCTACACTCTTTAAAAAGATGGTGCTTCAAGGGTTCTTTAGTAGAGTAAATGGTTCTATATAGAACCAAGAACCTTTTGCATGGTTAAAGGGTTCTTTGCATCAAGAAACGTTCTTCAAATTGATGGAAAATGTGCATGAATGTGCTGTAGATGGTTCTATATAGAACAGAGTTCTTGAAAAGAGTTCTATTTAGCACCCAAAAGGGTTCCTCTATTGTTACAATCTTGACATTGTAACAATAGAAGAACCCTTTTGTGTGTTGTATAGAACCATTTTCAAAAAGATTCTATATAGAACCATCTACAGCACATTCTCCATCAATCTGAAGAACCATTTCATGATGCAAAGAACCCTTTAACCATGCAAAAGGTTCTTTGAGTGCTCATGGTTCTATATCGAACCATTTTCTTTACTAAAGAACCCTTGAAGAACCATCTTTTTTACAAATGTAGACTACTACGATGTGCACTTTGCTCTAAAACAGAAATTTGATATCTTTATGAATTTGGCCATTTTCATCCAAACGTTACTTAGAGCCTCCTATTTTTTTTTATTTTTTATTTTGGCATATGCAGATTATCAAAAATGTACATATCTTTTCTGAAATTGTAAGACTAGAGTGCCTGTGAGCTGAAAATGCAAGAATGTTGATGGTGGTTCATTCTGTGGCTTATTACTTAACAAAGTACTTTTATAAATGTAAATAATTCATAATAGTGAAAGGATGATAAATAAAGGATTCCTTCATTTTTCTGAATGCTTTGACAGATTGTTGTGTTATTAGGCTGCTGTTCATATTTGCTGTCAGTTTAGGTATCTAGGACGTCCAGAAGGCCTAGAGCAGTGGTTCCTAAGCCGGTCCTTAGGACCCCCCCCCCCACACACACACACACATTTTTGCTCCATCCCAACACATAACATATAGGGATAGAGGAAAAACGTGGACTGTCTGGTGGGCTGTGAGGACCCCTTGAGACCCATTGGTCTGGAGACATGTTTGTTCCACCCATTGTAAATCAAAAGATGATTGGTTGATTCCACTGTCACTTCCCAGTTGTGCTGGCAGTTTGTCTAACATGTAAAGCTTTCTGTTCAGCTCCTAAAGTCCTAACCAACAGGAGAGCTAGCTTGGCTGTACCTACCTAGACACCTGGTTGGATTGCATTCTTTTGAGGATTTTAAGATGTTAATGTTTTCTTCCATCCAAAATGTAAAAAGTACCACTGCAATACGTTTTACACCATTATACTTATTACAAACATGTATTTTTAGTTAGCAGAAACTGTTAGGCCTTTTCTGAAGGCCTTGAAGGCCCTGAAGGTTCCCCACTGATAATATCGGGCTAAAATGCAGATAAGAATCCATTTTAATCATAGCCAATATTACAGTTTTGGAGATAAAAATTTCAGCTAACACTTGAATCTTTTTACATAACATTGACATAGCAATGCCATAATCTGTGATGGAAGATGTCATTTGCTATCATGAGCTGTCATAACAGATTTTGTCAATGAGTGCATTTACATGCACTTAATACTCCGATGACTGCAGAATATCAGATTTTGTCAGTAATATGATCAACATGTTTATATAATCAGCAATCAGATAATCTTTTAATAATTTTATTTTTTAGAAGAAGACATGATGTAAATGTAACATAAACTCAAACTATGTCACAGCTTTTTTTTAATATCGAGCCACTTCACCTGCAAATATGAGCATACATCATCGAGAAGATGAAAAATATTTAAATCCTTAATTTCGTCGAGAATGTATTTGGTTTCAGCGTCGCTCCAAAGTGTTTCGCTGAGTCTTGCGGCAATGCAGCTTGCTTATTCCCGGTACAGCAGTCTGTTCCGCACATGCGCAGACTGAAATCCGAAAGAAATCAGAGTAAGAGTTCACATGCACTGAGAAATCTGATTACTGAGCTAAAATCCAGCTCTCTTTATCGGATTTGTAGATCAGAGTATGGTGTTTACATGAACATTTGAATAATCAGATAACTGGAGTGCATGTCAAGGTTATGTAGCAGAGTTCAAGTAAAGTGTTATCAACGTTTACAGGAAAGTTGAAGGATTACTTTGCTTGTTGACCTTTTTGTGCCGCGGCATGATCATCCTTATTTTTTCAATTGCGGCCGTCCAACATTTGGCTGCATTGTTTATTGTGGTTACTGAGCCATGTGCATCTTTCGCTAACGTGAGACAATTTCCCATGACTGCTGTTGAGTCAGAAGACAATAACTTGAACAAAACCAGAACTCAAACCTCTCCCTGTGTGGGTGTGCGGTAGTGTTGGGTAAGTTATTGCTTATCCCAGTCATATGCTTTCTGGAGCAAGACTGAATTTCATATTTAAACATGACGGTCACATTAACGCCACACAAGCCCATACAAATCCCCCACCCCCACCCACCCATCACCACATACACACTCTCTGATGTGAATCCCAAGCGAACACCAGTGTGTGAACATCCCAATAATTTTGCTTTTTGATTGAAGCTTTTGTGTGAGTGGGGGTCTCTGCAGGGGGTACGGTGCTGTGAATTCTTTTCAGCTGAGGTAATCGCACTATAATAGGGATTTGGGGCAGTGTTAAAAGCAGCATAATAAAACAATAAGGGAGTTTTGAGAGACAGGGGAGGAAAATAATTACCCTAATCTCCTCTATTTGACAGCGCCTCACTCGAGAATTGTTGGTTGCGAAACACACAAATGAAGCCCCACTCTAAATCCCAAAGAGCTTTCTGCAGCTCTCTCTCTCTCTCTCTCTCTCTCTCTCTCTCTCTCTCTCTCTCCCTCTCTCTCTCTCTCTCTCTCTCTCTCTCTCTCCCTCCCTCTCTCTCTCTTGCTTACCTCTCTGTTTTTGAATTTACATTTTCAGCCCAGTGCAAGCATATTAATTCATAGTTCACTTTTGCTGCTCGGTTGTGCTGTAAATTAAAATGGCCTGATCCACTCTGCATACCCAAACAAAAGCAGAGAGAGAGAGAGAGAGAGAGAGACTTTAAAATCCTTTTATTTGGCCATAACTTAAGGAAAACGAAAGGAAAAAGGAAAAATAAATAACAAAGAAAAACCCGCCAGGGAAAAAAGAAAAGTTCACCAACTAAACCGGGGGTCTCCAACAGCCTAGGAGATCTGGCACCAAGGAATGTAGTATACAGCATACACGGGTGCAGTGTGTGGTCTACAGTGTACAGTGGTATGCGGTATTCAGTGTACAGTGGTACAGTATGCAGTGTTCAGTATGCGGTATTCAGGGTACACTGGACCGTTATTCAGTATGCACTATACACTGGTACAGTTTTGTGTGTATAATGTACACTGTGGATCTGGCACCAGTGAATGTAGTATACAGCATATACTGGTGCAGTATATGGTCTACAGTGTACAGTGGTATGCAGTATTCAGTGTACACTGGTTCGGTATGCAGTATTCAGTGTACAATGGTAGAGTATGCAGTGTTCAGTGTACAGTGGTATAATCTGAAGTGTACAGTGGTACAATATGCATTGTTCAGTGGTATAGTATGCATTGTTCAGTATACAGTGGTACAGTATGCAGTGTTCATTGTACACTGGTTCAGTATGTGGTATTCAGGGTACAGTGGTGCATTATTCAGTATGCAGTGTACACTGGTACAGTTTCGAGTGTGTAATGTACACTAGTACAGTATGCAGTATGTAGCATACACTGAAGCAGTATGTGTTCTACAATGTGCTGTGGTACTCTGTACATCATGCAGTATACAGTGGTAAACTATGCAGTATGCAGTATACAGTGGTATAATTTGCAGAATACAACATACACCTGCACAGTATGTAATATAAAGCATGCACTGGAACAGTATAAGGTCCACAGTGTACAAGTGGTATGTTATACAGTATGCAGTGCACAGTGGTACACCGGTGCTGTATGCTGTATTCATTGTAAACTACAGTACAATATACAGGGTGCACTGGTACAGTAGGCAGACACTGTGGTACACACTACATACTGTGCCGTATGCAGTATACCCTGCATGTTGCACTGTATGTACTGTATACTGCATACACTGTTACAGTGTGTGATATACAGCATACACTGGTACAGTATGAGGTCTACAATGTACAGTGTTACAGTATGCAATGCATAGTTTACACAGTACAGTATGTGGTATACAGTATGTACTGTATACTGCATACACTAATACAGTGTGCAGTACACTCAAAGAAACCCCTCTGGTGCAGTATGTGATATATAGTATATACTATTACAGTATGTCATATACAGTACAGTAAGGGTAATAATTAGATGTATCAGATGGGGTTAATTAAAGGTTAAGAGAGCTACAGTCTGCGGGAAGGTTGATCTCTATGAGCAGGGTTGATGACCACTGAATAAAACAATAAATCATCTGACTCATTAAAGATGCAGTGCTATAATCAATACATCCCTTCTTTCTCAAAATTAGCTTTCTTATGGGTACATTTTTTAAAAAAAACAGCAAATTCAATCCATAACTTCCAAAATACATTTAGAACGCTGAGCCAAAGATGAACAAAAATCCTAAAAAATAAACAGTCAACCCTCTGGGAACGTGAAAAGTGTGTGAGAGAGAGAGACAGAGAGACAGAGAGAGAGAGAGAGAGAGAGAGAGAGAGGCCAACAGACAGAGAAAGAGGGAGATTTGTTGCATGTTATGAGGTCACCTGGACTGAGCTGAGCTGTAGATAAGATAACCAGACTGACATTCCTAAAATCCCATGTCATTCCAGATCTCCTGTGTCATTCCCTATCTCCTCCACGTGTTTCTGCTGAATTCAGGATGGTCTGGAGTCTTGCGGGAAATCCACCATATGGATGACCCTGTTTGCTAACCTGACCGCAAAATGCTTAACCCTTAAATGCATACTTTGAAACTGTATGTACAGCTCTGGGAAAAAAACCTTTAAATGGCATAGAAACTTTACATTATGTGGAGGTTCTTTAACTACCCCGTCATGACGTTTGGACAGAGTAGCGGAAATAGCAGTTCATTTCGACAGGTGTGAACACTCCACTTACACTCAGGCCCACACCACACAACAGAACCATGGTCCACCAAAATCTATGTTCAGTTCACTACTGGTAGGAATGCATTTTTATGACAGTCCAAAGAATTCAGCACCAGAACATGCTTTTCTCATGCTTTTCACTGTACTGTCTGGATAATCTGCCTGTTTTAACGTTTGACTCTTGACAGAGGCTCATATTATTCTTTCAGCATAAGCTGCTGAAAATAGCAGATGAGCAATAAAACAGTAGTAAAATATTTGCTTTTGTCATATGGACTGCGGAAACCATTTTATATAGGCTGAGTCGGACATTTATGTCCATATGCTGAATTCAAACTGATGTGTAATTAAACCAATCAGTCATAAAGAAGTAGCAATCAACTTATGATTATAACTTTTACACTTATTGCAGCACATGTAGACACAAAAGGGCGGATTTACTAAGAGAGGCGCTAATTACAGAGAATCTACAGGCAATTTTCACTAGTGGGGTTGGCCAATTTAGTGAGTTACTAAGAACTTCCATGCAAATCACCACAGGCAAAACACTGCAATTAACATATGACGTAATTTTCCTCAAACTGTTTGGTTTGGTTGATTTCCTTCATCAAATTTTGTGACATGCATGGCGGATGTTTCCAAGTCTCTTATTGTCTGAGCACAAACAATTACAGCCATGTTGGAGCCAAAAATATGACATTTGACATTGAACAATACACGGTCAGTATTTACTATCAGTCTTGGTAAATTGGATGGTTCATTATAATAATCTCCTCCATCTATTTTGGGCTTCTATGAAAATTCGCCCCTTGATCTTTATATGGACGCTAAGACGCCAATGCGGCTGTTGAGTAAATCATGACAGCTGATTTTTAATGCCAAATTGAGCTCATAATGGCACGAAAACTGGTAAGCATCTTTATTTTCATGCAACAAATCAGATAATTAAGATGGTGACATAATAGAGACTAAGACTTCTGACCAATCAAAGATCACACTTTAACTGTTACAATGCAAAACCAATGGAACCAAATGGAAAAGATACGATGTCCCAAAACCCCAAGTGTGAAAACAGTTGGACGTGCTTGATGAGGTCAGTAATGGTCAAAACAACATCACAAGACTGTTTCTGAAATTGCTAGCAGAAAGCAAATGCACACGCTTCAGAGCTTTAGTGGGTTTGGCCCAGCAAAACTATTTTCAAAGCATACAAAAAGCAGGCCTGCCAGTCATAGCAACTTCTGAGGCACTAAAAATTGACTTACAACTACTGGCAGCACTGACTGACTGACTGTCTCTCTCTCCTTCTCTCCCCAGAAGTCCTGGGGTTATCTGGATCACAGACTGGCAGCTTAGTCCAGCATGTGTCAGCTTTCGCTTCCTCAGGTAAAGGTCACTTGACCCCCCACCCCCTACCTAAGTCCAATCAAAGTGGGCCCTGCTGACTTGCCAGATGACAGACAGATAAGTACTCTGAACGTGTGTCTGTGTGTGGAAGAGTGTGAGCGAGTCAGTATGACTTAATCACTTGATTAGCTCCATGTTCTTTGACAACTGCTGAATCTCCATAATTGAATCAGACTGCACTCCACCACAAAGTGCCAGAGCCATCTGATCAGTTGCCAGCTATCAATTTTTGAGCAGATCAAAGCTAATCTTCCAGTTTTGCAGTAGACTAAGAGAATTACTGACTGACTGAACAATGTATGGATTTAATTCTGTCTCATTGTTGTATTGTCTGAGCCATTTCATCTGCTTTTGTCTTACCACCCCCTTTTTTTTTTGCAATTATTCATATGAAAGCAATGGTCTGGCAAAGCACTAACATGCTTAACAAGTAATGGAAGCAAGCAGGGCAGCTCAGGATTAGCTAGTGTTGATTTATAGGTGAGTTTCCATTCATATTTAGTCCTGATTAGCAAGTTGGCTAAACATACCAATCCTGGTAAATATCCAACACAGACACGATAAGATGCCTTGAATTATTAGCTCATTACTATCTTGCTTGTAGCCAATTTAGGACATTGTTTGAAGCTGAGCTTAAGCTAATCTTACAGTGGTCATGCTGGGTAAAGATTAGGCCAATAACATAATAGCGTATTAGCCACTTACATCACAGGTGGCTTCATGGAGGGGAGGGGATCTGTCAAATGTCTAAGGAGGGCAATTATATCTCAAAATCTGACAGCAGTCTAAGCATGCAAGCTCAAATAATGTGCTAACCACATTAGCAAGTGTGAAGAGTCTCTCACACTAAAGGTTTGGGTCAGAAATTCAAATGCCTTTTAGTTTAGCTGTGAAGATTTGAACTGCTTAGGCATGAATCCATTTTATATTAAGGCTGCTTAACATATAATTTGTTAATTTTCATCTTGATATTGGTCTTGTATGTTATTGGTTGATATCAATATTAATAAATCTGTATTAGACTGAGAGGGCTACTACCACAGATTCTATCATAGCACCTATACCTTAAATCTTACCAGGGAATAAATCCTTTTCTTAAATCTGTGTGTGCCACAATGTGGTAATAGTTTGTGTAGCCTCCCTTTGCAAAGATTAAAGCTCTGAGTCTTTTTCTTCAGATTCAAAGGGTTACACTGTGGACTCTCCTCTTTAGCTCATTCCACAGGTTTTCTAAGGGGTTTAGGCCATCAGACTGCGATGGTCATAGCAAAAACTTAATTCTGTGATCAGCAAGCCATTTTAGTGTTGATTTTGAGGTGTGTTTTGGATCATTGTCCTGCTGGAAGGTCCACACTCTTGCCCAGTTTAAGCTTCTTGGCTGAGGCAGTCAGGTTTTGATTTTATTTCCATTTATTTCCATTATACCATGTATGCAAATAAACTGTCTGGGTCCTTTGGAAGAAAAACATCCCCTCAGTATCTCAGATCCACCACCATACTTCACCATCCACCATACGTGGGGTATCAAACCCCACGGCTATCAAACCTACCTCTGGTGTTTGTTTCCAATTATGGTCTCGTCTGACCACTGAACCCAGTCCCACTGAAAGTTCCAGTAACATATGGTAAACTGTAGGCGCTTGAGTTCGTTGGTGCTTGACAACAGAGGCTTTCTTCTGGCAACCCCCCCAAAACAACTTGTGGTTATGTAGGTGGTGTTTGATTGTGGTTTTGGGGACGTTCTGACCCCAAGATTTAACCAATATCTGTAATTCTCCATCTGTGATACTTGGAGGTTCTTTGTCCACTCAAACCATCCTCCTCACTGTGCTTGGGGTCAGTATAGACACATGTCCACTTCGCAGCAGATTATTAACATCTCCAGTTGTTTTAAACTTCTTATTTATTGATTTGATAGTGGAAATGGGCATTTCCAAGTGTTTCCAAGTCATTTTCTTGGTGCCATTATCTGATTTGTGCAGCTCAACAACTTTTTGTTGCTGTTTCTCTGGTCTTCCTCACAGTGATGGATGACTGAGGGAATTTGGCCTGTGTTCCATCTCATATATTCCCTAGTGAAGCAGGAAGTCATGGCTGACTTTTTAAGTGTTCCTAATCGCTGAGGTGGACTTTAAAACATAAAATACGAATAGGAATATGCTTCAGTTACATTCAGGGTTAGATTTTTTTGTTTTTAATATTTTCAATGGAAGATCAAAAGAATAAGTCATTAGGAACATTTTTTTACAGCTCATTTTGCTCATGATAACCAGGGGTGCCAATATTTGTGGAGGGCACTGAATGTGCGGGAAGAGAGAGAAAGAGAGAAGTCGGTCAAATCTTCCATATTAAGTCCCAAAGACAGCATGAAAGTCTAAAGTTGCTTGATAAAACCTCTGATTCTTCATCAATCCTGGTAATCTGGCACTTCATCCCTCACCTTCTGTATCTGCAAATCTCTCCAAAGCTCAACTCGTTCTCCTCTAATCTTGTTATTTCACATCTTGGCCCAACATTTCCGGTTCCAACATCTTAAAGCCAACAAGATCCATCTTGGAGATCACTCTGGAATTTCTTTCGACTTGTCTGACCTATTTTTTGGTGGGAAAGATCACGTCTTATCTTATTTCTGTTCGTCCATCGCTTTCATTTTTTTTTTTTATCCAGCCCATATTTCAACAAGCGTCTCTCACCCAGTTATGAAAAAACCAAGACATTTTTAGAGGGTGCATAATGATGAGCGATAAAGAGGACATGGAGTGCGAAAGAAAGGTGTCAGTCTCTTGTAATGAGTGATTTACTCTAGAGATCAACAGCAGAGGAGGGGGAAATCACACCTCCATCATGGAGAAGTGATAATGCTCATTGACAAGAACAGCTGCTGATGTTGATGTTCTTATAGGGAAAGCAACTCAATTTAAATTGGAACTGATATTACTGGGCCTCGTTCACCAATAACTTCCTAAATGTTCTTAAATTTGTTCTTGAGAAAGAATAGAGAGCCCTAAGAAAGGACCTTGAGAAAGGTAGAATCCCTAATATGAAAACACTGGTGAATGTCAGAATCTTGGCAAAAGCTGCATAAGTGGGTTTTAAGAAGGAATTAAGAATGGTTCGTAAATGAGGCCCAATGTAAGCAGTCTTGAAACTTCGGAATTTGGACAAAGCGGCTGAACCACCCACCAACTAGTCTCAGCTAGGGTTTGTAAGCAGCTATATGACATGTTTAAACCTCATCTACACATCTATTTTTTTCTGAGAATGTATTTTTTCTTTGGGTTTTGGTCTCATGTCCACACGAAAACACCATTTTATCTAATTGAAAACTATGCTTTCTGAAAACCTCCAAAACTTCCATGTGGACAGGCAAGACTTTTGGATACGCTCTTAACTTACAAGTTATTGCTACTGTTTCCTTTTATTGTAGCTTATGCAATATGGTGAAAAGGTGAACCATCACCTACGGCTTATATTTTTTATTGGGATCTTATAATGTTTGTCTTTATTTATTTCTCTTCATCACTGACATAACGTAACGTTATTGATATAGCTTAAGGCAAGTATGATGGGGAAAATGTCAGGTAGTCTTTTAGAGCAACGTCAGCCATTCTACAGTCACTAGTGGTGAAGGTTATGATGTTAACTTAGCCAGCTAGTAATGTTAAACCAGCTGAAGTGGTCTCACTTCATTTGGACAGTCCACTATAGTCCCCTATAGATTATCTTCAGATGTTCAAATTGTTAACAAACTTTTGAAATTTGATTGTAAACAGTGGTCGGGTTAGGGCAAGGATTTGGACCAGGATTAGGGCTAGGAGCAGGCCTTGGGTTAAAGTTTTGGGTTGAGGTTAAGGTTAGGGTTAGGATTAGAGCAGGTTTAGAGTTAAAGTAAAATATGGTCAGTTTAGGAGATATTTAGTTGAATGTAACTACAAAGCATCTAAGGTGGACTATCCAAATACAGTGACACTGCTGAAGCTTTTGAAATTTCTGCTTAACCTATCAGCTACTGGGATAGTCATCACAGAAATGGTGGACGCCTTGGAGATTGTACAGTCTTGTAACAGTTGCTAATGTATTTGTGGGCAGTGCCTGGATAGGTCATGTATTACATCCACTCTGTCTTAACACAGATACAACCTTGAGAAGCTGAGAACTCTCGCTTCAGTTCATTTCAACCATCACACACTTCTTCAGAGTTTAATAACATGTCTAACTCAGCCTGCGCAACATGCACATCCTCTCTCTTGCACTCTGTGTTGCTATCCATCACCTTAATCCCATTGGTGTGTAATGCGGGAGCATTATAGGATAAAAGGTGAAAGGTATTATGAGTTTATATAGAGGTCAGCTCTCTTTAAACAAGCACACGTATGGAACGCATAGCGTCAATCTAGCACACTCAATGTAATCCCTGGATTATGGACGTGAGGAGCATGTTTGAATGCTCACGCATGGGTTTTCCAGCAGCACTTCATTTGGTATCTCACTTCATGAGTCAAAGTGTCTCTAGGAGCAAGACATCTAATCATATTTTCATACATATAGGGTGGAAAAGGCATAACATATCATATAACACTTTTTTTGAGGGTTTATTAAGATTCAATTGTGAGCAGAATCTCAGTGAGTGCCATCACTTAAATTCTCTAAGAAGCATAGTTTTCATTTTATAATAGCTGTTGCACTGTTGCTGAAGGTAATACATTATTTATTACATAGTAATTACACAAATAACATTTTTTTTAATATTTGATTTATACTCTGTAAGGAATTCTCTGCTTGATTTAGTGTCAAACAATGACAAAAATGTAACAACAATGTAAAGAGTGTTTTTTTCTTTCTGCAATGCAAGACTGTATTCACAACAGTAACAACAGTGGTTAAATTCAAATTTTAATAAAAATAAAAAAAAATGTTGTAGCTGTTATTCTGCTGTACACTTACAGTAATAAGATGTAAATATATACAGTATTTCCCTGTATTTTTACAACTCCAAATGTAATACAACTCAGTAGCTAGTAATTTACTGTAATTTTACATATAAAAAGTTTTTGTTCTATCAAACCTAAAAATATGAATAAAATTTACAGTACCAATGAACCTTTATTCATCATTTTTTTGCACAATGTGTGCACATATTATGCATTTGCAATGCAGATATCTCCTGCCGGTCCTGCCAACCATGTGGATGGTGTTTCTCCAGAATATCCAGTCTTCTGTTTGGGTCATCAGGCTTCTGAATGGTTTGTTTATAGCATCATAAAGGGTTCTACTATTGTTAAGATGTCAAGCTTTTAGCAGTAGAAACCTTTTTTTTTTTTCATTTGCCAGCTTCTGGTTCGACTTTTTCTGTTCCACCTTAAATGGTGCAGCAGTTACACTCTGACACCTCAGTCATCATTTAAGGTGGAACGGGAAAATTCAAACCAAAAGCTGGTGAATGAGAAGCTGAATTCAGCCTCGTAAAAAGTAGAACGTTGAGAGACATTTTACAAGAAAGTGTTCTACTTTTGGAAAAAGTTTCCTGCTGGAGATGTGAGAAAAGCAGATATAGCTGAGTTACAGCTTAAAACAGAGCAAAGTAAGACTGTGTTTTTGTTTATATAATATTTTTTAGCATACACTAGTACATTAACACATACTGAGACATATTTACAGCCAAGATGGTAAAATGGACATAAAATGCTGTGGCTCCCAAGGTGGTTTCATTTTTGCTGAAAGGACAAAATGGCTGTTCTTAACACTTGGGTTGCTGACCCCTGGACTAGTCCTTGGTTGTATTAGCCTATAGCTCAGTGGCAGTGTTGACTGGTTGACACCACAGGGACCTCCAATGGTTGTGTATTTACATAATGCATTCTAGTGAGAGAACGTTGATGAAGGAAAACATGACACGGTATAAAATTATGTGCTCTGCTAAGCTGAGGAGTGATATAATATTATTCTACAAAATATTATACAGTACCACAAATAAAACTGAATGCCCCTTTAGGAAGCCACTGGCTTCAACTATGTATTGAACCTGCCAGGTTGAAGCAATTATACCGGGAATCATCCATGGTTCCGCTTTGCGATTGGGAAGGCTATTACAGAAAGGGTGGACGCTTTGTAGCGTGCCAGGAAAAAGCGTGATCTTCTTGTTTGCACTGACATGTCAGTAGCAGCAGCTTTGTGAGTGTGCACGTCGCACATATGGAGTGTTCAAAGGTCCGTATGATGTCCCTGGAACTTCTGTTGAGCTTCCCACAAAGACGACAAACACACACACACACGCACAAACACACACCGTTTCTCACACACACCGAGCGCAGTCAGAGCCTTTAAACATCGCCGAGCTTCATACTGTGATCTGTGCTAGTTAGCCTGTGTGATGTTATTTATGGATGGAACCAGGTGAGGACCGAACAGGATGTCACTGGCATGTATTGTCAAGCTTCTGAAGCAACTGTGTGGGAGGGAAATGTCTCAAATAAAGCACACATGCCAATGCTGTTGTATGCAAAATTTGAGCACCCCTGGTCAATTTCCATGTTTTTGCTGATTTTGTATGTGAAAATAAGCTAACACATCCTCTACAGAGAGTGTTCTAATGCACAGTTGGTGGTTATTTGCTGAGTTTTACATATTGGAAAAAAACTGTGCAAAAGACACATTTTATATTTTGTTTTATTTATTCCAACATGCTCAACTCAGCTAATAAACTCTGCTCTTTAGAGGATGTGTTAACATGTAAAACATGTAATTTAACCTTGGGTATTAAAGTGTTAGCATATTCATGTGCTCATACATCTCTATGCTAGCATATTTTAAAGGAATATCCTGGCCAAAAATCAAAAATACATGTGAATTTTTACCAGAGACAGAGACTCTGGAGTCGGTCTTGACTCATGGCTCGACTCACACTAGCCCTTGACTGACTTGTAACTCATCTTAGACTCTTGACTAAAGACTCAGTTTCAGAAAAAGCATAGACAAAGCATGACGCAATACATAAAACCTTCAGTTTCTGGCCTAATGTGTGTATCTTTGTCCCCCACATACTATATATATATATATATATATATATATATATATATATATATATATATATATATATATATATATATATATATATATATATATGTTAGACTATATGTTAGGCTGGAAAAGGCTTCAGTCTGATGGACATAACTGAAGTGATCCATCTAAAAATGTGCCATACAAAGTAACTGTAAATTTTATGGGAAAAACAAACAGAAAAAACACTCACAAATAGTTGGTTATACTGAAATGTGGTTAATATGTAGCTAGACCAATGGCTAATCTAGCAAAGCTGTGATATGTTTGGTTTTAATACCTTACAGATAAGTTCTAAACAATAATACACTGATAAAAGAACATGCTTGATCTATTTAAAAACATAAGGCAACTTTTTTTTCTTGCATCAGATTATTACAGAGCTCCTAAAGAGACATGATATATAAATATATGTTTTTTAGGTAAAAATCTGATGAGCAACAGACATTATCAAGTGAGCACAAGATACTATGCGATGAGCACCCAATACTTTCAGATGTACAACAGATACACATAGTATCTAGTGCACACCTGATAGTATCTAGTGCTCACCTTACAAAAAAAAATAAAAATAATAATAATAATAAAAATAATTATAATACCATGTCCCTTCAGAGGCTCCGTAGCTCATGCAGCTCAAGTAAAACTAATCTTTCTACAAACCTAAAATTTTTTTGCACATAAAAAATAAATTTGTAAAGTCAACTTAATTTTGTGAATGAATTAACTTAATTTTGCACATGGCTACACTCAAAAAAATGAAATGTTAGATTATCTTAAAATTGTTAAGTTATTCCATGCAGTTGAGTTCAGTAGCTTTTAAGATGTTTAGTTGTGCAGTAACATAAACTCAGTGAACTCAAGCAAATCACAGCAGAAAAAAATCTCCATAATTTCATAAAGTTCTTAGTGTATTACTGAGCTGTCATAGAATTAAGCTGAGCAGTAAGTTACATGTAAAAACATGAAAGGCACTCTCTAGAACCAGTGTTTGCACTTTTACTATACAAAATCCACTACTAGAAGCTTGAGACATGACACAGACTCACACTTCAGAGACTTGAAACTTGATTTGAACCTGCTTAAAGTGACTTGTGAAGGTCTCAAGATTTCCCTTTTCCACAAGTGCAGTTGATCAGCCAAGACATTAGTGTGTTTAGTTTTGCAATGGAGCTACAAGCTAATTCCTCACCATCTGGCACTGCGCAAACTGGATAAATGCATGACTTCACTCTCTCTGCGTGGGTAAGATGGTCCTCTCTCCTCCCCATCACTCAGCAGGTGCTAGCCAAGGGGTCTGTTAGCTGATAGAATTAGTAGCTAGTGTTCTCCTCCAAGTGTGTTGAGCTGTCCAATCATGTTATGTTTGTGGCAAATTGAAAAGATGTGGTGGCACAAAGAAAGCCCATGACAAACTTCACCCTCCCAGATTGGTAGCATTATATAACGGGGAGACGAAGCTAGTGGGTGAGGCTGGCAATGACTAAATTGTAAAAACATGGGTAAAAATCTCTTCGGAAAAAAAAAAAAAGACAAAATTCTTGTTTTTCCGTAATCTTCCATCAAAACGTACAACTTTTGCCCCGCTTTTGAAACATCTTCAGATTATTTGATTACATCACCAAGAACCAGCAGGCAGGGAAAATAATATTTACCAATAATATCACATTTGACCTCCCCCATAATGGAGAGAAGCTAACTCAGAGACCCTCCCTGATACTGTATTTCACTGGAATTCGGTATGGAAGGAAAATATGTTTCCAAGTCCCACTCCAAGTCCCTAAACTGCACATTTTGCAAAAGTTAGACAGGATCTGAAACCCATCCGGTGATGGTAATTCTGCCATCTGTTTTGCTAACACATGAAAAATCTCATGTCTGCAGCGGCTCGAGGAGAACAAAAAAAAAAAAAAATTCAAATGTGGACCTAGTTTGGTCAGCTACTTCATTGCCTGTCGCTCTTTGTATACTCATTTGGGGCTGATGTAAATCATGTGTGATTGCTACTTCCTCCCGTGCTCGTTCTCACACATAGCCCACATTGTTTCATTATCCGTCTCCGTCTTACACACTCACCCTCTCCTACAGTGGAGAGCGGCTTGGAGTGCACGTCTGATTTGAGGTGAAGGACACTTTTGGCTCTTCCTTCGCCGGTGTTTTTGATTGAGAGGAGGGTTGAGGAGTGCGGTTAGCTGGAGGAGGAACATCCTTGGCCTTATACGCGCTACATGCTAACAGTTTCTCAAACTGGAATTGGAGAATTAGATACAAGTGATACCAATCTCAGTGCGAAACACCCACAAAGGTGGTCAAACAACAGTGGGGTAGCAGGTTCTTGGCCTTGCAATGAAAACCATTGCTACTGCTGTTAGTTGTAACTAAGATGTGGTAAACCTGCTATATAACATTGTCATAACAACATAACCATGCCTTAAACATGTCATAGCAGATGTTTTAGGCTGTCATGAGTCGTCATGACACATTATGTCTATTACAGTAACAGTGTCATGTTTCCATTAGCATTAATTGTCATGGCATCTTATAATTTTTGATGTTGTGATGATGAATTTAACCCTTTCAAATCTCAAGTTTATTTATTATATACTAAGGCTTGTTATTCAGTAACTACAGGGACTTCAATGCAAACTGGCTGAGCCATAATTAGGTTATAGATGTGTGTAATAAAACTTTAAGTACACTGGTGGGCCCTGGCCATTTAGGGGGTTAAAGATGCTGACATCAAACATTATGAGATCATGGTAATTATAAGTAATGTTGACATCCAAAATACGGGAAAATTATGTACAAAAAAAACAAAAAAACAAATATGCTGATAATATAATGATAATTTAACCTAGTATTTAGTTAGAAATAGTGGTCTCAGACTTTTGGACCCCACCATACACTGATCAGCTGTAACTTTAAGACCCCTTCCTTGTTTCTACGCTCATTGTCCATTTTATCAGCTCCACTTAACATATATGAGCACTTTGTAGTTCTACAGTTACAGACTGTAGTCCATCTGTTTCTCTGCATACTTTGTAAGCCCCCTTTTACCCTGGTCTTCAGTGGTCAGGACCCCCATGGACCCTCACAGAGCAGGTATTATTTGGGTGGTGGATCATTCTCAGCACTGCAGTAACACTGATGTGGTGGTTTGTTAGTGTGTGTTGCGCTGATCTGAGTGGATCAGACACAGCAGTGCTGCTGGAGTCTTGAAACACCTCAGTGTCACTGCTGGACTGAGAGTAGTCCACCAACCAAAAATATCCAGCCAACAGCATCCTGTGAGCAGTGCCCTGCAACCACTGATGAAGGACTAGAGGATGACCAACACAAACTGTGCAGCAGCAGATGAGCTATCGTCTCTGACTTTACATCTACAAGGGGGACCATCAAGATAGGAGTGTCTAATAGAGTGGACAGTGAGTGGACCCAGTGTTTAAAAACTCCGTCAGCACTGCTGTGTCTGATCCACTCATACCAGCACAAAACACACTAACACACACTACCGCGTCAGTGTCACTACAGTACTGAGAATGACCCACCACCCACTTTGAGGGTCCATGGGGGTCCTGACCACTGAAGAACAGGGTGAAAGGGGGCTAACAAAGTATGCAGAGAAACAGATGGACTACAGTCTGCAATTGTAGACAAATTGCACCTATATAGTAAGTGGAGCTGATAAAATGGACAGGACCCCCACAGGACCCCCACAAGGATGGTGTATGACACCATCTAAACTCATGTAAATGTCTGCCTGTCAAATAGGCTGCATGGTGTGGGTAAAATAAAGAAGCTAACAGTGAAGGAGAGAAATATGACAGCAGGAAGGAAAGCAGAGGAGCGGTGAGGTGAAGGCAAAGCCCCAGTTAGAGGAGTGTGTGTGTGTGTGTGTGTGTGTGTGTGTGTGTGTGTGGCCCGGTCAGTGAGGTCAGTGTGTGTAAGGCTGTGCTCTGTAAGTAAAGTAATGATAGCCCCAACTAGCCGGTCTGACTGACTGCTAGCCTGTAACACCGCTGCAGGTGGGAAAGAAAGACAAGTATAAGAAGAAAATGAGGAGATCTGACACAGACACAGAGTTGGGGTGGGTCGATCCCGTTACCATGGCAACACACACATTATATACACACATTCAACAGGAACGACTGATGTTTTTCGGTAATGAGAGCCAATTTGCTGGAGTTTGAGGTGACAACTTTGGTAAGAGGCTGTATTACTGCACACAGACGCTGGTTCTTCAGAGTTAGAGAGCCTCACTGAGCTCTGTGAAGTGTAGAAATCTTGGCTCTCATCACGAGTTTACTGAGTGACAGGTGGTCCGATTGTGTTGCCCCCAATTTACACCAAATTAATATTCTTTGTGTCTCTTTTTCTGTCTTTTCCTGCCTCTCTCTTTCTCTTCACTTTCCCTCTTTTTTCTCTTACTCTCCTTTTCTTTCTCTTTCTTTCTTTCTTTCTCACCTTTTTTCCTTTCTGCTTTACACTTTCTCTCTTCCTCATGTTTCTTTCTCCTTCTCTCTCTCTCTCTGTTTCTCTCTCTCTCTTTCTCTCTTTCCTCTCTGTTTTTCCTTTTTTCTTATTTTTCCTCTCTTCCTCTTATTCTCTTTTTGTCTTATTCTTCTGCCTTTTTATGTTTCCCTTTTTTGTTTCACTGTTACTTTTTCTCTCTTTTGTTCTTTCTCTCTTTTTGTTGTTTTTTTTATTTCTCTATATTCCTCATCTTTCTTTCTCCTTCTCTTTTTTTCTCGAACTTTTTCTTGTCATCATCTTTTTCCTCTTTTTCATTCCTTTTTTCTTGTCTTTTTGTGCTCCTCTTTATCTTTTCTCTGTCTTTGTATAACCCTTCTTTCTTTCTTTCTTTCTTGCTTTCTTTCTTTCTTTATCCCTCTTTTCTTTGTTTTTCTATTTGTTCTTCATTTTCTGTTTCTCTCTCCCTCTTTTTCTTTCTTTCTTTCTTTCTTTCTTTCTTTCTTTCTTTCTTTATCCTTCATCCTTCTTTATTAATCTGTTTTTCTCTTTTTTCTTTGTTTCTCTCTCCCTCTTTTTCTTTCTTTCTTTCTCTTTTCTTTTCTCTTTCTTCTTTTCCCTCATCACTCCTCTTCTTCTCATCTTCCTTTCTGCCTTATTCTTTCTCTCCTATCATTCTCTTTCTTTCTATTTTCTCTCACTTTCTTCTCTCATTGTTTCCCTTTTCTCTTATTTTTTCCTCTCTTCCTCTCATTCTCTCTTTTCCCTCATTATTCTTTGGTCTTTTTGTGTTTAGTCCTCTTTTGTTTCACTGTTACTTTCTCTCTTTTGTTCTTTCTCTGGTTACTGTTTTTATTTCTCTCTCTTTTATATCTTTCTTTCTCTTTCTCTCTCTCATATCTCGCTTTCTCTCCTTTGCTTTCTCTGTTACTTTTCCTATCATTTACCTCTCTTTCATTGTTTTCTTCGTGTTCTCTCTGTCTTTTTTCACCCCTCTTGTTCTCTCATCTCTTTCTTTCTTTCCCTCTATTTCTTTCTTTTTCTCTCTCTTTGTTACTCTTTTCCTTTCTTTTCTCTCTTACTCTTTCTCTATTTAACTTTCTTTCTCAATCTCTCTATTTTCTCTCTTTTATCTTTTATCTCTCTCTCTCTCTCTCTCTCTCTCTCTCTCTCTCTCTCTCTCTCGTTTTCAGTCTGCGTTATGTATGTCAGTAGTTTAGTAAATATGGCCGATTTGCATTTAAACGGAGAAAGAGAGAGCGAACGTATGTGTGAGAGAGACAGACACTCTTGGGTCTTAACAGCTCTAATTAAATCCTGCGTGTTGTCTGCGATTTGAAAAGATGAATCCCCCCAAGTGCCGTCCAATTTTCCAGCATTTGCACACAACTCAGCACTCATAAATAATTTCAACACTCCAGCACCCGCGACCCACAACAGACGACGGCCGCCGCTCCTCCGCACCCTCTTCTCCGAGGAAAGGCACAAACCGGCCTCAAACCGAAGCCAAGCGGCTCTAATCAGACGTTACGCCCCGGTCGGGGTTCAGGCCTCGGTCCATGTGCGTGGTCTGTGGTACCGAGGGAAACCTTTTTTGGGACGTCCAGAGGATCATATTTGGCTTTGTTCATATTGCAGGGCCACAAATGCAACTGTTTGCCAAGATCGGGGTTTCTTTCATGAAGGCTTGTCCTGCTGGTCATTTTATAACTTCTGTAATAAAGGATTATCTTTCAAATACACTGAGGGCCTGATGTACTAAGCCTACCGCACCAGTTCAGGAGCGAATCGGATGATTTCAGCCCAAGTGTAGGAAACTGATGCATGAGCCTGATCATGCAGTTTATGGGCCACAGGCTTGAAGAATATTTACCAACAGAACATTATTTCAGCTCTGAGAATCAGATGTACGTCTAAAAGCCTTTACACACCAAACACATTTCTTTTTTTTTGCGTGCAATTTATCCGGACGACAATAAATTAATTCGAGCATGTGTACAAGTGACAATATCATGCACACCAAACACTATTTTTCAGACAGCGAAATTTTATTCACCCTCTGTTCAATTTTTTGCAAAATTTCTACAACTCACTGATCAATCATGGTTGTCTCTGCTGTTGGCATGGCAACACCCAAGATGACAGAGCAGCTATGTTCCAGCATTGAGAACTTTGTCATAAAGGCAAAAAGGATCAGAATCAGGAATCAAGAATGTGGAAATCCTCAGCATTTCAGCTTCTGAATGAAATGATGAAGCTCTTCACACTGCCTTCACTTTTACAAAATGGGCAGTAGCCCAGCATCACCTTTTGTTCTTCCTATAAGAAGTAAAGGAGATCTTAAAGATCGCACTTGAAGACAAGCTACCCACTTGCTTTGTGCTTCATCTCATGTGGAGCTGCATCTCCAAAATCAGCTCAAACTGAATTATGGAGATCCGGGTTGTGAGTGAAATCAAGTTTTAGCTCCCGAAACTCTGTTGATTCTTCCCTCACATTTCCAACGTTGAGAGCATCCTGTACTCTGCCACAGTTTGCTCATTGCATAAGAACCAAAGAACCTTCTCACAGATATTGCACCCATCTTTTTTTCAGCATATATAGTTTTGATGCGAAAAAAAAATAATGTCTGTATGTCTTTTTTTGATATGTGTTTGCTGTGTAGTGGCCTTAGGAAGGTGCAGAAAATGCCTTGATGGGGCTGCAGTATGTGCCCAGGCCGTGTTATTGTTTTACAAATTTTATTTCTTAGAAATAATTAAGAATAAGACACTTTCACTCAATGTTCACTTCCTCAAGCTTGTTGAGGGCTCCATTATTTCACTGCATCTTTAAAACCCTGCAGTTAGTAGGCAGCTCTATGTGCTCTATGTTGGCAGTTTTCATTGTTACATCAGGCCATGAGGTGCCATTACTTTGTATCTACATCCATTGGCCATTTTATCAGATACCACTACCATGCAGGTACCATGTAGGCTTTCAGTTACAGCCTGCAGCCCAACTGCACAATTTATCAGGACTCCCCCTGATAATGGGGAGGGACCACCATTCCCCTACTGAAGAGATACTGGTTTGTTATTGATCCTAAAAGGCAAATTTGTCATTTTGCTGTCCAACTATGTCCAGTCTAGGAGCAACAGGGGGTTAAGTGAGTTGCCCAAGGGCACAACCAGGTATATCTGGATATTTGAACCCACAACCTTCTGGTTGCTGGATCACCAATCGTACTATGAGGCTACCAGCCATCCTTATGTTTGTTTACTTGTTTATTTATTTATTTCCATGTTATGTATTTGAGTGGTGGACTGTTCTGGTGGTGCAGGTATAAAACAGCGATGTTTTTGGGGTTTTTGTACACGTCCATGTCACTGCTAGGTTGAGAGTGCCCCCCAAAAAAATATTCAGCCAAGAGCAGCTCTGTGGTCACAAACCAACCACGGATGAAGGACTAGAGGATGGCTAACACAAACTGTTCATTAACAGAAGGGCCACAGTCTCCAAATACAAGGGAGGGGTCTCCAATAAAGTGGCCAGTGTCCAGTGTTTATGATGTGTGGATCATGTTTGTGACATTATTGATTTTTAAAAATGTGCACATATGGGTCTTTTCAGACTAATGGCTCTTTTGGGTCACTTACAGACACGGACACAAACTGGCAATGCAGAAAGTTCAGACCTGAGAGGAAAACTGTATTGGAGTAATAAGGCTTGTAATATGAATGTAGGCTTTGATTTATCTGGAAGCTGTTTAGTGGGTCGCTGTCCTCACTGGTTCAGCCTGGGACCAAAGGGTTTGCCAAAAAGGCGTCACGTCGCGAGGCAGCATGGAACTTTCCTTAATGAGCAATCACAGCCGAGCAGCCCCGGGATCGATGCGGAATAGACGCCAACGAGAGGTAGAGAGTGGGAAGGAAAAAATGTGTTGGCGTCCAGCAGTTGCACAGCCATCATGTGAATAGTAATGTCCAATTTGTGTTCATTCTTTTCAACTGGTCCTTTTCCATGAATCAGTCAGGCTGATTCAAGAAACTGTGGCATCTTGACAAATCTTTAATATCTGTGTGATAGTCTGAATAATTCTAATAAAATGTGAAAAACGATCTTTCATACAGTCAAAATCATAGAGTCACCGAAAATCTTCTACTCTAAGAAAAAAAAAAAAGGATAAAAAGCAAAACTTTAAATTCGTCTATGATGAAGTGTCAAAATCTAACACTAAACCAAAGATTTGAAGGATAAGAACAATTAAAAATAGTGATTAAAATGCTGTTTCTTTTCTTTTTTTTTCTGTCCTGCACTGGTCAGCATGGATGCGTTCAAACAGTTTGAGAAGCAGCGGACCAACAGTGAAATACGAACACTGTTATCTGCAGCTTTTTTTTCTATATGATCATTAACTAACTTGCTTTTTAGCATTAACTGATTCATTAATAAAAATTACTTCATTCAGTTGCATTATTAATTAATGGAACTGAAATTCTTTAATTGAAATTTCATAAATAATACTGAGTAACTCTGAGAAAATTGCTTCAAATACATGCATTTGTTAGGTCCTGCTGAGCTTTATTGTTCTGTTTCTTCTTTCAATGAAAAACAGTAAAGCAACTTGAGCACCCCCTGCTGGAGCAACTCCAGACTGCTAGGCAGGAATTCCAAATTCACGTCCACATTTTAAATCTTAAAAATGAAGTTTTTCCATTGTTATATGCCAGCTTAGCCAAGTGGTTACTTCATATGCCATAGTTTCCATCCTGCGATCCATGGGGCACAAGGTTAAAACCACCGGTGCTGTCTGGGTTTTTATTATTGTTATTATTATTTATTTTGTGATTATTATCATTTATTTCGTTTTTATTTTTATCATGGACTGGAGGTTAGAGAATCAGCCTTGTGACGCCGGTTTGATCCCCTGAGCCAACAGTTCGTGACTGAAGTGCCCTTGAGCAAGGCACCTAACCCCCAACTGCTCCCCAGGCATTGTGGATAGGGCTGCCCACCACTCAGGTGTGCTCACTGCCCCCTAGTGTGTGTGCATTCATTAGTGTGTATGTGGGTGTTTCACTGGACAGATGCATTGAAATTTCCCCGTTGCGGGACTAATAACAGTAACTTAAGAAGGCCCTCTGGAATTCAACATTAGACGCTTTTGGGATATGAAGTATTACGTTTCCATAATTTTACATTTAATATTATTTAGCAAGCTATTTAACATTAAATATGTCCCCCAGTTCTCTAGTCCTGAATGTCACTTTTGGTTTTGGTCAAGAATTTTCATTTTTTTGCATGACTGATTTTTCTTTACAATGAGTCCTAAAGATTATAGATATTCTAAAGTCTACCTAAACATAGCGCAGTTACAATCTATGTAAAATACTGGCCAGGTAAAGAGTCTACACTGTTGTTTTTGTTTAGCTTATGCTGCATAAATTCTGTTTCCATGTGTAATTGTGTATATTTACACTGTACATTTACAGCTTGTGTTTACAGAGAATTGATTAAATATTCAATTCATCGAAATGAACAGTCCAAAAGAACTGGTTCAGTAAAATAACATAAACTTTCCATCCCGATGGCTGAATAGAGGCAGATAATAAGCTATGCAGTGCTTATGAAACTACATGTTTTGTTGATTAACATATCCTCTATAGAACAAACATGGCTTTTTTTTTATGCACAGGCCACGTTTTATGTTTATTTATTTATTATTATTATTTATATTTTACAATATGTTACATTCAACTTATAAACACTAATTGTGCGTTGCAATGTGCAGAAGTACAGAGGATTTGTTAACTGTTTTTTTTTTATTATTTTTTTTTCCCAATTTAACAAAATATCACTTGATACCTTTCTGCCTTCTTCTCTTGTCCACCCTTGGATAGCGCTTAGCCATGTGTATATGGTCAGAGATATTCAGAAAGCAGACTACATATAACACAGGCAGGGATTCATAAAAAGGGTCATAACAGAGAATTACACTGGAATATTTTTTGTTTTCTTTGGCATCTCCAGTGTCTTCCTGCACTCACAGAAAGCTGCCATGTGGATCTGGCTCCGCTCTTTTATTTGACATTTATTGTTCGGTACGGTCACCGCTTAGGTATGGCGTTACTTGTCTGAAATGGAGCGCCGGACTGTTTGCTCTCCAAACACAACACGTGGCTGTTCGCTGTGTCAAAGTAAAAATCTAGCCCAAACTAAAAATGATAAAAGGGTGAACCTATTGCATACTTCACATATTAGCTAAGACGTCTGACCCTAAAGCTTCTGATTTAACCCTTTTCATGAGTGAGACAGGATTAGTACTAAAACAAGATAGGAAAAGGTGCCGTTTGCCTTCGGGAAAACAGGATATGACCTCCGTGATAAACATATGTTAGTGCTATCAGCCTTTTTCATCGTCCACTCAAACCGCTAGCTCTTAACAAGCGGCCATTTTGGCCCGCAGAGTGCCTCGCTTGACATTTCTGAGGGTTGGAAAATGTCACCAGTGCTTATGCTGTGGCGAAAGCAGCGCTAATAGCTGCTTAGCGGCCTGGCGTCGTCGTTGCCTTGCGTTTAGAGATGGCTTTAGCAGCTTGCTAATGCTTCAAAGATGCGCTGCTAACTTCAGTCTGAGCCTCCCTCGTCTTTAGCTTTCTCTGTATTCTCCCACACACTTTTGTCCTTGTCTGATGCTCTTTTTTCTTCTCCTTCTTGCCTCATTCATCTGTCTGACACTCGTTCTTTCCCTCTCTCTCCCTTTCGCCCTTATCTTTTCAGGTGAATAGACATAATGGGGCCGCTAAACAGAGCTAAAAAGGCAGAAGTTACATGAATGTGAGACAAAAAGCCTGTCAGGGTTGGCAGCCTTTTCTGCCTTCATCTCTTGTCCGCACTTGGTTAGCGCTTAGCCGTACCGAGACAGAATGCTAAATGTGGTTTAAGCTAAGTCATTGAGGCTAATTAGGTCCACTGGTTTGCTAGAAGAGCCTTGTAATGCAGCCATGTATGACCAGCCGCCTTTCACCCCTTTCATCTCTGAGCGGCTTTGACCACTGGTCAGATGTTTTTTTTTTTGGGGGGGTTGAACTCAGATCCACAGTTTCTTGAAAATATGATCGCAAAGGACAACATGAACCAATATTTCAACACTAAATGCCATTAATACATAATTTGCTGCCACAAATAGGGCTAATGTTCTCTATCGAATCACAAATGCTAACCATAGATTGGAAACCATGGCCATTACTTTGTAGTTGGCCCTCCACTTAGTCAGCTGTAACAGCCTCCACTCCTCTGGGAAGGCTTTCTACAAGATTTTGGAGTGTGTCTGTGGGAATTTGTGCCCATTCTGTCAAAAGAGCATTTGTGAGGTTAGGCACTTATGTAGGATGAGACGGCCAGGCTCACAATTGACTTTCCAATTCATCCCAAAGGTGTTCAGTGGTGTTTAGGCCACTGGAGTTCCTCCAAAACAAACTCACCCTCTTTATGGACCTTGCTTTGTGTACTGGATCACAGTCATGCTGGGACAGAAAAGGATCTTCCCCAAACTGTTTCTACAAAGTTGGACGCATATAATTGTCTAAAGTGTGTTTGTATGCTGTAGCATTAGCATCACCCTTCACTGGAACTAAAGGGCCCAAACCCTGAAAAACAGCTCCAGATGATTATCCCTCCTCCACCAAACTTTACTGTTGACACTATGCATTGTGGTACCACCATCTGCCAAACCCAGATGTTTCCATCAGACTGCTAGATAGTTAACCATGTGTGAACATGTGTCCACTGCTCCAGTGGCAACATGTTTTACACCACTCCAGTTGACGCTTGGCATTGTGCATAATGATCTTAGGCTTGTGTGTAGCTGCTCGGCCATTGAAACCCATTTCATGAAGCTCCTGATGCACAGCTCTTGTGCTGGTGTTGCTTTCAGAGGCAGTTTGGCACTTGACCTTGTATGGCTAAGTTGTTGTTGCTCCCAGACACTTCTATTTTAAATAATAGCACTTACAGTTGACAGGGGCAGATCTAGCAGGGCAGATATTTCACAGACTGAAGATGGCATCCTACGGCAGTACCATTTATCGCCCATTCTACTGCCAGTTGTTTGTCTAAAAAGACTGTTTGGCTATGTGCCTGATTTCCATATACTTTTGGCCATATAGTGTACCTCTCTAACAAGAATGCATTTTAAAAATACATTTTATCCCAAAATCTTGTAAAATGCTATCTTCTCATTCCAAACGTCCAGTATACTGGACATTTTGTCCCAGGTATTCTAGCTATATTGAAGCTGGTGTGCCACCACACTCACCTTTTTGTGTTTCTACAGAACCCAGTTTAATAGAGTGTTTTCTTATTTTATCTTGTCATTTCAAAGAAATCAAATATGGCAGCTGGTGAGACAGACACTCTCCGCCTCCAAGACCAAATGAAACTCTGTTTCTAAATTATACTGTATTTATTTCAGAATTTTAATGTATTTCCTTCTGAAATGTCCCTCTTAAAAAGAAAATAGTAGATATTTATTTCTATATCCACAAAAGTTGAGATAAATTTTAACATCCAGTAATCTGGACAATTGGACACAGGATTTAGGATTGACAATAGATGACGTTCTGTGATTTTGGGTGAGAACATTACTTTTTAGTGATTTCAAAGGATTTCACTGTCTTTTATACTGAAAATTGGAATTAGGCATATAAAATTTGCGAAATTTTGAAAAATTAATATATTTATTACCGTCAGGATAATAGACCTAATCAAAAAACAAATACGTCCTGTGCTTCAGAAATGTTATTTCTGACAAGCAGAAACATTATTTTTGTCTATAACACTGGATTAGCATACAAAATGTGTATAATATGTGTAAATCTATGTAAAATGTAATGAAACTCATGTATTTGTTTTACTTCTTTATCAATGACTTTGTACATTGTTTAAACCACTCATCATAAATATAATAATGTAAAACACTGTATATCTGCTAAAAAGCTCTTTGTTTTTATTATTATGATATACATCATTAAAAAATAATAATAATAATAATAATAATAATATTTTTAAGAGCTATTCTTGCAGAAATCCAGGTAGTTCTAAGAGTTCAGAAACTTTTTAAAAGCAAATCTACATACAGTAAACACAGGTCTGCTTTGTGTCCTATGTTGGTGATAAAAAATATGTTATTATATGTTTATCACATTTTTATTATCAACAAAATAATAAAAAAGTTATTATTTTATGTTATTGTGAATATGAAGAGGTTAATATCTTTCTATGAGGGAGCTTTTAGAGGCATTAAAGACTTCAGATGTCTTGTTACCATCACCACTGTGAACTAAACAAAGTTCTAGTATTAAACTAACAGCACTGATACACTATACTATACAAAGAGTGTAAGAAGTAAAAATTCTAATGAAATATTAGTAGAATTTTGTACTTAAACTCAGAAAATAACTATGATAGCTATGAAAATAACACCAGCACTAAGTATATCATCTTGATATGATACCGCAAAGTACACTCTAATATTAGTTTTGAATGAATAATTGCCTGATTTGCAGAATGAAGGAAGACAATGCTGTATTTTATATTTATATGTATTTTTGTCACATTAGAATGCAGTTGAGGTTTCTTTTTCTTTTTTTTTCCTGCTGTCTGTGGATAATAGAAATTATTTGAAGCATATTGGTTTATCGCAGGGTGTAATTAGTAGCTAATTATAGTGAAGTGATTACATGTGAGAAGAAGACCATCACGGCTACACTGCGGGAGGTTCTCTTGAGGAGAACTCCTGCTGCTTCCAACCTGCTGGCAGTACCTTACCCACACAACCCACTCACTCATGCACACATAATAATAAACTCTCATACACAGCACACAGTACATACCCTTCAATACGTACTGCACAAAGCTATTCTGTGCACATGCATCATATTAACGTAATGCTTGAAGACTTAACATGCAGAACTGTGCAAAACTCAGAGACCACATTTCACTTAATTAGTGTACAGTCAAAACAGCCATTAAGTACAAGTTATTCATTTTTTTATATGCAAGATAATTCGCTTGTATGCGGAAGGGGAAGCCAAAGAAAATAAGTGAAAAAAAACAGAGTTTAATTATTAAATGATATCTAAAATATCCATATTTTCTGTCTATCCTTCCTCTATGAGAAGACAATTCAATGCTACATGTTAATTCTCCATCCTCCAAAGTTCAGTCTTCGAAGTTGGTTTAGTATTTTCTGCTTCACACCATCCAAATAATCCCAAACACACTCAGTGATGTTGAGGTCTGGACTCTGGGGTGGTCAGTCCATTGTTCTGAGAACACCAGCAGCTTCTTTGTTTCATGTGTCTGTCTCCTTTCATTCACTTCCTTTCATTCCTCTTTTCTGTCTCACAGTTTAAGGATGGACAGAAACACCTGGGGATGTTTTCAGATCTGAAGCAGCTTGATTTTCTCCTCTCTCTCAAAGATGAAAGCTTTAAGTGCTGTTTATCTGATGGGGACAGTGTTGGTGCTCTACCAGGTCTTCCAGGTGGTTGTTAGGAGTCTCGTTTTTTGGAAACTCACATCTTTTACTTGTTTTCTTTGCAGTATGTCTAAGAAACTTCACCAAAACAGGACGTTTATGTGAGGATAAAAGTCTAGTTCATTTATACTCCTGTTTGCACGCATACCAACATAAACATTTAATTTGAGGGGATGCATTCTCAGAACAATGGACTGACCACCCCAGAGTCCAGACCTCAACATCACTGAATGCATTGATTACTTGGATTGTGAGAAGCAGAAAAGGCTAAACCAACTTCTAAGACTGAACTTTGGAGGTGTGGAATAAAATCACGGCAGATTTCTTTGGAAAATTGAAAGTGAGTCTCCTAATAATATAATTAATAAATAAAAATAAAGAGTGGACACATTAAACACTAAAAAACTGACTATATTTCATCGTACAGGCTTGTGTAATTTTCCGTTAAATGAATGTTTTCAGCCTTTTTCCTGACACTGAAAAAGGAGCAACTTATAATTAGTGGTCATTTTATCTGGAAACTAAATAGACAAAGGCTGGACAGCTCACTGGATACTTTAACATGCAGGTTTAAAGCTGCAGAGTCGCTGATCGTACAGTAATTTACGCCCCTCTCCAAAAGAGATGCTAATATAACCCATTTTTAACACACTTGCGCATGTTAAACTCATCACGCATCTGTGTTTTTCTAAGCTCTGTAATCCCCCATTATGCACCTCGCTCATGCACCTTTTCATTTCCTTGAAACTTTATCCCATCTGTCTCACCAAACCGCAGAGCAGAGGCTCATGGGAAAATTCTGCACCACCAAAAACACTTTGGGCTCTCTGATAGGAAGCCTCTGAGCCTCTGCATTTCACAGGAAGGAGTGTGTGTGTGCGTGCGTGTGTGTGTGTGTGTGTGTGTGTGTGTGTGTGTGTGTGTGTGTGTATTGGTTTTTGGTATATTTTCAGAAGTAAAAGTCTTCTGACTGTGTAGGAAAAGCAGCAAAGCAACCAAAACGCTCTGTATCAGTCTAAATGATGAAGGGCAATTCCACAAATTTTCCAAATTTCTGCACAATTCAATTGTTGAGATGCAGACAGTCATTCAGAGTGGTTTGATGTGAAATCATTCACTGTAGAGAACCTTACAGACTAGGAACCCGGGGTCACCATGTCTACAACACAAATTTTGCCATTTTATTTACTATCCAAAACCACCAGTGAGTCTACACGAGTCCTCATGGTTTTATATGTAAGTTTGATGATGGTAAAAAAAAGTCATAAATCTAAAAATATCCACCATAATTTGAGTTTTAAAAATTGGTTTAGGTCAAAACCTTTTCAGAGCTATCATAAACCAAAATCTCAGACATCAGGCAACATATCTGTAACCATGAAGGAACTTTTAGAGGTGGACATCTGGTTCCTATCACCACCACTGTGAAAAATTCTGACTCAGTAAGTTTTTCTAGAGCGGAGCTTTTCACACCAAACCACTCTGAATCACTTTGTTTACATCTAAACCATTTAATTCTGCAGAGATATTAAAAATTTGGTGAAATTCCCCTCTTCAAGTACAAGCCAGGAAAAAAGGAGAAAACATATTTAATAGAAAATTGCACAGAAGCCTTAATACACACACATCATCTAAACCGCTTATCCTTCTGGGTCACGGTGGGGTGCTGGAGCCTATCCCAGCTGTCATTGGGCGGAAGGCAGGATACACCCTGGACAAGTCGCCAGTCCATCGCTGGGCAGATAGACAGACATACATATTCACACACTCACTCACACCTAGGCAATTGTAGCATGTCCAGTTGATCTGACTGCATGTCTTGGACTGTGGGAGGACACCGACGCAGACACGGGGAGAACTTGCAAACTCCACACAAAAATGCGCTGGTCACCCCAGCTAGGAATCGAACCCAGGCCCTTCTTGCTGTGAGGCAACAGCGCTACCCACTGCGCCACCTTGTGGCCAGAAGCCTTAATAACTAAATGTACTCGCTTTCAGTTTAGGGATATTTTTCACAGCTTTCAAAGTTCAGTCTTAGAAGTTGGTTTTGCATTTTCTGCTTCTTTTAATCCAAGTAATCCCAAACACATTCAGTGATGTTGAGGTCTGGACTCTGGGGTGGTCAGTCCATTGTTCAGCTTCTTTGTTTGATGTGTCCATCTCCTTTTCTCAGTAAGAGCTTCTTGAACAGCTACACATCCTTTCAGACCCATAGCGCTGAGTCGTCTTCTCATAGTGGAAGGATGGACAGAAACACCTGTGGATGTTTTCAGATCTGATCAGCTTGATTTTCTCCTCTCTCTCAAAGATGAAAGCTATACGTGCTGTTTATCTGATTGGGGCAGTTTTGGTGTCTACCAGGTCTTCCAGGTGGTTGGTAGGAGTCCCATTTTCACTGTATCTTTTAATCATTTTAAACTTTAAACTCCAGTTTTGGAAACTCTCATTTTTTGCACTCATAATGTTTAGGAAACTTCACCAAACAAAGACTAGTTTATTTACATGCCTGTTTACATGCACACCAACATACAAGTCGCCCTTTATGACACACATATGTGTTTTGCACCATTAAAAAAATATCAGCGTGAATTGTTTCCTTCCATATAAATCTCACTTCTCTGTTTCTGAGAAAATGCTTAACATGTGTCGATATCCGTTGCTCTCTGCAAACGTGCAGTACTTTCCTCAGTAAAGTCATGAAGATTGGATCATGCTGTCGTGTCTTAGTCTAGCAGTCTTATCTAGACTGATATCCAACCATTGGTGTGCATGTATACATTGTTATTTTGGGAGATATGCATATCTCAGTGACTCTGTAACTGCCAGTCTGTGTGTACAATAGTCTCATTGTATCTCACAGCTCCACACTGTACTGGTCTAAACCTGCAGTTCAGTTCCTAAGCTTGGATCTGATTGGACTGTGTGTCTTTCAGTCTTTGGGCTGCTGTTTTGGTGCAGCGCTGCTTTCTCTCACACTGACCCACTGCTAACCAGGGCCTGACCCGCTGCTCTGAGAGTCCAGTCAGAAATCTGCCGCTGTCCTGATGTAAATCAGCACTCATGCACGCACATGCGGCCCTGGTGGAGGAGGATAAATGGGTCCACAGCTGCAGAGGGTTTACACAGCACCAACGCACTCCTTATCTCCCATCCCCAGGGTCACACACACACACACACACACACTTTCCTTCTTTTACTCACAGGAACACACACACACACACCCTCAGTCTCTGGCTTACATGTAATCCCACACGCCACATTATTCATGATAGCTGCTCTAGATCTAGATGTCTGTATATTCTCTCTCTCTCTCTCTCTCTCTCTCTCTCTCTCTCTCTCTCTCTCTCTCTCTCTCTCACGCACACACACACACACACACACACACACACACACACACACACACACACACTCTGTATGTCCTTCTATGGCAGGATCAAATACAGCAGTATAATTTCTGAGAGACTGTACTGTGAGAGAGAGACAGAGAGAGAGAGAGAGAGAGAGAGAGAGAGAGAGAGAGAGAGAGAGACAGAGAGCGAGCGCAACTATTCAGAACTAGAAAGCGTGCAGTGTCAATAGCATCACTTTAGAAAACTTCTTTGTGAAAAAGGCCAAAAATACTTCACTTGTTTGCTTGTTTGGGAACTTTGTTTTATTTTTTTTTCCAGAAAAAACATGTGCTGCTTTCATTTTCTAGGGTTTTATTTATTTATTTTTTTTGGGAGGGTTGCCTTAAAAGGTACTCACTGGAAATTTTGCCTGAAAAAAGGTGTCTCATTTATTCATTTATTTATTTATTTATTTATTTATTTATTAAGTCATGCTGTTCCCATTGTTTATTTGTTTTTTAGATTCCAGTGGACTAATCAGCCATTAAATGTGTCAAAATACACTATAGTTCAAACATTCGCCATATGCATACTTTTTCTTTATTCCATAACGAAAACAAAACAACTAGATATCAAAATATAGTTTTAGATGTTGTATTCAACATTTCAAGTATTTCAGGACTGTCAAGAAGGTATTAAATGATGAACAATCTATGGTATTATTGTTATTTGAAAAACAAAAAAAACCTGAAAATAATGAATGGATTTTATTTCATTATAACTTCATTTTTAATGTTGTACAGCTTTCAGAGTGATTTCAGAGCCATCAACAGCTCTGCTCATCAATCTGGATGTACCTAAACATGCGAAATCGCCCAAGACTTACATTCACATCATTTTGTATTACACAATATATGTTTATATTGTGTACAACAAAATTAGCATTCTTGTACTGAAAACACTGCAAACCTTTGAACAGTAGTCGTTTACAGTAATGTGTACTGTATACAATTATACCATCTGTCTCCACATTGTAGTGCATAAATTATATTTATATGTTTAATATATTACAAAATAACATATGCCACCTTTTAGATTTTTATTACAACAAATTATATATATATATATATATATATATATATATATATATATATATACACACACACACTGTTGCAGTCATTATTAATAATTCTACATCATCTTTTGCCAATTTACACTAAATGTTCTGCAAAAGCAAGAAAGCATTACTTTCTCAGCATTCCTGCAGTGTTTCTCTAACGACTCTGAGGATCTGAGCTGCAGCCTGACTGTGATATCTGTATGTCGGAGCATGTTGGAGTCCTCAGAGCCAGCAAAGTGGGGGGTTTTGCTGAATTCACTCTAAATAAGCATGACGCCGCACAACAACTGTCACCTGTCAACAACATCTGCTCTGAACAGCTTGTCTTTGCCGCTTGATTGTTTCCGGCCGTACCTGCTATCTCCGATTGTCAGATTCGCTTCTCAGACTCGTTCGCCGGTTTTGGCAGTTTTGACGTGCGGCACGGCTCTGCTTTTACGGTTGTTTTTCAATCCCACCTCAGGTGTGCATAAACAGATACAGTCAAGCTGCTCCTTTGGACTTCCTGGAGGGATATTTTAGAGAAAAAAATATGTACAATATCCTGCTTACCACAAATGTATTTGATCAGCCAAGACATGTTTGGGTCAAACGTTTGCTTCTTTATTTTAGTACTGTAGCTACAAGGCTAATGTAGCCAACAAGTAATGCATACTTCCCTCATCAGATGGTTAAGTAATCTGAAATAGAGACTTTAGCTATATTTTGGCTAATTGCTGGTTGTTGCCATATGGCAACAATTACCTTTTTTGTCTGTATATAATATAAAAGTTTTTTTTTTTCTTTTCTTCTGGGAAACTGAAGAGTTTATATGTAACATGGCACACTTTTATCTGATCACAAGTCATCCTGTTGCAGTGTGAACATTTTTTTCACATAGTGAGGCTAAGTCTCTGAAACCCTCTCAAAATGTGTTCCTAATTCAATCTTTCAACAAATTCAAGAAAAAGAAATAAAACAATGTGCAGGAGGTTACAATTTTAATCTCTTCATCGATAAAACCAATTTAGGCTTGACGGGTTTTATATGATACAGTAAAACATAATTGTTGCCAATTGGCAACAATGCAAAAGCAATCTGCAATGTATACAATCAGAGAAATGAATACACTTCCATTGGACATTTTCATATCATTTGTCACATTCCTGGTTAATAACTTTATTAATATAATTGTTTTCATGTTCCTTACTGTATTCGTAACACATTCATGCATATTTGGCTGTTAGGCACGTTTGCTGATTGCTGTTCCATTGCTGTGTGCTGTTGCCATATGGCAACGAAATGTGAGGTAGACTCCCACAAATATATATTTTTTTCTTATTATAACAATTTAATTTCAAGTGCTTTTCATAGTTTATGCAGTTGAGTTATTCATACTGAAAATTAACTAAATTAATCCAAATCCATTGGGTTCCAGAAGTGCCTGTGTGTGGTCAGTGGAGGTCACCTTTGATGCTTTATTGGACATATCTGGACTAACCTCGTGTCGTAGGTTGCTGAAAGGTCTTTTCTGGTTAGCGTCAGTGGTGGATGTTTATTTGGAAGTGCAGGACTGTAAGGCAGCCCTCTGATTTTAGAGATGAACTGATGCTGTCGCTGAGTCTGGACCACTGAACCAAAACATCAGAGCCTGTGAGGGTCCTGACACACTCTGTGTGTGACTGGTTAATCCCGGCAGAGTGAGCGCCCTGAGCCGGTGTGTATATCATACAGCAGCAGGGTCACTCTGTATGTGTATGCATGCTTACCTAATCTCTTTAAAGTCAAGCCATTAGAGCCCCGTCATCCATCCTGCTAACGAGTCTGTTTGGGTTAAGGCCGTGTGACATTGCAGTGGATCAAGGGTGATGTGTTAAGGCGTTTGGGTTCAAAATGTACATGTTTGAGTAAAAACAGATGGAAATAGAAGTCATAAGGCTATGTAAGTAGCCTCTTTCTACAGGCCCCCTAGTGGCCAGCGGGATGGAAAGTGACTCTGATATGTTTAATTAATATAATCAAATAAAAAATGTATCTCTATAACTCTATTATTAGGTTAACTAGGACACTGTTGGCTCTCTGCATGTGAAATGTGATGCTATGTTGAGCTGCTAGGGAGCAATGAGGTGCTCCACTTAACATATAGGAGCATTTTTTTTTTGCATACTTTGTTAGCCCCCTTATACCCTGTTGTTCAGTGGTCAGGACCCCCACAGGACCCTCACAGAGCAGGTATTATTTAGGTAGTAGATCATTCTCAGCACTGCAGTAACACTGATGTGGTGGTGGTGTGTTAGTGTGTGTTGCGCTGGTATGAGTGGATCAGACACAGCAGTGCTGCTGGAGTTTTTAAACACCTCAGTGTTACCGCTGGACTGAGAATAGTCCACCAACCAAAAATATCCAGCCAACAGCGTCCTGTGACCACTGTTGAAGGACTAAAGGATGACCAACACAAAGTGTGCAGCAGCAGATGAGCTATCGTCTCTGACTTTACATCTACAAGGTAGGAGTGTCTAAAAGAGTGGACAGTGAGTGGAGGTCCTGCAATGTGATGCATATATTGCCCTGAATTTAGTACTTCTTGGAAACCAAATAACCTGTATTTGCCACTTTGTGGGGACCAAATATCCTGAATTTAGCTCTTTGTGGGGACTACAAATATTCTGAATTCAGTACTTTTTGGGTGACCAAATAATTTGTGTTTGCCTCTCCATGGGGACCAAATATCTTGTATTAAGCTGTCTATGGGGACCCAATATCCTGAATTTAGCTCTTTGTGGGGACCTAATTTCTTGAATTTAGCTCTTTGTTGTTTAATCAGTAAGTTGCTACAAATTCAGCAGATAAAGAATATGTGGAAGAAATCTGGAATGTCCCCTGAACTACTAATGGAAAGTGACTGATTTTGGACATCTTTTCAATACCATTCACACAAAATCTATGGCTTTAATATGACTCTGTTGGTCATCTTTTCAACAGCTACATTTGGACGTCCATCAGTTTCCACCGTCAAACAGTTATGATGTGTACTTTAAACAGCAGTCATGTAAGTGATTCATGAACTAGTGCCTATGAGCCTCTATTAGTATCTGTGTTAGCCTCATAGCCTTTATTTGTTGCCCATTAGCAAAACTTTATTAGAAAAAGTAAATGCAGCTTGAGGCATGATTTCTGCTAACCATTGGAGTATAACTACATTTGCATCCAGTGCAAAACTTTTTACAACCAGCATGTCTTGACTGATTGAGTACGTTTAGTCTAAGGTGAAAATTGTGTAAATTTGACTTTTTTGCTGACTTTTTTCCTTTAAGCTCTGCCAGAAATGACTGACAGTTGCTCTTTGGCCTGTTGTCTCTCCGCTCCTCTCCTGTCGTGGTTGAGCAGTGCCTCTTGTGTCTGGATGTGTACTGCTGTGTATTCATCACTCTAGATGTGTGCAGCTATCCTCTACTTCAATCACGGCTTACCGTTTTCATTCTGCCGTTCGGCGCAAGCGGCTGAAACTCCTCTCGGTAACTGGAACTGCTTTCAGCATGAGTGACTGGGACTCGTTTAACAGCGGGTTGAATGGTAGCCTCGGTAGCAGACTGCTGGCAGCGCGCTTCACTCTCGCTCTAACAGCCTGGAACGGTTCCATTCAGGCTGTCAGAGTGCTACGTCAAAGCGAAGTGAGTTACGGAGTGTGGGAGTTTAGCCGACTGGTTACGTTTAGTTAAGGATTCAAGAGGCAAGTCTGCTGCCAGAAACACTGCCAGGCAGATTCCACTCTTAAAAGTAAAGGTCCTAAAATGTTCTCTGGAGCAATGCCATAGAAGAACCACCTCTGGTTCCCTAAAGAACCTTCCAATGGATGTTTTTTTAAGCGAATGCTATTGCCTTTTTTTAACCCTTAGAACCCTAATTTGGGGCAATTGTTTGGTATTTGGGTCAATTACAATTACAATTGCAATTATAATGCATTTAAATGAGACACTCACACATGCCATATGCTGTTATTTTCAGAAGGCCTTGGGCTGCTCAGATATGCCATTATTTGACATATAAATGCTAACAGAACTTTGATATCTTTATGAATTTGGCTAATTTTTGATCAAAAATTTACCTAGCGCCTGCAAAATTTTGTAAATTCTTGCTCATGGAGATCTTGAAAACAAGTGATATCTCAGATACCTTTCCAGAAATTGTTAGTCTGGAGTGTTTGTGAGCTGAAAGTGCAAGAATTGTGATAGTGGTTCATTCATTTGGGCATTATTGAGTTTAAGATTAACAATTAGCAAAAGGCGGCCATGTTTTTTACTGATTTTCTGTCCTCTTGGATTCATGCTGAGTGATAAAACTCTGATACACACAACCTGCTTTATTTTCAATTACAAATTGAGTTGCATATTAAATATCAGATATTTTTAATACTCAAAGTCAACAAAAACAAAAGACAGAGTTAAATATTACTAATTTTATAGTAATACTTATGACATTTAGTGATATTTTTCTGTTACAATGTGTTTTAGGGCCTGTTTGTTTGATTTTAAGGGGAAAGATTGTAGTCCACTCACACTGTGGTGGATTGGCACACTGCCTTTGGTCGTGTTTTTCAGGCATGGAGCATATGGCTAGTGTGGGGTCATATTTCCATGTTATATTCAAGTATGTGCCATTATTATGTGTATTTAGCTGTAAATGTCTAATTATCAGGACTAATCCCAGAGTCTCAGTCAATCCAATGACTGTTTGAGACACAAGGAGAAGTTTCAAATTGTACATGTGCAGTGAGGCATTCAAATGGGGCATTTAAACCTATTGGCTTAGACCCTTTGACATAGTGCTGAAGCAACTGCCCATTGGCTTCTGTTCTAAATATGTTTTGAGTCAACACGTGTTCTGTCCTTCTGTTGGTAAAGCATCTAAATGATTGTCCATGGTAATCATCCCTACGCTACAGATGCAACAGATGGATATTCAGTTGACGTGATGGTAAGTCCCTGGTGATTTCCTGAATGTCCTAATTGGTCAGTTTCACGCAAAATATAGATGGACACATGAATCCACCAATTACAGGCAAGAGGTAGATGACAGACAAACAAATCCACCAGTTACACACAGTGAGAGGCAGATAGCGTGTATCTCAACTTGTCTTCATTGACTCATAACTCCAAATGTGAGTCACAAACAATCTTGTGATAATAGGGCATGGACAGGATGACTCTACAGATTCAGAAAGTGTTTGAACTGTATTTCTGCGCTGAATTATCACAAAGATGTTAATAGAAACGCTTAGTTTGATGTGTCTGCATGTTCGTCAAACCCAAGAATGTCAAAGAACCATCTAACAAAAGATTCTTTATGGAACCAAAGGTGGATCTGCACTGGCATTGCTCCAGAAAACTCATTTGGGACCTTTATTTTTGAGAGCATAGTTAAACAGGACATTCTTCTCAGTATGAATGATGGATATTCTCCATGATCGTGACTCACCGTTCCACCTACAAGGGCCTACGACTGCAGGTTAAAATGCCTCGTCTCGAGAGATGTAACTGTAACTCTGAATCTCAGAAACACTGCTATAACTCTCTCTAAAGTAAGGATCTCTGACTCTCCCCAGTGCAGACCGACTTTGACAGCAGTTCATCCAGCGAACTGGAGGCCATAACTTCCGCATCTGGAGGTTTTCCTCCCTTCTCTGTGCAGTAAATATAGCTTGGTGAAAAATCAAATTTATACAATTCAGCCCAGATGTAGCTGATTAGCCAAGACATGTGTGGTGTCTGAAGTTTGCTTCTTTAGTTTTGCACTGGAGTTTCAAGGCAAAAGAAGCTAACAAGCAATGGAAACTTAAGACCACCCATTAACATTGTGCAAAGCACATGCCTAAATCATGATTATTTGAGTTAAGCATTCTCAAATAGACCTGACATGCTGATATCTGTAAAAAATGGACAAAAGTGATCATAAATACTACAGTTTTTAAGGTTTTAAATCCATTTTTACCAACTTTTCTCCCCAATTTAGCTATTGTCAATTCCATCCGCTAGCTTTGTCTCCCTTCATCACACAGTGCTGCCAAGCTGGAGGGGTGAAGGCCAGTAGATCCTTCCTCCAAGTGCTGCTAATGCAACAGTGTTGGACAGCTCACTAAGCTTGGAAGAGAATGCTAACTGCTAATTATGTCAGCTAATAGAAGATCACATTGGTTAGCATCGCACTGACTGAAGGGGGGAGGCAGGGTCGTCTGACCCACCCAGAGAGAGAGGACAATTATTATATATAAAGTATTAACATTATTGTTATATTGTATATAAATTATTATCGTGTTTTTAAGTACTTACATTATGCAAATACACATCATACAACCATTTGGAAACCCTGTGGTGTCAACCAATCCTACTAGCCTTCCCACTGGTCTATAGATTAAAAAATACAGCCAAGTTAGCCTTTATTATAACTTGTATTAGTTGATGAACCAAATTCTAAATGCTCACAACCTGCTGTTGGGTCCAAACTTAGGAATAACTGAGCCAGTTTACATTGTTTTCCGTGTAGATACTGAATAAAAAGCTTTAAGATGCAAGAAGACAGGCCTGTTGTCTCTCTACTATGCAAATGCGAATGGGGGTCAACTCCATATTAATGCCCATGGTTTTGGAACAGGATGTCCAGCAAGCTCATACAGGTGTGATGTATAGGTGTCCACATACTTTTGGCCATATAGTGTATCTGAGTATCAAGCACATAGCATAGTTTGAAGAAAGTGCATGATGATTTAGGCATACAGTTTGCGCTAATGCTAATGTTTCATAAGCTTCCTAGACCTGTTAGCCTTAGCCTTAGCACCAGCTCAAAACAAAAGAGGCAAACTTCTTTGTAAGGTGGGATACTGTGTATAGTTTGCTTTAACATGAGAGAAGCCTGTTCCCCTATTCTGTCCTCACCTTCATCTCTCTTTGCACATGTATGATGACATCTCATGTTCTCACATTACGGCGGAGCCCCTGCAGCGCTGTAGCGTAGAGGGAACACTCTGGAGCATGTCTCAGCCCCTCCAGAGCTAGCTTCTGAGCCGGGGTTTTATGAGCTGCCAGAAGGCCTAATGAATAGTGCGTCCCAGTAGTGCGCTCCACCGAGGAAGACCCATAGGTAACAGATAGGCCGGGGATATTTATGGTGTGTGTGAGTGCTGGGTGGTGGAGGATGAGAAAGAACAGGGAGTTGAAACTATGCTGAGATTGTTCCTTTTCTCGTTCTCATCTTTGTTTTCTCTCTTGCCTAGACCTCGTACCAAAAAAGGATGTTTTAGAAAACCTTGTTTCCTTCACTGCATTTTGGCCTCTCGTTTTTGGGTCACTAAAAACTCCAGAGTGGAAATATTGGGTCACTAAAAAAGTTTTTTTTTGTGTGTGTGTGGATGATGCAAAGCATCAATTTGTGCACTGTCAGTGCTGTTTTGTTGTGTTGAGCATCAGGACTGGGGTGCACCAGTTTTGTGTAAGTCCTTAAGCAACACTAGTTAGTCTCAAAACTATGATTTTACTAAATTTGGCCGCACCAATAACTAATGTGTACATAACTTTTTTTTGTGATCAATTTTTTATTGCTTTTTATATTACATTTTACAACAAGGGTGGGGAAAGGTAAGGGGTAGGGTAAGGCAGGACGGTGACCTACGTTTTTAGGAATACAGATAATACATAAACAACTGCACAACTGAACAACATTACACAATGTAATTTGAAACTAAAATTCTTGAATTAGTCATATAAATTCTACAAGTTTCTTACTGTTACTGTTTTGCCTTGTTCAGCTTTGCTGTAAGATATTCCATTCAAGCTGTATTTTGAAAACTAGATATTCAGAACTCCATAGCTTAAAGCTGTGGGGCAATCCAAAGCTGCAAGACAGTTTTCTTGGTAGCTGTAAAACCTGCCGTCAGCATCCTTCGCTAAATCGAAGAAAACCAAAGAGCTGAGTCATCATTTGAAAGACATGAATGTGGCGAAATGAGGTGCATAAACATGAACTTCATAAACATTAACATTACAACTAGCCTACATTTGAACTTGCAAAATGTAAAAATGGATTAAGTATTAAGTATATATATATATATATATATATATATATATATATAAATATATATATATATATATATATATATATATAGTAAAGGTAACATTTGGGAGATACAAGGTTTTCTTCTGACAACAGTGATATATATGTATTAAATAAACCAATGTAAAAAATGATACTGTGTTGTTAATAAGTAACCTGTTGCCTTAAAGTTCATAAGTGAGCAGAATGTTAAACACAGATTATTGTTCTGTTATCTTATTATTTACAGTTTATTGAACTGAAAAGTTGAAAGCAACTAGGTTCCCAACTTCACCTAAAAAGTACAATTTTGTCACAGTTTTGGAGGTATAAAGCCATATAAGATTTCCAATAAACTCTGTCCAATAATTAATAATTCTCCAGTTTGCTTTTTTTAAAGACTTACTAGCCTAATAAGACTGATTAGGTCTGATCAGACTGCAGGTAGTGAGTGGGAGCAATTGTGAAGTTCCTTTCTTCTTGTGCTGTAATATTCAAATGGTCGTTCAAACTAATTGCAGAAAAAAATGTAAAGTGGCTGCATCTGGAGAGTAACTTGAAAATGCGATTTTTTCCCCTTGATTTCACCTTACAGACATTTTTGTCCTGTTGTTCTCACATCATTTTTGTATTCTCGTGTGGAGGGAGACTGTTAGTGTGGACATGGAGAGGGAAAAAAGGAGAAGGAAACAATCAATTATCAGAAATAGCCAGATATGTGGGGACGAGGCCTCAGTCTCGTTGTCCCTAATTCTTGTTCTGTCTCTTGGAATCGACACTGTCCTTGAGCTTGTTTCCTCAGTTTCTTCTCATTCCAATGCTTACTCTCTCCATCCCTCTCTCTCTCTCTCTCTCTCTCTCTCTCTCTCTCTCTCTTTCTTTCTCTTTCTCTCTTTCTAGAAGCATGCACAAACATGCATACAACACAATTGCCTCGGAAGGTTTTCCATCTCATCCCAGATGAAAGACTTTCACATCAAACTCCGTTAGCAAGATAGATGCCATGGCTCCTACATTATGCGTTTATGTATACACGTTTTCTCGCAAAAGAGGGAGGCAGAAGTTGAAAGGTTGGCGGATTACAGAGACGTTTCGGCAGACAGACACGATTTGGCTGCTACAGAACAGGCCTATGTGACTTCATCCAGCAGGTCCCCTGCCATACGCTGACATTTACCCTATTCTGCCAGACAGCCCGCATGGACCAGCTTCATAATAGCAACACATACACGGCAGAATGCTAGAAAGCTTTATTTATAACTCTGCCAGAGCTGGAAAGAGAGGATGACATTTTACCAAAGCAGCGGTGTTCCACTGTCTTGGTACAATGTCTATGATGTAGTTTGGTTTTAAAAAAAACAGTTACGTTAACAGATTTCCAGCTTCATTAGCATAATTTTGTCCAATTAGCTGTGGTCTTTCACAGACAGTAGGCCTGTGCCTGGCGACAGTTAACCAAAATACCATGGTAACTGGCCCACCGGTTTGGAAAAAAAATGCTATTTATTTATTTATTTATTTATTTATTTCATGCAAACCACAGCAGGTCATTAGTATTCCCACAAGTCAGCATAACTGGATTTTGAAATATGTTGGGTGAATTGATATCTTACATTAATACCTTGTTTATTGTACTGACATAGTCGAAATTGTTCTAGAAACATGGCAGTTCAGCTATGCTGGGTGTGTGTGCTCAGCAGGCAGACATCATACCTGTACAAAAGCCCATGTTTATGGTATGGTGTACATGCATCCTCAGACCACAGCCTCAGGTTTCAGACTTCATTCAAAAAACAAAAACATGTCTCAGCTCTCATTCATCAGGAAAAACAGGCCATACTTCAGGCTTAGCTGGGCAGCCACAAACTCTGGGACAGTGAAGTTCACATGACATTCACAATAATGTTCTTTCTTACTGGATCAATTACAGCTTTGTTGCTAATTAAAGATGACAGTATGCTACAACCACAGCTTTTACCGAACTGAGATTTTATTCAGCCTTTAAAAGCCGGTGTGCTATTGATACAAGTGAACCACCCAACAGGCTGAGGGGACTCACCACTTTCTTTTTTATGTTAATGGTACTGATTTCCAGCCCACCACATTAGCGTTGTTTAGTTTTCTCCACTTAGCTATGGTATGTTGCATGGAGAGATATATGTGACATATTTTATCATTGGCACAATGTCACAAACATAACCTAAGTGTTATTTTGTTTAAAACTGTTTAGAGGAATTCTTAAAAAATTAGCTGTTAGCCAGCACACTGCTCTCATAGGCTAGATTTGCCTTGTGTTTATATATTGTTAAAATGGCATTGCAGCCCCGCTAACAAAAAAAAAACTCGGCCAGTTTTGTGGACCAACTTAGCTGGTTGACCAGCAGAGTTTAAGTTTGATGGTTTAGTTGGTCTACCAGCACAACCAGCCTGACCAAAGCTGGTTTATCCACCAGTTAACCAATTGACCATGTTTTTTGTCTCGTCTAGCTAGATGTCTTGGTAGGTCATCAACTACCTTGCCCGTCTTTGACCAGCAAGAATTGAGCTGCTGACAAGCATAGACCATCTGGAACCAGTTGGTAAGGCTGGGCATTTTTGCTCAAAATGGTTGATTGTTGGCAAAGCAGGCTAGCTAGTAACTAGCTAGCATTTAGCTCGGAAAACAAAGTCAGACTGATAAAAACTGGTGCTGGAAGTGTGGCTGGCCAATCAGAGTGTAACTATGGTTCCCATGGTTGTAGTCATTTGTGTGTACTATAGATCAGAAGGTCTATATACCTCTGTGGGCAGAGCATTTGAGGATGAGATTAGCACCCTGCTAAAGACTTACAGTGGTGACCTACAGAACGTTCTTGCCACTTGAGACTTACTTCCAAGCATCTAGCTTAGCATTCTTTATCACTTTGTCTTTGCCTGTGTTATGGGAGATGTAATTTATTGCTGTTCTTAAGGAACAAAGGCGGTTTTCACGTTCAGTGGAGCATATTAAGTGCACGTGTTCTTGACGGGTGAACATGTCTCAAGAAAGGTTGAAATGGAAGAGAGAAGCTTATTTTGTCCTGACAAACAAAAAATCAGAGGAAGCGTTTGGGTGGATACCTTACCTGGAGAAATTTGTTCAAAATGACAGATTTGTGAAAGTGGGTGATGTGCACATGTGCTGGAGTTGGAGCTGGAAAAAAGCTGTGACACACACTGATATGAGAGAGAGAGAGAGAGAGAGGGAGAGAGAGGGAGAGAGAGAGAGAATGACATGCTCTGTTGTTTTGCAGTCTGGATCCTGACAGATAAATGACTGTGGTAATGTTTGTCTGGTGGCTCACACTCCCACACATACACATCTGCAGCATCTGCTGGCTGAGGTACTGTGGAGTATCTCTCTCTCTCACTCTCTCTCGCTCTCACACTCATGTGTTTGCTGAGACACATCAGAGGCATCTGCTCGGCATGCATCTCCTAGGCCAGCGTCTTCCTCTGTGGGCCTGCAGGCAGATGTGCTTCCGCCTGCTCTTACAAGCATTTACCCCCAAACACATACTGTCTTTGTCCACAGGAAATCGCTTTGTAATTGCTGATGGCTCACAATGCGTCCGGTTTCCACCCGATCTGCCTCCAGATCTTGATTTGCATCACATTTTATGTAGGGATGGACCGATCCAACTGTTTCTCTCCTGATACCCATTTCAAAACCTTACCTCAGGATAGCAGCGGATACCAAGTAGCAATATTTTCTATCGATACCGCTTTCAAAACTTGAACTTAGGAGACTGGATGATACCAAGCGCCGATCTGATATTATATCTCCTGATACCGATTTCAAAATTTGAACTCAGCATATCGACCAATACTCAGGATATCAGCCGACACAGAGCACAAATCCAATATTTTCTCTCCGGAAACCTTAACGCAGGAAATCAGCGGATAGTGAGTACCATTCTGATATTTTCTCTCCCGATACCGGTTTCAAAATGTGAACTTGGGATACTGGACAATACCAAGCACTGATCGGACATTTTCTCTTCTGATACCGATTTTAAAATCTGAACTCAGGGCATTGACTGATACTCAGCTTGATCCGATATTTTATCTCCTGATACCGATTTTAAAACTTGAATTCAGGATATTGGTCAATACTCAGGAAATCAGCCAATACAGAGCACCAATCTGATATTTTCCCTTCTGATACCACTTTCAAAATCTGAAATTAAGATACTGAACGATACTAAGCACCAATCCAATATTTTCTCTCCGGATACTGATTTCAAAACCTTAACTCAGGAAATCAGCAGATAGTGAGTACCATTCCGTTATTTTCTCTCCCGATACCGGTTTTAAAATGTGAACTTGGGATACTGGACGATACCAAGCACTGATCGGATATTTTCTCTCCTGATACCGATAATAAGAGCACCAATCCGACAGCTTCTCTCCCGATACCAGTTTCATTACCTGAACTTAGGATATTGGCCAATACCCAGTACAAATCTGATATTTTCTCTTCCGATACTTATTTCAATACCTGAAATCAGGATATCGACCGATACTGTGTACCAATCTAATATTTTTCTTCATCATTTAATATCTCTTTTGTATGAGTAGTATTATGAAGTCTAACTGATCACTGTAGACATCTTTACTATCACATTATTATCTCAAAATCACCCAAAAATCTGACCATTTTAATTTTTGAGCCTACACTATAAACACAAGTCTGAAATATTTATAGTTATTGTGAACCACGACAGTATTAAGTATTCAGTATTACTTGCACAGAGCCTTTATTGTGATGTGCTATATCACACTTTAAGTGTATGATACACCCGCTAAGAATCCCTGTGATGTCAGTTAATCGTCACTGCTAGCCTAGATCAGTACGCTAATAAATACAACCAAGCTAGCATCACTCTTACTTCAGTCATGGAAGAAAATCGAAAAGAAAACAGCAGCTCTATATTTTTAAGCACTAAATACACACCAGAGAAACCAGCCATAGAAAAGAGGCCAAGCTGAGGCAAGATATCTAGATAGTCAGGTAGCTCTTAGCTTGTTGTCCTCCTACAAGTCATTCCTGTTGAATTCCTTTGTAATGATGACTTGAAGACAGTTACTACAGTCAGAGTTTGCTATCCGCCTTCCTTCCGCAAAATCCACCCCAAAGCAATTTTAGTTTTTCAAGTGTTCCTCAGATTCTCACAGGATCATCACAGGCTTTAAAACAGAGGACAGATAAAAGGGGAAAAAAAAAAAACCAGTAAAGTTTCAAAGTTGTCAGAAACAGTTAACGAAAATTTCTACTCAAATCCAATTAGCAAAATTTCCCACTGTGGAGAAGCGCGGCCACAAAGTGGCAAGCTGAACCTATGTGTGAAGTTATTTAAAAGTGTGGAGAGGAAGTCTAAAACATGAGGTGGAAAAACGAGGAAAAAAAAAACATAGCTGTTAGCCGGCGCGCTAACGACACAGGTGAACCAGAGAAACGGGCCGAGGTGACTCAGACGCTCGTGTCCACACGCCCACACAGCCTCCTCATTCGCCTGAGATTAGTTCGCACGTCGGCGGGCGCAAAAGAAAAACCTCATTAAAACTCTTACACCTTCCAAAGCGGCTGCGCTATTCTCGTGCAGCGCTAGCTAGCTGGCGCCTCACCCCTCCCGAGCCCCTTTGAGAGAAAGCTGGCTTTCCGAGGTGTGTTCTGTGACTCGAGGCGTCGAAACACGAGCCGCTTCGTGCGCGCCGTCTGTTGGAATCCTGCGTCTGGAGAATTAAAGGCGTCAGACGGGAGCACGATCGGCGCTGGAAGTGGCGGCGGATGCTAATTTTCTCTTTGTGCTCGCTAGCTAGGTAAAAGTGTGCATCTGTGTGTGTTTGTGCTTGTGACGGCCTGCTCCTTCGCGCCGAGTCTGTCGAGAGACGCTCTCGGGTTAGGCTCCGGGGCGAGCTTTCTGAAAACGGCTCCCGTAGCCATGGCTACGGAGAGGTGTCTCTGACAGCCGCGCTCGTCTAAACCAAACAGAGGAAAACGTAGGCTAGCGTTTATCCTCCCTCATGAGAAGCGCCGTGGCAGGGAGAGGCGGATGAACTCAGTCGCTGAGGGAAATAAGTGAGTCATATCAGTGCTACACTAGGATTTGTGTAAAAAAAAAAAGCTGACAAAAACAGAATGGATGGAAAATCTGATGGGTTGTTAGCGACAACATTGGCTGAGTTGATGTTAAAATGGGGTGAGGTGTTGCTCTTCCTGAACACACGTTTTTTCATTGACTGCTACAACTCCCAAAAGATGTCAGATACACCGATCAGCCATAGCGTGAGACCACCTCCGTGTTTCTATGCTCATTGTCCATTTTATCAGCTCCACTTACTGTATAGGTGCACTTTGTAGTTCTACAATTACAGACTGTAGTCCATCTGTTTCTCTGCATACTTGGTTAGCCCCCTTTTACCCTGTTCTTCAGTGGTCAGGACCCCCATGGACCCCCACAGAGCAGGTACTATTTGGGTGGTGGGTCATTCTCAGCTCTGCAGTAACACTGATGTGGTGGTGGTGTGCGCTGGCCTGAGTGGATCAGACACAGCAGTGCTGCTGGAGTTTTTAAACACCTCATTGTCACTGCTGGACTGAGAATAGTCCACCAACCAAAAATATCCAGCCAACAGCGTCCTGTGGGCAGCGTCCTGCGAGGATGACAGCCACAGAAAAATGAGCAAATCTGTCTAGAACTGATTTGTTAGTTTGAAGAACACTATTAAAGGTTTAAAGACCCTTCAGATAGTATAAAGCTTCTCTACCAGTTCTTCCTAGAACTGTTACATTCTAAAGAGGTTCTTTAAAGGTTCTACATACTACACACCATTACAAAATGGTTTTCCAAAGAATCATCACTGAAATTTTTAAGCTCCAATGCAAAAACAAAGGTATGCTCTTTAAAAAGATGGTTCTTCAATGGTTCTTTAGTAAAGTTAATGGTTCTAAATAGAACAATGAACACTCAAAGAACCATTTGCATGATTATAGTTCTTTACATGGTGAAATGGTTCTTCAGACTGCCAGAGAATATGGTTCTATGTAGAACCTTTTTGAAAAGAGTTCTGTTTGCACCAAAAAGGGTTCTGCTATTGTTGCAATGTCAAGCTTGTAACAATAGAAGAACCCTTTTTGGTGCTATTTAGAACAATAAATATCACATTCTCCATCTGAAGAATGATTTCTCCTTACAATGAACCAATTAAGCATGTGAATGGTTCTATAAAGAACTTTACTAAAGAACCCTTGAAGAGCCATCTTTTTTTAAGAGTGTAGGCCTCCAGTTTGACCACCTGTTTTACGTTCAGTATCAGAGTTCTATGCCTTCATACATACAAAACCAGCCACCAGAACAGCTTCAGTATGCTTTAGCATAGATCCTACAAGTGTCTAGAACTGTGTTGGAGAGATGGAACACCATTCTTTTAAAAGATATTCCCTCAGTTGGTGTTTTGATGATGGTGGTGAAGAACACTGATGTTAGACAATCAGTTCTGGATCACAAATGCATCCCAAAGGTACTGGATGGAGCTCCATTACTCCAGAGAACACCGTTCCACCGTTCCACAGGGCCATGTTAGGCTGCTCCATAGTGTTCCATTATACTGGCCATGCTTTTCTATAGAAACTATACAAGTAGCACAGCTGAAGGCCCGTCAGCAATGGGGGCATTAGCTGGATTCACTAATTAGAATCATCCTTGGACACTTTTGTATTTGAAAAATAAGATATTAAATATTATCAGTGAAGCCAGCTGTGCTGGGAATACATATATCCACAGACTAATGCTATCTCACTTATTGTACATGTCGAAATGGCTAATCACACACTCAGCAGCTCCAGTGGAACATTCTGGTGCTGGCTGTGGAGCACTCGGGTCATTCCTCCAGGGCAGTGGAGTCATGGCGCTTCAGCAGAACCTGAGGGCCAAAACTGGGCTTTAAATCATTTGGCAAGATGTTCTGTTTGATCTTTAGCAGACCTCCGCTTTAACCTCCCAGAAACGGCTACCAGCTCTGCATACTGAGCACACACATGCAGAGTACCAGAGGGTGTAGGACACAACAGATTTTCTCTTATTCTTTTCGTCTTAAATACTGGTTATTAATATTCATCTTTCTGGCTTAGGGCCTGTGTTTTGATGAGTGCGATTTAATCTTTAGAGAACAGATGTGTTCTAGATTTGGCTTCTTATTCCTCCTAAATATAAAGGAACCAAGTAGAACCCCAAAAAGGCATAAAAGAACATTTTGGTACCCTAAAGAACTTTTAAATGGATGAGTCCTCAAAGAATTGGTCGTAAAAATGGTCCTTGAAAGAACTTTGAATGGTTCTTCTTCTTCTTCTTCTTCTTCTTCTTCTTCTTCTTCTTCTTCTTCTTCTACACGTTCTTTGTAAAAGATCTCCTGAAAAAGGTTCTTTATGAATCATAAGCTGGATCCCTTTTTGTATCCTTTGCATCCTCTAAAAATGAAAATTATATGGTTCTACAGCTTCATTCAGATTGTATTTCAGTAGCTTAACTATGAACTCAAATGTTAAATGTTAGGGAAGAGCAAGAGAACCAGACTAAATAACAATTCCTAAAAAAATGAGCAAATCTGTCCAGAACTTAAAAAAGGTGTCATAAAGGGTTCTTTGAGTGTGACAACCATAAACAACCATATTTGGGAAAAACAGTGAATTGTAAGTGTGAAGAACCCTATTAAAGGTTTCAAGAACTTTCAGGTAATATAAAGTTTCTTATTAGAAGTGTAACATTCTGTGGAGGTTCTTTAAAGGTTCTACACACTACACACCATTACAAAATGGCCTTCCAAAGAATCTTTTATTGAACGTTTTCAAGCTCCAATGCAAAAACAAAGGTATGCTCTTAAAAAAGAGGGTTCTTTAAGGGCTCTTTAGCAAAGGCAACGGTTCTAAATACAACAACGAACACTCAAAGAAGCATTTACACAATTACAGTTCTTTACATGGTGGAATGGTTCTTCAGATTGACAGAAAATGTGTTGTATATGGTTCTATGTAGAACATTTTTGAAAAGGGTTCTATATAGCACCCAAAAAGATTCTGCTATGTGATGTGATGTCAGTGTTGTAACAACAGAAGAACACTGTTTGGTGCTATTTAGAACCACAAACAACATATTCTTCATCTGAAGAATGATTTCTCCATGCAAAGAACCAATTAAGCATGCAAATTGTTCTTCGAGTGTTCATGGTTTTATATATATATATATATATATATGTATATATATATATATATGTATGTATGTATGTATGTATGTATATAAAAAACACTTTTCTGAAGAACCCTTGAAGAACCATTTTTAAGAGTGTAGGTCTCCAGTTTAACCAGCTGATTTACTTTCAGAGAGAGAGAGAGAGAAAGATAGAGACTAAATAACAACCAAATTCCAAATAATTATGTCTTTATAAGCTCAAAAGCTAATATATGTGTAATGTTAGTTAGTTTGGTAGCTCACTAGCCGGCTAATGTTAATATTTCTAGAATTAGGCATCAGCTTTAGCAAAAGCTTGCTGGTTAACTCACAAGGCTAACTTTTACTTTGCTTTGTAACTTTTAGCAAGTTCTAAAATTTACCACACATTTGTAAACATTGATAGTTTAAATAGTTCATTGGGGTAGGTCTACTTGCAAAAAAAAAAAATAAATAATAAAAAATAAAAAATATTAAAACATCTGAAATCTAATCAATGTACAGTTGTATGCAAAAGTTTTAGCATCCCTGGTTAAATTATGTTTTGTTGATTTTCTAAGTGAAAATAAGTTAACACATCTGCTACGGAAGAACAAACCTCTGCATATTTTAAACTAAGAAAAAATAATAAATAAAAAACAGAAAATGCGGCCTGTGTAAAAGTTATGGCAAATTAGTTAATATTTCTCATCATGAGATTGTTGTAAGAATATGGGGAGATTATTTGATTTATTTCTATTTTTTTAATTATTTTAAGTACTTTTATCTAGTGAAAATCTAGCAGAAATTGTTATTATTATTATTATTATTATTATTATTATTATTAGCTAGTGAAAATTATTATTGGCAGATAATTTACGTTTACAGCCTATGTAGCACAGTTTGTTTTTAAATATAAATAAATGAGTTTGAGGATGAAGAACCTGTTTAACATTAAAGGTTCCTAACATAAAACATCCTCTTTTCCACCTTAAAAGAACCTTCTTCATAAGGTGGCTCTATATCAATTACAGCACTTATAATATTTAATGTTGAGAGTGAAGTGTGTCATTTCAGTACCAATTTAAAAATGTATATTGGTGTTTTATCATTTTTAATGAAAACTCTCCACCAATGTGGCTGTGGGTCCATCTGATTTGGAATACTGGCCAATGCTTTTCCCTTCCTATATACAGTTCATACAGCTCAAAGTACATGACTTGTTGAAAGTAATGATGCATACAAACATAAATTGTGCTCTGCAATTTGCCATATTTAAGTTTCTTCCCTGTAAAAGACGTGTTCACATACTTTCATGAAGAAAATCAACAAAACATCATTTCACCAGGGGCGCACAAACTTTTGCATGCGGCTACATAAACTACATAGATCTTTATCTGTATTATTGGATTGGAATGTGGAATGAAGTCGGTTGCTGACGCCTTTTGACCTTTCTCAAACTCCAGGGGCCCAGACACTTCTATTAGACAGTTAATCTGGTAGCATGACAGTGATTTTACATGGAGCTCACTTTTCTATGTGCATATATGAGAGAGAGAGGGAGAGGGAGAGAGAGAGAGAGAGAGCTAGGACTGTACAGAATGTCTGAGACACTGGCCTCATTGTCCCTTCAGCCCTTCAGCATGGAGAGCGAGAGAGAAAGAACCAACTCGTGGAGGGAACCTGGGAGGAAATTAAAGAATAATTTCATTTTGGACCACCACCCCCCCACCCCCCTCCTGTGCATGAGCGTAGACCTAGAGCATGGTATGTTCTACATGTGCCTCTGTGGGTTTCCACCTTTTTCCTGTCATGTCTCACTGTAGGAGTGTCTCTTTTTCCACCAGACTTGGTGGGAGTCTCCAAAGTGTCAGAATCACCTGTATGTGTCACGCGCTAATTGTAATAGCACAGGATGCACTGCTGTACCATTAAGTGAGTGCGTGTCTTTAACAAGCTCCCTCGTCCCCACTCTGCCTCTCACTTCCTCCTCCATTCACAGCACACCTGGCGCCACATGTTTTTCCTCCGTTTGTTCCTGCGCTCCTCTGTTACTGATGAAGACATCCATCTCTCCCCTCCGCGCCCTCCGTCACCCCAAATTACACAGGCCACAGGAGGAGGGGAGGAGAGACAGACGCAGCCATAAATACTAAATGCTGAGGAGGAAAGATTCGGAGAGGTTTTTGGATGTGTGCGTGTGAAAAAAAGCAGGAGCAGAAGCCTCAAGGCTAATGATTTCTGTGAAATAAAAAAAAAATGTCTATAATTTTTTGTTTTATTTCAGGTAATCATCAAGCTGTATTTAAACTCTCCAAATATTGCTGTAAAATTCTTATTTCTTTGTTACGTTCTTGTTGAAAACCAAGCTAAATTCTTCAAATGCCTAATTGAAAATGATCCAATATGGATTTTTTCCCTATAATATTTAGGAAGATACAGCCAAGTAAGCTCTCCTGTTGGCTAGTGCTTCAGGAGCTTAACCACAGGCCTAACATGACAGATTAACCACATAAAACATAAGTAGGAACCATCTATTGTGATTGACAGTGGGTGGGACTAATTTCACATGAAAAAAAAAACACACCACTCTAGGCCTTCGGGAAGTTTTAGTTGACTGTAAGTGTCAGTGGTAGTCTGACCATGTGTTTCAGTGAGTTGTTAGGAATGGAAAACAGCACAACGATGGAGCGCCTAAGGTGACATGGTAATTATTTTCAATAGTGCGTGCCAGGAATTAAAACACTGTTATTTTTCTCATAACTCATGGCCTCAATATAGCAATTTGTGGCCTCAATATAGCAATTTGTGGCTTCAGTATAGTAATTTGTGGCCTCAATATTGCAATTTGTATTCTCATTTTAGTAATTCTTGGCCTCAGTATGATAAACTGTGACCTCAGTATAGCAAAAATGGCTTCAATATAGTAATTTGTGGCCTCAATATTGTAATTTCTGTCCTCAATATAGTAATTCTTGGCCTCAATTGAGTAAATTCTGGCCTCAATATTATAATTTCTGGCCTCAATATAGTAACTTGTGGCCTCAATATAATAAACTCTGGCCTCAATATAGTGATATTGGCCTCAGTATGTAATTTGTCGTGTCAGTATGTTAATTTATGGGCCACAATTTATATTAATATAGCAATTTGTGGGCTCAATTATGTCATTTGTGTACTCAATATAGTAACTCTTGGACTCAATTTTGTAATTTGGGTACTCAATATAGTAATTTTTGGCCCCAAAACTGGACATTGTGGCCTTAGTATAGTCAATTTTGGCCTCAGTATAGTAATCTGTGGCCTAATATAGTAATTTGTAGCCTCAATATGGTGATTAGTGGCCTCAAAACAGTAAATTATTGCCTCAATATAGTAAATTGTAGCCTAAATTTTGTCATTTTTGTACTCAATATAGTAATTCCTGGCCTCAATCTTATAATTTGTGGCCACAAAACAGTACATTTTGGCCTCAGTATAGTAAACAGTGGCCTCAATACATTTATTTATCGCAACAGCTTGTTAAAAAATAAAAATAATCACCATGGCACCTGAGGGGCTCCATACTGAACTTCCACTGAAAGTAGCTCTAATAGTAGTGGGTCATCACTGGTATATACTTTGCACAAAATACTTTATTTTAAAGTGCTTTATTTTTCCTATTATTTTTTATTATTTAGCAGTTGCAGAATGGTCAAACAGCTCAGCATTGCCCTCATCCCACTCTCCATGTCTCTGGACACAGGCCTGACAAGGTTAGACTAGAATATACTCCTTCACCGACAGAAGTGTGGAATGGCTTAATATCCCCTGAAACCTGTCAGCAGCCTTGTTTATATGATCATTCTTCTGGACTATCACCTCTACCTCTGTAGGAGCGGCTCGGCTTACAGTGTTCTCAAATATGTCTCAAACTCCAAGGGAACCTCACTATCTTCTCTTTTTTAACCCTGCAGTGCATCTGAGTGGGTTCTTCCACTATCAGTCCACAGCAAGACTCTTATACGTTGCCTTTGTGATTTAGAAGACTATATGCCAAAAGCACCTCATTTCTTAATTGGTAGTTTAGCCGTGACTTTCCATGGCCCTGTATAAGTTCTCCGCATCTGTCTGTCAATGGGTATTGGTGGTAAAAGAGCTTTTAATCTTCCAAACAATGAGCCAAACATGGTGTTTTTAGTTTTCATTACCTCTTAGTAATGAGCTGAACAATGCACTCATGCCCACTTCAGTCAGAAAGGAAGCCAACTGTGTTTACCTTCCTCAGCAATGCCCTCTTCCTGCGTTTATGCTCCCCGTCCACTTCTGATGGTCATTGTTCTGCCACAATGGCGTCGGACAAGCGTCCGTCGCTGCGGGTAACGTGGGCCTCCCAGGTGCTGGCTTGCAAACTGGACATGAAAGCAGGCAATCATTTAAACAAACAGAGCTATATAGCACTTCACAATAAACATATGCTCTCTGTATAGGGTTGCCTATCCCCCCAATTCACGAACACATGCTCATTCATATGCCCAACATCTGTAAAAACACCCAACATACAGCATTCAGTTCTAAATTAGATTACTGAGAACTTCCTTATGCTCATGTAGGGATGGTTTGGGTAACAAGTAAAGTGGTGAGGCACGTCTGAAGCAACTTTGGGTTAGAATCCAGTTTTGTTCTGTACCTTTGAAAAGACCCATATTGTCCACTATAATGTTTGCATTTTAATGGATGATTCATAATTAGTTTTTGCATAAACACTTTCCAACCTCTTGTTATTCATTAGAATGGTGGTCTGCAAGTATGTGCACTTGGGCATTTTGGTGCCCATGACATATGGTCTTCTTGACCATGAATCTGGTCACAAATGAATGTATTGATTTTCTAAAAAAAATACAAATAAACTGCTATAAGAAGTGTTTATATACCAGATGGTCAGTTTGGGTGCTTGTTGAAAGGCACATCAACTATACAGAAAAAAGGAGGTCTGGAGAATATTTATCCTGCTTTTTCCTTTTTTTAGTGTGCACTTTTTCGCCTTTAGTACAGGTTTCTTTCTTTTCGGATGGCTTGATCTCAGTTTTGCCAAAGAAATCAGGGATATTTTTCCACATCCCAAGTTCAGTCTTATAAGTTGGTTGTATTTTCAGCTTCTCACAATCCAAATTATCCCAAACACATTCAGGCATGTTGAGTTCTGGACTCTGGCCAGTCCACTGTTCTGAGAACTTCAGCTATGTCTGTCAGAAATGTACTTTGGGAAGCTGTAATGATTGATTTGCTTCCTGACAGCCAGGAAAAGCACAACATTTAATCGTAAACTCTGTTACAGATCTGCAGGAACAACACTCGGCATCACTTCAACATGAATAGGCGGGGCTAAAATACTGTAGGCTGAATTGGCAGATATGTAAATGTGTTCATGGTTGTGACATCACAACCATGATTAATTCAATATGGATTTTTTTTTTCTGTTTTTGTATTAGACAATGTAGCATCACTATCCAGGTACCATGATGATGGTTCGATACACTCTTTAAAAAGATGGCTGTTTAAGGGTTCCTTAGTAAAGGGAATGGTTCTATTTAGAAGCAAAATCTTTATACACCCTCTTAAAAATATGTTTTTTCAAGGGTTCTTTATTAAAGACAGTGGTTCTATATAGAACCTTGAGCACTCAAAGAACCCTTTGTATGATTAAAGGGTTCTTTGCATGGTGAAATGGAGAATGTTCTGTAAGTGTTTCTATATAGCACCCAAAGGGGATCTTCTATTGTTACAAGTACGTTAAAAGGTTCCATATAGAACCATCGACAATTTGAAGAACACTTTCATGATGCAAAGAACGCTTTAATCATGCAAAGCATTCTTTGAGTGTTCGTGGTTCTATATAGTACCATTTTCTTTACTAAAGAACCATTGAAGAACAATCTTTTTTAAGAGTGTAGAGCCATTTCATTCTCAAATGGTTCTTTGCATGGTGAAACCATTCTTCAGATCGATGGAGAACGTGTTATGTATGACTGTTTAGAGAACCTTTAGAGAAATAGGTCTTTATAGTACCAAAAAGGATTCTTCTCAAGCTTGTAACAGTAGAAGAGGCCTTTTCCATCAATCTGAAGAGCTATTTCACCACCCAAAGAACCATTTAAGCAAGGAATGGTTCTATACAGAGCTCAAAGTTCTAAATAGAACCATTCCTTTTACTAAAGAACCCTTGAAGAACCACCTTTCCTAAGAGTGTAGATCAAGCAGGGATGAAACTGATCCACTTGCCCATCAGCCAGCAAAGCTCACATCCTCATCAGCGCTATCGCTCTTTGGAGGAGGTTTAATCTCCATATTTGGGGAGCGAGGGGAGCCCATTACGAGTGTTGTGATTATGCGTCTGTAATAAAAGAGAAATGGCTGTAGGGATGGCGGTGCTTTCTGTCTCGGCGGGTGAGGGTAATATGCTGTAAAACAGCGCAGATCATTAAAGGGGTTATGCGAGGGTGCGCTCGCTGATTGATCTGCTGTTACGGGCAGGACCCCCCCTTTTCCTTTCCTCACTACTCATCTCTAACCCTTTTATTCCACCACTGAACTGTCTTTTTTTTGTTTTGTTATTTTGTTTTTTTTTTTTTCAATCCTGGTCCTGGAGTTGCACTGCTAGTGCTGGGTGACATATTTTCTGTGAAAATGTAGTGATATTAGCTTCACACAGCGATACAGATTTTTAGTTTTACTTGCTTTGATATTGGCCGCTTCTTATGAAGCATCAAAAGCTATTTGACTGCTAAAGTTGCCCCTTTGTGAAGAACTGCCAGCCTGCTAAATGTAAGTGAGTGACCGAATGAGTGAGTGAGTAGCTTCTTATGAAGCATTGAAAGCTATTTGACCCCTTGTGGAGAATTGTCTGCCTGCTAAATGTGACTGAGTGAGTTACAAGTGAGTGAGTTACAAGCCACTTCCATGAGGTGCTTTGCATCTAAAAACTAAAAGCACTTTGCTTGAAGACTTCCTTCATAGAAACTTCATAACACACATATAAGCACTAAATAACAATTTGATAATTAAGTATGTTAGGTGACAGACACTGTTACGAACCATCATTCCCAAGTAATGGAACTTCTAAGGATGAAGCTAAGTTAAGGAATAGTTCAGTGAAAAATAAAATATACTCACTTTTCTACTTACCCCAGATGTTGTCGAGATAGATATTCATGTCTGCAACCACACAGATTAAGGAGACCTTAATTAAATTGTAATATTGGACTTAAGTGGAAATACATAGAATTTATATACGGTATTGGAATGGTTTGGCAAAAAAATCACATTTTCACAATTTTTCACTCACCCCAGATGTAGTCAAGACACGTTTGGAGTCCAAATTTTCCTATGTTAGTTTAGAACTGGATCAGCGAGGCTAACATTGCTAACAAACACTAGAACTCAATAGTCACCCAAATAGCCCACATCAATATTGTAATGACATAAGATGTTCATAAGTATTCAAATATTGGTTTATAAACATGTCATCCAACGCTAATGCATGTGTTATGAAGTCCTTCCAAATAGTGTTACCAACAAACTGTAATACGTTATTTGCTTGGTCCTTCGTGGTTATGGATTGTTTTGAATGGACAGTTCATAACATACTAACTCCATTACGTTTCCTTCTTGGAAATGTAGTTTCTGTCTGATTAATTGTTACATTACTGTATAAGGTTTCTTTTGGTGAAGCAGATCTGAACAAAACAGTCCAGTCAAAACAAACTATGTCAGGTCTTTCAGTGTAGCGCAGTACTGAGACAGCATGAGTTCATTAACATTACTAACGTTAACTCAAATATCATGATGTCATGATATGTCTGGAAAATACCATGATATTCTTTATGTTGTCACTACCACCCACCACTAACCACTGTGCTAGTCAGGACTCATGAGCTTTGGACGGAAAAAGGCATGTTTGGAGCAGAGACGATACTAAACCCAGAGGTCCCTCAATAATCCTGAAACAAGCTCACAGTAATGTAATAATAAAACTTGCTAATAGATAATAGACCTGGTTCTTGACCTGAAGGATGTATGACAAAGCAGTCTTTCTTAGCTGGCCAAATCTAAGTCAAACTTGCCAACTGGAGAACAACTAAGGAATATTCAAGCTGGGCAGTCTTTATGTTTAGTTATTATGAATAAACTAGAAATTAGGAGGGAGGACAACACCTGAAGCTCTGTTCCTTTCATTCTAACACCCTATAAATGTCCAGCTCTACCTTCCATTTCTGTTTCTACCACTCACTTCCCCATCTCTTTCTTTCTTTCCCTCCTCACTTCCCCCAGATCTCCAGGACAAGTTCTCAGAGTTCCTTCCCCTCCTACAGTCATACAATCCTCTTCTACATGGCGACCATATGTTGAAGGTGGTCCAACCTAGCAAAATCTAATTTTTACTTTGCTAAATAGCCTTAAGGTTATTAAGGGTCATGCCAATGTTGACATGAATGTCCAGACTGTGACCTTTTAATGCAGGACATCTATGGGAAAACTGGGGAAATATTTTGTCAAGTCTCTTACAGATTCAACTCCTAAAAGTCAATGTGCCAGTAAGAATTCTGTGGACTGATGCCATTAAAAGAGCCACTTTTGGTTCCCTAACGAACCAAATAGAGATGTAAATTATTAATGATGATTTACTGTTAATTGACAAAAGCCAACTGCTCAACCAATGTTTTCATTTAAAAAAAATATATAATTTAATCCAATTTATTTCATTTCCTATAAACAGCAATTCTACAGTGATGTAACATATTGAAAGCAATTGTCCACATGAAGGAAGGCTATTTCGTCCTTGCACATTGGTTTGAGGAAATCACAGGTGTGCACAAAATTAACAAGAAGGACATTGTCGATGGTGACAGCTTCAATGACTCCTGAAGAACGTTAAGCCAAAGTTGGCCCCGGTAAAAGCATTAATGGTCATTTTTAACTTTGGCTGGAGGAAAATGATGAATAACATGTCAGAACTTTAGAATATAGAACTTTCAGTAGACCATAATTGTATATTCCAGTCATTTCATTACCTTTTCAGGTTTTGGTCATATAATCTTGAACGTATAGTTGCAGTCCCTCAGTTTAAACAAAACAAGGTTGTATAGAGTATGTTTAACACAGTTTCAGACAGTTTATTTCATATACATGCTGTTGCGAGGCCCTATCTGCCTCTACCACAGTGTGTGCATGGAACACTTTTTATCTTTCAGTGCATTAATACAGAATTCAGTTGATGTGAGCTCCCAGTCTGCATACTACAGGTACTTTCCAATGACTTCCAACGTGGCTCAGCCAATCAGATTTCAGCACTGAAACAATATGACTTATAATTGATATTTTGATGGGGTCACATCCTTGATTTTAGGTCTGCCAGGTAATGATTAATTGCGGGAGTTGCCAAACCATTTGCTTAAACCAAAGTGGAGCTTTTAAAAGAGACATCTTCTAGGAAGGTATTTTTTCTATGGCATTGCTCCAAAGAACCCTTTGTCCCACCTCTTTTTTGGAACCAGTTCTCCACTGGTTCACCACTCCAACCATGGTGAAAGTCATACTTTGAAGCGTTCTCCTACCTCCCTTCTCTCCCACCAGTTCTACATATTCCAGAACATTTCTTTTTCTCAACAATACCGAAAAATACCACTCATTCCCACCCAAACCCCTTTCCATCCAGCTGGCTTGTGACTCACCATTGAAATACTTCATCAAGCAGATCAACAAAACACTGGTATATTTCCTGGCTAATGCCAAGTGTCTTGAGGACAGCCACCACCCGTTGCATTATTAAATACACCAGTAGACCAAGCCATGATAATCCAAATGGAATTAGAGAGGGGTGGGGGGATAAAGCGGCTGTAACAAGTGTCGGAGAGAGAGAGTGAGGGAGAGGAAGCTTAATTGAAGCTTGATTACAGGCCCTCAGGAGGTTACAGTTTATTAATATGTCACTTTCAATAAAGACGCTGCCGTATTCGGATTTGCTGTCACCATGGCAACATCATGTGCTTCCCCCCCCTCTCTTGAGTGGAAGGAGAGGTTAGAGACACTGAGCCTCAAAAATTGCCCCCCCCTTTACTCACTTGTGAAATCAATGCGTCTCTTCTCGCTTCCCCTCTTCGCTGTTTTTCCAGTCACCCGAGGAAAGGAAGCGCTTTGTATTCATCTTCCATTATGGAAATGGATTTTGCTCCACTGCAACCCTAGCAAAATGCATTTGACAAGGCCCGGAGACACGGTTAAATATTTAATATCAACACGACCTCTCGAATGCTCTCTCTTTTTGATGCCGTCGGACCCAAAAGTGATTAAGCTGGCATTAAGGTGACATTTCGCACCATAAGAAACTAATACTCCAACTAGTATTATCAGTTATTGGGTAGAAACTCAATAACAAGTTCTTGTCGCAATGGAGAACTTTATGCTTCTTGTTTCTTCCACTTCTGAAGTACTTCTGAGAATATTTTTCCTCTGTGAACATAACTTCATAAAATCCCAGGCCTATTACATAATAAGGCTTGTTATTTAGTAACTACATGGACTACAATGTAAAATGACTGAATTATTCTTAGGTTATAGAAGTATGTTATAAAACTTTGGACCCACTGGTGAGTCCTGGCCATTTAAGGGGTTGACCAGTTGATTTACAGTTTATAAACATAATTTTTTCCCATATTGTCAACCTTTATGCAAACCATCGTAGTGTCTCTGTAATTACATGTCTGTTACATCTTAATTACAGCTTCTGTGAGTGCTCTATATTATCATAACCCATCACCTCAAATAAAATCTTTTTGCTTTAATGGACATTAAAGTTGCTTTTTCCTTTTGGAGCAAATGGAGCGAAAATAAAGTTAACACATCCTATCCTTATCCTACATATGACATTTTCTGCCAAATTTAGTGTCTAATTTCTGTTCAATTGGTAAGTTTACATAATGGAAAAAAATGCAAAGTATAAACTGCTATGATGTAGTTTTATCATATATATATATATATATATATATATATATATATATATATATATATATATATATATATATGTGTGTGTGTGTTGTGTGTGTGTGTGTGTTTAAGCAAAAAGGTACAAGAGGCCATATATATATATATATATATATATATATATATATATATATATATGCAATTTCATGAACTGTTTAACTTTATACATAAAACATAAAACAGCACTGTTTAATGCCGAAAGTACTTTTTGGTCACCAAATTACCACCGCAAGCCTTATTTAGCACCAGTCCAGCAGCAATCTTTATCTTACACTGGGGCTGAATCTTAAATGGCTCCCTGCAGTGCACTATGTAGGAATTTAAATACTGGATCCTGCAGGCCAACAGTGCAAAATATACCCAAGAAATAGTGATTTGGGACTCAACCACATCTGTATTCAATAAATGATGCACTATTTGTCTGTAGAGGCTAGGATTTCTAAACTTTCATAGCTAGCACACTATTTATGGAATACACCATGGGTTTGACGCTACTTCTGACTGAAACACAAACATTTAAAGCATGTAATCCTTTCAAGTGACATTTCTTAGACTTTTATACTGCCACTTTATAGTCAATCATAACATAAGTGCTTTAATTCAAGCCTGTGATATTAATGATGGAGTTGTTTAGGCTGTTGACTCTTTTAGCCCGTTAGCTAGCTGACCAGCCTAGTTCTAGTTAAGAACATAAGTTGCCAGCCCCTCAGTTTAAACAAAAAAACAGGTTCTTATTTCATCAATATACTCAGTGGTCCATGTGAGCAGCATGAGAGTCAAAGAGTAATCCATTAACAGTGATACACAATTCAGTCATGAGGTGGTTATAGGTGTGCATACATATATATATATATATATATATATATATATATATATATATATATAGAGAGAGAGAGAGAGAGAGAGAGAGAATCCAATGTCGAATTTAGACTCCTCAGCTCATGAAACCTTATGCCAAGTCTTTTCCATTTCTCAGCTGCACATCCTTTCAGACCCAAAGTGTTGAGTTGTCTTCTCACAGTGGAAGGATGGACAGAAACATCTGTGGATGTTTTCAGATCTGAAGCAGCTTGATTTTCTCCTCTCAAACATGAAAGCTTTAAGCGCTGTTTATCTGAAACTGCCTTTACACTTCAGCAGGTATTTTTCACTGAAGGAGTCATACTTGTGATTAAATACTCCTGAATAACCGCAGTAAATATCGTTCATGTGTCCGACTGTACAAAAGCTGTTTCTACTGCAGTATCTTTGAAACTGAGAGAATGCATTAGCGCTGTAAAGGCAGTAAAGCATGACCGCCTCCAACCCAAACTGCACCCGAGCTAAAATGATTCAGTACGAACATTCAGCTAAAGTGGCGCGGCATCCACTCTTCACTCATGCAGTCTCTCTGCTCCTCTCTCTATCACAGCCCTATGTATCAGTAATCTCCCTCCTCAGCGCTGTCCTCGAGTCTAAGACTGGAGTGCTGGTTGACACTGTGGTTGGGACTGTACTGTACTGGTGGGTGTGAAGAGGGGATTATTTCTGCTGAAGTGGAGGTTTATCTTTAATCGAGAGTGCATTGCACTCGTCCCGCCACCTCCCTTTAACACTCCTTCACGGGGTCAGTGTCAGCTCCAGGCCAACATAATACATCCCCGAAGAGCTCCTTTCAGGCCCGAGCAGTCAATCCGCGCACTGTTAACCTCTGTGAAATTGCCACCTCAGCGGAGCACAGAACTTGGGAAGTGTTTTATTATTTCTGTTTTTTTTTTCCTTTTCCTTTTGATGTGGCCACGATTCCATGTAAGACTCATAAATATTTATAATCACTTTAAGTTTTTACATTTTTAAAGAGTATATATATGCTATATACTGTGCAAAAGTCAGAGTCCACTCTTGAATTATTCAATTTCCAGTCAAGATGGTCAATAAGTACTAATTTCATCTTTCAGGAGATATTAGATGTAAAATAATCCACTTGCACACAGGAGGTGTAACATTCTGTCTTGCACTCTCTTTGTCTTTATGTGTTTCTTGCCTTTGTTTTTTTGTTCCATGTGTTTTTGTCTACATAGGCCATGTGCTCTTGTTGTTCTGGTCTCTGTCTCCTCCCTGGTCCTGCCTTCTTATCATCTGTGTCACCTGTCTGTTGTTTGTAGCCCTGCCCTCTCATTAGTCCCAGGTGTGTCTGGCCTTTTCCATGTGTTCCAGGTGTTTATTTAAACCCCTGGTTGTGTGCTTTGTGTTTGCTTGGTGTTTTGTGTCATCAGGCCCTGTTTTTCTTTCTACACCTCTTTAAGTTCTTTAGTCTTGTTTCCTCTCTGTTGTAGTATTTTGTCAGTGAGTGTTTTTATTGTTTTGTTACTTTGTGGATTCTGTCGTCATGGCTTTTAAAACAAAAACAAGCATTTGTGCTTGCATCCTGCCTCTTCGTCTCTATCTGTGTTACAGAAAGAGGAAGTCAAAGGAATATAAGTGAAAAAAAAACAAGAGTTAAAGATTAAAGACTAACAACTGTACAAGACCTGATAGACCGCCATTGAGAATGTACAGCTGTCAAGAAGCCGTTTCTGAGAAAAGAAAATTATTAAATGAAACAAGGAAGCTGCTGGTGTTCTAAATACTAAATAATAATAAAATATATTTACATGTATTTTGTGGGTGGTGGATCATTCTCAGCACTGCAGTGACACTGACGCGGTGGTGGTGTGTTAGTGTGTGTTGTGCTGGTCTGAGTGGATCAGAAACAGCAGTGCTGCTGGAGTTTTTAAACACCTCAGTGTCACTGCTGGACTGAGAATAGTCCACCAACCAAAAATATCCAGCCAACAGCGTCCTGTGACCACTGATGAAGAACTAGAGGATGTCCAACACAAACTATGCAGCAACAGATTAGCTATCGTCTCTGACTTTACGTCTACAAGGTGAGTCAACAAGGATAGAGTGGACATGGTGTTTAAAAGCTCCAGCAGCTGTGTCTGATACCAGCGCAACACACACAGCAGCTTTATTCAGACCTAAAATCACTATGCACAATACACTGCCACTGGACTATGTACCTTTCAGCACAGTCTAAACTGATCTAATTAATAACCAGCTTGCTCTATATTGCATATCAGCTACTTTAGAAAGAATGTCCTTAAAGAGCAGAAAGCCTTGAAACTGTTTCATTTATTGATTAAAAACTGAAAACTGCATTCACTGCATCCTAAAAATGAAAATAAGTAGGACAGTGTCCTTAAACAGCTGAGAATTTGGAAGATATTTTATTTTTATATTTAATTATTGTTATTTTTTGATGCATTTTTTGCAAACTATAGGCCAAAATTGCCCGAACAACAAAAAAAAACAAACAAACAAACAAACAAAAAAAATATATATGTATATATATACATATATATATATATATATATATATATATATATATATATATATATATACACACACATCAGTTCATACCCCTTCCCACTTACACTAAGGTTATAAGGAGTAGTTCTACTCTGAGTGCTTTTTCAAATGAGGCACAATACAGGGCAGCCAATCAGAGCAGAGCTTATTTCCATACATCATTTTTAAAAGGCATGAGATCCAAAGCAGCCTATACAACTGTAAGGAATAAAGAATAAAAATGATTGTGAAGTATGCTTTTTTATGTACATCCCACCACACAAGTGTTTTAAGTGGACCTCCAGTGAAAAGATTATGTATGGTATAGGCCCTTTAAATAATGGAGTAATCTTTTAAACAAAACCTCTAAATGACCTCATAGAGGATGAAGCGCTAATGATAATGAAAAAACTTTAATCTCAGTATAACTTAGACCTGTCAATAACCAGCCTGACTGCATTACTTATTCATCTTCTTATTTAGTAAAAGGAAACGTACTTTAAACCCGACTCTGAATGCCATCTTATAACATTTTAAAACATCTGGATTTTCTCTTGAAGGGCAGCTCACAGTACGGCCGATTTGTTTACTCTGTATTCCTCGAAGGCCGTGCTTTGCCAGACATCTCGTTTACGTCAAGATCTGACAGATCCTCTGGAATATTTCAGAGGTGCGTTTCAAGTTTGACATATGCATCATATTTATCAACACAGCGCTATGAATTAAGCGACGTTCCTCCTGTGCCTTGGCTCAAAAACGTTCCTTATATACATACATTAAAGGAACCATATTCTGTTCTTTTCCTGTGTATTTCTTTTCGCTGAGGTCCATGTATGATGTTTGTGTGGGTTTCTGTACCAAAATAAGGTCATATTTCATTTTTTTCAACCTCTCTTTTTACCTTAAAATTAAACAAGCTGTTCTTTTGTTATCATGCCTTTATGACTGGTAGATGTAAATGAACTCTGTTCTGATTGGCTGCCCTTTATTGTGCTTGATTCCCAAAGCTCTCTGAACTGAAATGCTCCTTCTAACTTCAGAGTGAATGGGCGGAGCTAAACTGCTGTAGGCTGCGTTGGTGGATATATGTAATCGTGTTGGTTGTCTAAATAAATGCATTATGGGCAGCTTAGTTTCTATATCGTCGCTGTCCAAAGGAAAACAAGTGTCTCCAAAATAATAACTTTACAGAAGAAGACAAAACATCCTTACCTTTCAATGTAAGTCAATGTAAAGAGATTTTATTACAGGTGTCTTTAGAGCATTTCTATTGGTCCATTCATGATGAAATTGTTACACAATGTAAAGGACAGCTGGTGTTGAAATCATGTAGAAAACTGAAAATCGACAAAAATGGAGATACATGGTTTTCATTGAACAGCCACGATATATAGAATGTATGGGTTGAAAAGTGGTATATTTAGCAACTTTAACAATGTTTACAATCTGTATCTAACCCTTTTCTTAAAAAGTGGGATAGAAAAATTCAGTTTTCCATAGAATGGGCCCTTTAAGGAAGCCCAAAGTTAAACGTAGGTCCATAACCTACATTTTTCTTGTGTTTTATTTTTTAAATGAGGCCCACTTATAAAGTTTCTGTGACTTTATGTACCAAAAAAGGTCATAATTTATTTCTACATGCTCTCCTTACCCATAAAATTAAACAGGCTGATTTTGTTACTCTGCCTTTAAGACTAATATATGACCTCTGTTCTGATTGGCTGCTCTATATTGTGCTTTATTTACAAAACAGTCTGAGCTGAAATGATCCTCTTAACTTCAGAGTGAATGGGTGGCGCTAAACTGTTGCAGGCTGAATTGGTGGGTATATGTAATTGTGTTGGTTGTTGTGACATCACAAAAATAATACATTCATAATGAGCAGCTTAGCTTCCATATACAGACTTTACGGGCTGAAAAATGAGTGGTACATTTTGAAACTTTAACAATGTTTCCAATCTATATCTGATGCTTTTCTTTAAAATTGGGATAGAAAAATTCAGCTTTCCATAATATGGACCCTTTAAGGAAGCCCAAAGTTTTAAAAGGCCCATATCCTACATTTTTCTTGTGTTTTATTTTTAAAATGAGGTCCAGTTATAATGTTTCTGTGAGTTTATGTACCAAAAAAGGTCATAATTTATTTTTACAAGCTCTCCTTACCCATAAAATTAAACAGGCTGATTTTGTTACTGTGCCTTTAAGACTGACATATGTGAATGACCTCTGTTCTGATTGGCTGCTCTATATTACGCTTTATTCACAAAGCAATCTGAGCTGAAATGCTCCTCCTAACTTCAGAGTGAATGGGCGGAGCTAAACTGCTTTAGGCTAAACTGTTGGATATATGTAAACGTAGTAGTTTTTGTGTTTGTGACATCACAAAAACAGTCCATTGAGCTCAGATTTTTTCGGAGACCAATGGACTGTATAAGCTAAAGAGTGAACAGTACTTTTATTAAAAATAAAAAAAAGTAAAAAATAGGACAATTCAGCCATATGGGCCCTTTAATGAAGCCATTCGAAAGTTTTTGGACGCTCTATTTAGTATTTTTTGACTGTTAGATCACAGTCGTTCCTGTTTTTGAATAGCAGATTACAACAAGTAACATTTCTGAACAATGCAAATTTGAAAGCAGTCGCTCATACACACCGTATCTCATGTTCTATCATGAAATATTATAACCAGGCATATCTTTCAACTGAAAACAAGCGAAGAAATAACATGAACTGTAGAAATCGGCTCATTTTTACACTGCAACATATTTTGTTGCTATTTCCGCTCTCTAAACACCCATAATAGCACCTTGAACCTCTAGGCCCATATACATAAAGAACAAAAGTGGAAAAAAAAACCCACCCTGCTATCTGGAATTTAAATTTTCCGCTCTACGGCTGGCACCGAGATTGCTTTCTGCGCTAGAATGACTTCTAATGGCACATTTTCCTAAAGCGCCCGTCCCAGAAGTGTTTTGTCAGTGCCATGTAATCCTTTAGTGAGTGATAACCCATTTCACACTCCTAAAATAGGCATTACAGCCATCTCTATTTATAGCGAGCGAGACAATCAGTGATTGGGAGGCATTAAAATGTGTGTGTTTTCCGTGTGGGTGTTGTACGTGTTGAAGGGACTGGGTGTCGAGGTAGACCAGCTGTTTGTCTGTTAAAGGTCATTTGGGATGGATTTGAAACATGTTATTATATGTTGTTGTTATAAATAATGTCATTTTGGGATAGACAAAGCCAGGGTGGTATCTACTGTAGGGCAGCTTTCACAAGGCTACATGACAGCTGGGTAACACTTCCTATACACCAATCAGGCATAACATTATGACCACCTCCTTGTTTCTACGCTCATTGTCCATTTTATCAGCTCTACTTACTATATAGGTGCACTTTGTAGTTCTACAATTACAGACTGTAGTCCATCTGTTTCTCTGCATACTTTGTTAGCCCCCTTTTACCCTGTTCTTCAGTGGTCAGGACCCCCCATGGACCCTCACAGAGCAGGTACTATTTGGGTGGTGGGTCATTCTCAGCACTGCAGTAACACTGATGTGGTGGTGGTGTGTTAGTGTGTGCTGTGCTGGTACGAGTGGATCAGACACAGCAGTGCTGCTGGAGTTTTTAAACATTGTGTCCACTCACTGTCCACTCTATTAAACACTCCTACCTTGTCAGTCCACCTTGTAGATGTAAAGTCAGAGACGATAGCTCATCTGCTGCTGTACAGTTTGTGTTGGTCATCCTCTAGTCCTTCATCAGTGGTCACAGGACGCTGCCCACAGGACGCTGTTGGCTGGATATTTTTGGTTGGTGGACTATTTTCAATTCAGCAGTGACACTGAGGTGTTTAAAAACTCCAGCAGCACTGCTGTGTATGATCCACTCAGACCAGCACCACCTCAGTGCTACTGCAGTGCTGAGAATGATCCACCACCCAAATAGTACCAGCTCTGCAAGGGTCCATGGGGGTCCTGACCACTGAAGAACAGGGTAGAAGGGGGCTAACAAAGTATACAGAGAAACAGATGGACTACAGTCTGTAATTGTAGAACTACAAAGTGCACCTATATAGTAAGTGGAGCTGATAAAATGGACAATGAGCATAGAAACAAGGAGGTGGTCATAATGTTATGCCTGATCGGTATATATCCTGCATTCATAATGCCTTATAAATGCATTCATACAGGATAATTTGGCATGCATAATACCTGGAATAGGCTTGTATAATTGCTTATAAGTAGTTATAGTTACACGCATGCACACACTTTCTAAGCTGCTCATCCTCCTGCGTCACTGGAGCCTATCCCAGCGCTCACTGGGCAGAAGGTACGGAACACTCTGGACAGTTCACCAGTCCATCACAGGGCAGATACACAGACATACAGTTTCACACTTCTAGGGCCAAATTGCCATCTCCAATTTGCCTGACTGCATGTCTTTGGACAGAAAGGGCCCTGGTTGCCTGACCAGGGAATCGAACCCAGGGCCTCTAAGACACTATAACAAGCTCCTGGTATGTTTTCTGCACAGTGTTAGCAACAACGTTTTCAACAAAATCATTACATATTGGACTTGCTCATTAATTTTTTGTAGTTCATTTTCCAAAAGAAAAGGCTGCATTTAAAATCTGTTTTGAGGAGATTAAAAACAAGACAGATCTTGTAAGCAAGAGAACAATCTGGGTGGTCCGAGGGTGGACCTGCAGTGGCAAACAGTCAGAGAGGTGTTGAATGTATCAAGTCGGTCAACTGATATATGCTTTGCTTTCTGGGGCTGATTTTTTATAGCTTTAAATCCTTGTTTGGGTTATATCCCAGCCATAATTCATTTTTACATGACCATTTCCCAACATGACTACTGTGACTTGAAGACTGATATATGTAAATAACCTCTGTTCTGATTGGCCATTATTAAAAAAAAAAAAAATAAAATCTGAAATGCTCCTTATAACTTCTTTGGGGTGAATGGGCGGGGATAAACTGCTGTAGGCTGGATAGGCAGCTATGAGCAAGTGTGTTGGTTTTTGTGACATCACAAAAACAATGATTTTAGATGAGCTGTAGTGTCTAGTGTTGTGCTGTCTTGAAGAAAGCAGGTGCTACTCTTCATCATCCAAGCTGAGTAGCTACATGGGTGGGCAGCTAGTGGGTAGAATTGGATATGACTAAATTGGAGGCAAAAAGTTTTAAATCCAGATTATGTAAAACAATATGCTGTGCTGTACAGTTAGCAATAACTTTGTCAATGTCCAAATATTTATGGACATAACTATATCTGTTTATCTACTCAGTTCTAACTATATAACTGTTTTAGTTATGTTCATTCAGACAAATAATGCATCCACTATGCTCGCTGCTGAGCATGCCAATGCATAACTGCATGATGTAGCTTCATCAAGTCCATATGCATTCCCGCCTGTACATGCTCAGCTGAACTTATGAGCATTTTTGCATGCCTTCGTCTGCTGGGTACTATTGGAAGTGGCTTATCACCACTGTCTACTGCCATTGAGGTCAGTTCCTGTGTCTGACCCCTAGTCCCTGTAGATAAGGCCTCCTCCATGCCTCTACCACCCATTGGGAATTTTTCCCACAGGAAGTTACACAATGGCTATTCCATTAACTCTCAATAAGCTGCACCTGCCTGCCCCAGTCTGCGGCCAAAACAAGCAAGCAGCAGCATTTCCTGTCCGAGTCTATACCAGGATGGCCAGTGCATTGGGAATTCACAGGGGAAGCAACCGAAGCTTATTAGCCGCCGAAGTTCAGGACCTTTGAGGTGCTCCATCAGGAGGAGTGATTAGTGTGTGAATCACCTGCATCTGTGTGTGTGTGTGTGTATGTGTGTGTGTGTGTGTGTGTGTGTGTGTGTGTGTATATGGACAGTGTAAGGTGTGAGAGTTAGTGCTGCCTCAGCAGGAACAGGAAGGAAGTGGAAGCTTGAGGGACTCAATCGTTATAGATTGTGCTGACCAACAAGAATGCCTTAAGACTAGTGTTTCCACCAGTGGAGGGGTCGAGACTGCAAATGACAGGTTGTCCACTACACATCCACTGAAACACAGCAGCAGCATTAGTCATTTCTGCCACCTACTGAGGAGCCAGAAAAGAACGGTTGGAATCCACATCTCCAGGCCTTATTAGGAACCTCAAGCACTGACGGCTGTGGACAGAAAAATGCATTTAAGTGTACTTTACAAAAGTGTATTTGATATGAAAAGGACCTATTTAATGTTTACACTTTCATGTTTAGACTTTAATGTTAGCACTAAATATATTTTATTATATGCTAAATGTATTATTTTGGAACATGTATTCATCTTAAGTAGACTTTAGTAGATTTACATATTCTTAAAAGACATAATTCTAATTACACTTATATCTAATTACACAAATATATTATACTACTGGATCTAGTAAAAGACTTCAGTGCTACTTATTCAGCTGTACTGTGACTAAAATACACTTAAAACTATTTTAAATTAGATTTCAATATCATGAAATAGACTTAAATACATTCAACAAATAAAATCATTTGCATTTTTAAGGACATAAAGTATACACTTACATACATTATTATGTAACTAAACACATGATATATATTTAAATTATATTTAATGTTGAAATCTAGCTTCTATAAATCTATTCTTCTATACAAGAATGACTTATGTTACAATAAAGTTGACTTAGGTGATGGTTAAGACATAAATTCTACTACACTTAAAACACATTTTAAGTTGTATGTTATATATTCTTGGGTGTACTGATTGCTGATTGCTAATTAGAGTTCAATTGCAACTAAAACGCAACTAAAGTGTACTAAAGCATATTTTAAATGCCATTGCTTTAAAATTACTCCTAAAAATGACACTTTTATAAGTTTTTAACAACTAAACATACTTTTGTTTAACTATACTTCAGTATATTATGAAAAAAAAAAGATTATTCAGGTGCATTCCTTATAGTATATGATTAAAAAGTATGATTTAAATAGTGTTACTGTGTTTCAACATTACTTAAATGTAATTTAAGTACATACAAGTTGTACTTAGTTGTTCCTAATAATATATGTACTTAATTATGTTTAATAATGTTTACATGTTTTATTTGTTGAACGTATTCAAATGTATTTAGTGATACAGAAATCTAATTTAAAATGCATTTAAGCATGTTTTAGTTGCAGTATAACTAAGTAAGCAGCACTGATGTGTGCCACTAAATCCAGCAGTACATTTACAATGTATTCCAAGTGGTACTGTACTGAATAACATCTGAATCAGTTATAATCACTTCTGTTATTCCAAAATCAGTGCAGTTGAACCTCCACCCTCTATCCATCCTCCATCCGCTCGTAGTGTCCACCTCAGTACCTCTGTTTGAAAGCTCTCTCACTTTAGCTCCACCGTGCTTGGAAACGCAGGTCCAGGCTGGTGCTGCATATGCACGACAGGTGGTAGCAGGGCCGGATTAACACATCAGGAAAACTAGGCATATGCTCGTGTTGCCATGGCAAAGGGAGCCCACTCAGAGCAGCTGGTAAGTGACTAGCAAAATATAGCTTTTGGTGAGCACTTAAAACAGTATTATTAGAAGTAATAGCATAAGACGTTTGTGTACACCCAGATTTTCAGACTTTAACACTAATGAGTAGATTTCCTTTGTTGGTTTATAATAACAACATATTAAAGCCTATCCAGGTTTATTTTAATGAAGGCAGTATCACACATGTAAATATTAGTTATGGTGCTACCAGTGCTGCCAAATAGGGCTGCCAACTGGGCCCAGAAATGAAATTTGAACTGCTTGTTTGTTTGCCAAATATTCAAATATTTAACATGCATTGTTCATTAAGATGCAAGACAATAAGTAGAATACTGCAGTAAACAATGTTGTTACATGACCTAAATCCCTAAGTGGACACTCGGAAATATTAAGCATGCCCAGTAGCTCTCACTGTTATACACTCATATGCAAAAGTTTGGTCAGATGACATGTTTTTGATTTTTACTTGAAAATAAGTTAAAACATCCTCTGCGCAGAACACATTCTGTTACTGTTTATTTGCTAAATTTAACCTGTTGAAAAAAGAAAAAATAAATAAATAAATAAAACAGAAAAAGTGTCATAATATATTTGCTACAAATATGGTGCATATTGTTTCAGAGACGACTGCAGCAAACAGAAAAACCTCATTAACAGCATAGCAGTGGGAATCAAACCTCGCAGAAAACAGAGAAATTCAAAGTAGATTTCAGGCAACTTTAATTACCTTCTACAATTTACTAACAAAGTGCTTATAAACTACCAAATAAACGCAGTTTTCATACTGTTCTATGCAGCTTCACTACCAGTGGTTGTCTCAAGCTTTGTGCTGCACTATGAATGAAGGCATTGCCTACCAACTTTAGCATTGGCTAATGACCAAATGCTGTCCCCCCAACCCAATAGGGTGGCTATGCGCATGATATCATATTGCCATGATAAACTAAAGGTGATACGTGAATGTAAGCACTTGAACATCGAGTTTAGATGGTATCCCCTCGGCCAAAAAACAGGCAATAAACATTCCCCTTGTAAAATGAATTTGTCCCTGTTCCATCCCCTTTGGATTAATGTAATATCACTTGAGAAATCTAACATTAATATTTACAATCCATCCAATGTGAGACGCACATTATGGAAGTTCTTTTCATTGGTTCCCGCCAAATTGGGCTAGTTTGAAAATGCAGTCGAGGGAGAAAATAAAAGTTTCAGTTTTCAGTATCAGACTTTGGGCTATAGATTTTTGCTGCCCACTGTAGGCAATGTTAACAATATAAAAGTGGACTATATTTAAAAAGAAAAATGGGTTTGATAGCCATTGTTAACAATTGATAGATATTTGAAATTAAACTGAAAATTTAAATGTATAATCTTTGGGGGTTTGTCTTAATATTTGATTAAATTGAAGTTAACACTAATACTAAAAGGTGACACTGCCAGGTGTATCTACAGAATGAGAACTGCTAAGCTAACTTAGTGATATATATCTCCCAGAGGTATTGCTAACATTAAGGCGATTGGTAATTGCTGTGAAGAGGTTTAAAATAAAGTAACTAAAATGCTGATTAAAGAACTAACATGTCAAGAGGCACCTATATATTGGATCTTGCGTTCCATATAGTTAGCAGTACTGAATACTGCTAGAACATAATAGGATCCACTGCCTAGATAACCTTAAATATTGGATCTCTTCTAAATTGGACATTTGCTAAATTTAAACATGCATTTTTTCATCAACTAACAAATATTAAAATGTCAAATGTTATTTTCACTGCTCTTTTGCCAAAGGCTGTGCATTTTATCCCCTTGTTGTGATGTCAGCACTCAAGATGTCAAACCTTTCACTTTTAACTACCTTTTCAAAGGTTTCAAAATGTGCTTTTTACAGTGCTTGGAAAAGAAAACTCTGAAATCATTATTCAACATCTGCTCTTTATGCCAAGGAAGATATTTTGATGAATGTGAAGCTAAATTAAAAGATAAATATACTCAAAAAGTTAGTACAGAGCTACCTTTCTCCAATTAACAAAAAGTTAGAGGCTTTTTTTTTCATGCTTAAAAAGTGAGCAAATTCAGATGTCAAAAGAAGGCAAGGTGTTCCCAAACTTTTGATGGGCAATGAATACCTTTAAAAATAGTGAGCAAACAAGTAAGTCATGCATGTTACAAATGGACAGTCTTACAGATGACTGTATGTGTTTTCACCCAACATGAATCTTGTTTTGACAAAGATAACAAGCAAAACTTGGAATGAAAAACATGCACCGGAACTTGCGGTGTCTGATTCAGTTGCTATATAACTCGGATCATGTACTGTCATCAGTTTTAATGAGTTGTTTACACCGATGCTATTGTGGTGATACAAGCATTTATAGGCTGTGTCTGTAGACTTCCGTATTAAATAATAAAACAATTACAGTGACTTTAGTCAGAACACGGCTGCCAATTTATCCTATAATATTTAGCATGATGATAGTCAGACCTAAGTGAAGCAATACATTATGAAAGCCAACTTTTAGCAAGTGAGATTTTACCCCTACAGGTGTATGATTCTCTTATTATTCATATTATTATTTGCTTGTATCATCTACATAAGGTTACATCTAAGGCCAAAGACAAAATCCATTCCTATGTTTGACTGACTTGTGCAGTTTAAGAGCCACCTGGCCTACTAAATGATACAATGATGCTCTGCCTGCTTCCAAAGACTCAATTCCCCAGAACTCCCTGGGACATCACGTGACTACTACACAGTCAGATGACTCTGTTCCCTGCATGGACCCTCTATATTTCCCAGAATTTCCTGAGAGATCACATGACTGTTACATTACCACAATCAACCAAGCACCATTCACCATCACCTGAATATTGAGATGCCTCACCTGTCCCTTGTAATGACTGTTTGGCACTGATAGTATATAAGCCTGGGTTTTAGTTTAGCTAGTTGTGAGGTATTATTTCTTTCATAGAGCTACAATGTGGTTCCTCCTGTGATCTTTGGTTTCTTGCGTATCGGACTCTGTATTTGTATATTCAACTTTGCCTTTTTGCCAACCCCTTTGGATCTGGTTTGCCTGTCCTGTTATTGTTATGTTTGTCTCTTTCTGTTTTTGGATCATTCTGGATTTGACCTTTGCCTGTTTCCTGACCATGAGTATGGATCACGTTCCAAACAGTAAAGCTACATGTGCTGATTTTTCCCTGGAGCGTCTGACCAGTTACAGTGATCTTTATTCAGTGTAGTGAGAAGAATTAGGACTTTGCTATGTTTCACCATCTTTTTCTCCACCAGTGAACCTGTCTGAGTGTGTTAAATGGTGAAATGAAGTTTGAACGTCCATTTGGTTACTGAGGTTAAGTTTAGGGTTAGGGTACATTTGTCCCTGATGGATTAAAACCTCTAGTCCAAGAAAAAACATGGTGCAGAAATGTTCCCAAAAATAAGTGAAAAAAGTAGGAGTTTCCAAAACTGGAGTTCAAAAAATGTATTGAAAGATAAAGAAAAAATGGGAGTCCTTACAACTAAGACCTGGTAGACCACCAAAACTCTCCCAATCAGATAAACAGCACTTAAAGCTTTCATCTTTGAGAGAAAGGAGAAAATCAAGCTGCTTCAGATCTGAAAACATCCACACGTGTTTCTGTCCATCCTGCCACTGTGAGAAGACAACTCAGCGCTATGGGTCTGAAAGGATGTGTAGCTGTTCAAGAACAACCTCACTGAGAAAAGGAGACGGACACATCAAACAAAGAAGCTGCTGGAGTTCTCAGAACAATGGACTGACCACCCCAGAGTCCAGACCCCAACATCACTCAATGTGTTTGGGATTACTTGGATCGTGAGAAGCAGAAATGCAACCAACTTTTAAGACTGAACTTTGGAGGTGAACTGAAACTGATAGGAAGACTCACAAAAAGAATGGAAGCTGTAACGAAAGTAAAGCGTCGACACAGATAAGATTTAGTTGTTGAGACTTTTGTGACTTTTGTGATAAAAAAACAAACACCCAAACTCAAGTTAGCACTAAGCAATGAACTCTTTTCAAGCAAGTAGATGACCAAACTTTGTGCACCTGACTGGAGTGACAAGCAGTGCTTTAAGCCCTGAGCCCTGCTCTAATGAATATGCAGCACATGTTCTCCATTCTGCTTTAACATCCTTCCTAAAGCTTCAACTGCATATCAGGACAAATCTACCCATCAAATGCAGCTGTAATCTACAACGGTATCACCGTCACCAAACCCAGACTGAGAAAAACAGGGTTTGTTGTTGCTGCTCAATCTCTGTCAGCATTTATCATCCAGTCTTGGTTTGGAATGGTCAGAGATGGATCCAGATTAGCCTGAGGTTCCCATAGTGGTGCTGTCATGCTAATCATGCCTCACCCTTTTGCAAAACGTGGCATACGGTCCTGTTAGCATGCTGTTTATCTGGGTTAGCTTTTGTAAAGAGCTGTCAACGAGTAACAAGTTGCATGTCAGAGTGTCAACGCATCAATTTATCAATCCTTACATTTTTTAGCTACAGAAATCAATAAGAATTCTGCAGCTCCTCGCAAAGGCTGCAATTTAGCAACGTTAGCTTGGCAGTTTAATAAGCGAAGGTAATGACTGAAAAATGGCAGGCACCGACAAACACTCACACCACATACACAAACAGGACCAAACATTGGGTACAGCATGCGGCCACAAAATGGTACTTAAGCTTGTTGTGGCTTTCTATGGTTTATGCTCTTGAATGGAGTGCGGCCGTGTTGTGTTTGTCAATGTGGCCGTGTTGTGTTTGTCAACTGCACTCCTCTCGAGTTTCGTCGTGTTCATTGTGGAGGGGCTTGTATTGGATGGGTTTTTGTGTGGGTGTGGGTGAGGTAACATGATTTGGACTGAAGGAAGGGCTTACATAGGACAAAATAATATTGACTGGATCCAAGAGGATCAGTGCCGATAGGTGACTGCAGACAAAACACAGTTGTATGTATGTAATAAGCAAAAAAGTGGCTAATCTGTTGTTTTACGTTAATCACATAATTTCCTAGTGCTGTTATTGTGTTTATGGGATATGTAAAGAACAAGATCCAACAAAGATTTTCAGAAATTTTAAAACACATTTGCCAATATTTATCAATACCGATCAGGCATTACATTATGACCACCTCCTTGTTTCTACGCTCATTGTCCATTTTATCAGCTCCACTTACTATATAGGTGCACTTTGTAGTTCTACAGTTACAGACTGTAGTCCATCTGTTTCTCTGCATACTTTGTTAGCCCCCTTTTACCCTGTTCTTCAGTGGTCAGGACCCCCATGGACCCTCACAGAGCAGATACTATTTGGGTGGTGGATCATTCTCAGCACTGCAGTAACCCTGACGTGGTGGTGGTGTGTTAGTGTGTGTTGTGCTGGTCTGACTGGATCAGACACAGAAGTGCTGCTGGAGGGTCCTGACCACTGAAGAACAGGGTAAAAGGGGGCTAACAAAGTATGCAGAGAAACAGATGGACTACAGTCTGTAATTGTAGAACTACAAAGTGCACCTATATAGTAAGTGGAGCTGATCAAATGGACAATGAGCATAGAAACAAGGAGGTGGTCATAATGTTATGCCTGATTGGTGTATTTCATACAAGTAGTTGTGAACCATGAACACTCAAAACACCATTTGCATGCTTTAAATGGTTCTTTGCATGGTCATATGTTCTTCAGATTGATGGAGAATGTGTTGTATATGGTTCTATATAGCACCAAGAAGGGTTCTGTTGTTACAATATCAAGTTTGTAACAATATATAGAACCCTTTCAAAAAGTTTCTATATACAACCATATACAACACATGCTCTGTCAATCTGAAGAAACATTTCGCCATGCAAAGAACCGTTTAAGCATAGAAATGGTTTGTCGAATGTCTATTTACGAAAGAACTCTTGCAGAACAATCTTTTTTAGAATGTACTCTGGGGGCAGATTTTAATGAGTTAAAGTGGACAGTGAATGAGTCTCTAAATGATGACACATTAGGTAAAAAAAGGATCAAAGCCTACACTTTTAGAAAAAAAAGTTATTAAATGTGTAATGGGGGTGGTACCCTCAAGGGTACATCTCAGTATCTTTAGTCAGGGAACATAATTGTACTATAGTCCATTGAAATTATATTTTCTAAGCTGTATTGGCTCCACACACCCTGTCTCGTCTCCAGGCTTTGTATTATATTGTTCTATATTAAAACATTCAGTTATGAAAAGGTACAAATACAAACTTTTTACCTGAAAAAACTTTAAATTGAAGGTACCCAGTTGGACCTTAAAACCACTGTTGTACCTTTGAGGGAACATTTACATTGTTTGTACCTTGATGAACAAAAAATGTACCTGCACGGAACTTTTATTTCTAACTGTGTATAATTTCTATTCTCTCTCCAGCACAGTAAAAGAAAGGTTGTGTGCTGTTGGAGTGCCATTACGATAGTCTGTGCTGATAAACAGCATTGTTAAGGTTCAGAATGCAGCTGCCTCGCATCAGATAAAACACAGGAAAAGCCTTATATAGATGCTGATGGCCAAAGCCCAGGCCAAGCATTGTAATTTGAGTCCACCAATTGTGTGAGCTGTGGGTTTCATGTGACTGGGTGCAATGAGATCACCTCATTATGAGCTCTAAAGGAGACACCCACAGTTATATGTAAATCTCCAGACCCCAAAACAGCTTCACTTTTGTGAATATCGAAAAAACACCCAGTTCTTGTTATACTCAGCTCGTCTAAAGTTTGGGACACCTTGCTTTTGAAATTTTCCAAATAATCCTTGATTTTCACTGTTGCTTTAACATTTAGCTTTATGTCCATCAAAGTGGCTTCCTTGAGGAGCAGGTTTTGCCTAAATGATTTGACAGTTTCATTTCCAAACTATTGTTAAAAGAAACTCCTTTGGCCTTTTGAACATCTGAAAAGTGCAACTGCTTAGTATTTCCAATACTTATTCTATTATTGCTTAAAGTTTTGTGGTCAAACCTATTCTGGCCAGGACTGCATCAAGACCAAGACCTGGACGAATTAAGTCAGAGTCAAGACCAAGACTTTGCAGTAGTAGACTTTGTAAGATCAAATAAAGTGGTTATTTATTTACATTTTACATGCACTGTTTAGTGTATATATGTGGGACATATTATTGTTACATATAGATACTTACATAAAAAATATACATACACCAATCAGGCATGATATTATGACCACCTCCTTGTTTCTACGCTCATTGTCCATTTTATCAGCTCCACTTACTATATAGGTGCACTTTGTAGTTCTACAATTACAGACTGTAGTCCATCTGTTTCTCTGCATACTTTGTTAGCCCCCTTTTACCCTGTTCTTCAGTGGTCAGGACCCCCATGGACCCTCACAGAGCAGGTACTATTTGGGTGGTGGATTCTCAGCACTGCAGTAACACTGATGTGGTGGTGGTGTGTTAGCGTGTGTTGCGCTGGTCTGAGTGGATCAGACGCAGCAGTGCTGCTGGAGTTTTTAAACACCTCAGGGTCACTGCTGGACTGAGAATAGTCCACCAACCAAAAAATATCCAGCCAACAGTGTCCTGTGGGCAGCGTCCTGTGACCACTGATGAAGGACTAGAGGATGACCAACACAAACTGTGCAGCAGCAGATGAGCTATCGTCTCTGACTTTACATTTACAAGGTGAACTGACAAGGTAGGAGTGTCTAACAGAGTGGACAAGTGAGTGGACACAGTGTTTAAAAACTCCAGCAGCACTGCTGTGTCTGATCCACTCGTACCAGCACAACACACACTAACACACCACCACCACATTAGTGTTACTGCAGTGCTGCGAATGATCCACCACCCAAATAGTACCTGCTCTGTGAGGGTCCATGGGGGTCCTGACCACTGAAGAACAGGGTAAAAGGGGGCTAACAAAGTATGCAGAGAAACAGATGGACTACAGTCTGTAATTGTAGAACTACAAAGTGCACCTATATAGTAAGTGGAGCTGATCAAATGGACAATGAGCATAGAAACAAGGAGGTGGTCATAATGTTATGCCTGATCGGTGTATATATGTTCCACTTCCCGACCTTATATAAAAAACAAACCTGCATGTTTCAGCGAGCCTCGACTGGCACATGCAGATTGATGGCAGGTACTTTCCTTAACCTGCTCAGATGAAATGAGGTATGAGGCATCATTCTCCCGTCACATCTCTTCATTATGTCATCTAAACTCATCTCCGTCCATCATTACACCATTACCCTGCCCACGACCTCTCGGTGTGTAATCATAACCCGTCAGCTTTAACGCTCATCAATGCCATTTTAAACGTTTCTTAGAGTCACTCCCTGACTCACTGCCTAACGGCATGTCTCTCGCTCTCTCTTTCTCTCTCTCGCTCCACGCTTTGATGCCGAGGCTTGGGGTTAGTTAATAGTGCATTTGGTCCAAACCAAAATCATCACAAAGCTGTTTCACCCTAGGCAAACTGTATTATTACTTACTCTGTATTCTCTCTCTCTCTCTCTCGCTCGCTCTTTCTCCATCTCTCTTTATCGCTACCCTGCAGTCACATTTGCTGGCTCTACTATATCATAACTCCACTCCATGTATATTTCAGGTGCATTTACTCTATGTGTCCGCGTGCGCCCATTCCCATCATCAATCTCGTCTGAGAAACACTCTTGTTCCGGCTGTCCCTCCAAGGCGTTTGACCTTTCCGAGTCTTTTCCTCTTTACTTGTGTGCCTCCTCGTAAAGAAAATGAAATAGAACTTCTTTGGCTGTGATAGTTTAATAAAAGATCACACCGCTTTCCATCGCTGCGTCGATTCTTTGGCTTCAACAAGCATTAAGAGAAAAAAAAAACGAAGGCGTATTATCATCTCTTTTTTTTACACAGCAGCGATCAGAGCCGCTAGACTTTCCCCAAGGAGCAGCTTCAGAATGCTTCTCAAGAGACGAGGATGACAACTCCTTCTGTTTCTATACGCAGAGAGAAAGAACAGACAGTGGAAATAAATACAGTGTTTACGCTGCCATGTAATCTGGCCCCAAAACGATAATCTTATGAAAAAACCCAGATTATTATCAGCATAAGGGCAGCCTTAGTAAATTGTGCACCGATGTGTTCAGCTGTGCTCTACATCCATCTAAAGCTGAAATCTGGACAGAGCAATGCGTGTTTAATAATGTATTTGTATCAATATTCATAAACCGCTGATAACAATCTGTGATGGATTAGCATGCACTAACAGCGTCCTCACAATTCGGAACGAAACATTCCAGGCTAATCCCTGTGCTAGTACTTGAAATGTCGCCCCATTTACCCCTCAGTTACCCTCAGTTACCCCCTTCATGACCTGGACGAGGCTTTTCTCAGGTGGCTTGGCCTCTGAAGCAGGCAGTTAGTTAACCCCAGCCCCAGCGAGGCCTGGTCTGTCCAGTCCAATCCTCTAACAAGGAGCTCTAGTGGAGGTGTTGAGGCTGAAGCACCAGAGCTTTCATTGGTCCTAAAATCTTGGCCTGAACTCCACTGTATCACAGGAAAATCCTGAACCCCTCCAGCCCAAAACACACCAAATAAATCTCTGTTTTTACACTAAAAATTTAAGGCACCAAAGACTTTTTTGAGCAATTCCATAGAAGCACTTCTGGTTTCCTTAGGAACCTTTCAGTTAAATATTGTTTGACAAATTGTTTTTGTAAATGATATGCATATGAAGAACGTTTTTAAAGTTAGAAGAAGCTCCACAGAACATGAAGGCTCCATAGCTAATAATTAAAGGTCCAAGTCAAGAACCATTTAGGAACCTTTGTTTTTAAGAGTGTAGCTTGAAGAGTCATATTTAAGTAGTAGACTTATTGTCAACTATTCAAAATTATACTTAAATTCCATTTTCATAAATGTAGTCATCAATCAACAACATTTTACACGTTTGAGTTTGAATAAACTACATAATGTGTTTTCTTCATGCCAGCATTGTGGACTACAGTGGTTGTTGTTGTCAGCAACAGAAATGACTCCGCATTAAAAACTGTTTAAGGCATTAAACGTAGATATAAAAGAACTAAAGCAGGGCAAAATGTTGGCAAAAATAGGTTCAAGTTGGGAAACTGGCTATGAGGAACCCAAAAGTGAAATTGGAACCCAGGCCCAACAAATATCTGAGAAATAATTTGAATTATCAGGTTCCGTTTGGTTCAGACAGGTATTTCTAGCTCCATACTCTTAAAAATAAGGGGAAGTTGGCATGGATGTACAGTTCTAGGAAACACACTTAACTGATGTAGAACCTGTACATTATCCGGAGGTCTTTCAAGGTTCTTCGTGCTCACATGTTTTCAAAGAACCAATTGTTGAATCATTATTTAAGGAGCCTAAAGTTGAAAGGTTCTTTAGGACACCTAAAGTGCACCAAAATTATATGGCTTCACTCCAAAGAACACTTTTTGGCACTGTTGTTTTTAAGGGTTTACTCCACTGGACAGCGAAGCAGCCTGCCCTGCCTGGCCAGGAGCTCCCTCAAGTGAGTAGAGCCACAGGAATAATCCCCCACCTTGGCAGAGATGGAAAAGGTCAAGGCTGATAAAAAGGGGCTGTCACTGTGGTGGTCAAAAACCGATCCGTGCACGCTCTCAGTCAGAGGGTATGGATGTATAGGTTTCACAGCAGGAGCAGACGTACACTTTGTGTGAGGCACTGTGACAATGAGAACACTCCATATCCCACAATGCTTTTGTCCAAGGGCCATAAAGCAAACGTAGCCAAGTGCCAAAGGCAACACACAGGTTTACAGTATAATCTTCTTACAAAATGAAAAGAGACTCTATTGACTCAAGTCATTCTATTTAAGTTATGCTGTACTCTAAATATGAAACACACACTAGCCAACACTTACACGTCATCCTAATAGCAAGCAAGTGTCTAAGTAGGCCTGAAATTTCGGTCTGAATACAGCCCGAGACTGAGTCCAACCCAAGCCAAGCCTGGCAGTATTTTGTCTGAACCTGGTCCAATCCGAACCTGAGTCTGAAACTGACCCAAACTGGCCCATTATAACCCACGTGCATCACTCTCTGGCATCCATGGCGAGTGTACACAGCTTAGTTATAATGGGAGTGTCCTCATTTTGTTGTTTTTGCTCACTCACAGTGCTTTTTGTCAGGACAAGGTGTTAAAGCGGCAGTGTGGTTCAAACGAAAATGATGTTTTTGGTCTTATTTTTAGCAAAAACAACACAGTTTCGTGAGTTTGTATGGTACAGTGTGTGCTGCTTGCTGAGCTCCTAATCACCACATCATTTATTCTGGAATGTCCTCTGACTGTGGCTGGTCCTCATAACCACATTGTTAGTTCTACAACATCCCCGTAACTCTGATTGGTCCTAATCATTGCTTTGTTTGTTCTGGAACCTCCCCCTGGCAATGATTGGTCCTAATCACCACATGTTTTGCTCTGTGACACCCGCTCCCCCCAATGGTGATGGGTCATAATCAATGCTTCATTCATTCTGAGACCTTCCCCCTGCCTGTGATTGGTCCTAGTCATTGTGTCATTTGTTCTGGAACCTCCCCCTGACTGCGATTAGTCCTGCTCATTGTATTGTTTGTTATGAGGCCTCCCACTGACTGTTATGGGTCTTAATCACTGTGTCATGCATTCTGAGACCTCCCCCTGATTGTACACCTGTTTTGAGTCAATATCAAGAAATAGTAAAAACACTGCATATATATATATATATATATATATATATATATATATATATATATATATATATAAGTATATAAGTATAACACACTTGTCAGAGTTTAAACTAGTGCTGCCATCAGTGTTTTACCCAACGTGGGAAAGTCAATGTACACCACCGTTAGCTTGGTATTTGTCTTTACGCTCTCCAAGCTGGGACTGACTTCTTTGGCACTGACAGTTTAACATGTTATTAACACTATTTATAATGCATTATATTAACAATTCATAATGTATAATAAACATGGCTATAAAGTGTAATCCAGTGTAATTTATTTTTATAAATGTTTATAATCATGTTTATAATGCTGTATGAAGGCATTATAACATGTTATAAGTGTATTTATAGATGCCCACAAACGGGACATTCATAGAAAGTGTTACCCTTGTTTCTACACTCATTGTCAATTGTATCAGCACCACTTATCATATAGGCATCACTTAGTAGTTACAGACTGTAATTGTAGAACTACAAAGTGCTCTGCATACTTGCTTAGCCCCCTTCTACCTTATACATCAGTGGTCAGGACCCCATGGGACCACTCAGCACTGCAGTAACACTGACATAGTAGTGACATGGAAGTGGGTTTCACTGCTGGACTGAGAATAGCCCACCAACCAAAAATATCCAGCATCTTTTGACCAGAAACCATTGATTAAGGAAGATGAATATACAAAATGTGCAGCAACAGATGAGCTATTGTCTCTAGCCTTACATCTACAAGGTGGACCAACCAGGTAGCTCAGTCTAATAGAGTGGACAGTAAGTGAGCAGTGTTAAAAACACCAGCAACACTGCTGAGTGTGATCCACTTGTACCAACACGATGCACACTGCCATGTTAATGTCATTGCAATGCAAAGGCGAATGATTCACCACCCAAATAACACCTGCTCAGTGGTGGTCCTGTGGGAGTCCGGACCACTGACGAATTAGGTGTGTGGCGGACTAACAAAGTATGTAGTTAAACAGGCTACAATCTGTCACTGTAGGTATATATATGGTAGGTGGAGCTGATAAAATGGACAATGAGTCTAGATACAAGATGGCCAACGAGTGTGGAAATACATATGATTAAGCTCTGTTAGCCCACATGCTGAGCTTCTTTTAGCACATCTTCCGTAAGAGCTTTGGATTGAATCTGACATTAATAGCTTTCCCCTTAACTAATAATAAACATCGCTCTCAAATGTCAGCCCTAGAAAAACAAATGCATCTGCGTCAACCTCGATTTCACGCTTCATCTTCAGGTGGCATTAAAAAGCCCCACGCTGACTTTTCTTTTCCCACTCAGCTCTCACAGAGGACAGGGAAGATGGAGGGGACGAAGAGGAAGGGTGGAGGTGGGCGACCCAGGGGTAATAAGGAGGTCTCCAAAAAGAGTAATGGTGAGAGAGAGCGAGAGAGAGGGAGAGGAAGAAAAGAGGAAAGAAAGGGAGGTTAAGTCTGTTCCGAGCTAAGCCAGAGAAGATGATGTGACGGAGCTAAAGCCGCGGAGCGTTGGAAAGCTGTGCTTTTGTGCGGAGCCGCCTGGCAGGGAGGGAAGGGAGCAAAGTGGTGAGGAGATTTAAACGACAGGAAGAGAGGGGGATAAGGCACGGAAGAATGGAGGTCTGGAGGGGAGCAGAGCTCAGGCGTGGGGGGGCTTTTAGGCCTCCTGAGTGTTTGGAGGGAGGATAAGGCCTTTTGTGGCTCGATGGGATCCTGTCAGAGATAATCTACAAACTTGACCTGGAGCTGATCTGGTGAGAGGGCGGGTATGCATGATTATCATGGAGGGTGATGTTGAAGGGATAGTTTGATGAGGAATGAAATTTACACAATTTTTCCCAACATGTTTGGTGTCTGAAGTTTTTTTTTGCCACTTGTTTTGGAGCAGCGCTTCAAGGCTATTGCAGCTAATGTAGTTAGTATTCAGGCACTGTTGTATTTGCAATTTAATGAACTTCCAGTGCAAATATCCACCTTAAATGTCACATAATGTCTTTTGACTGAGAAATATGAACAAAAAAGCATGCATACATGAGCATAAACAAAGATTTTCATAAAATGAAATTGATAAGTAAAAAAAAGTGTTGAGACCCTATATTTTATATAGGTTTATATTTTATAGGTTAAAAATAAAAATACAAAAATAAATCAAATTCTATTTACACCGATCAGGCATAACTTTATGATCACCTCCTTGTTTCTATGCTCATTGTCCATTTTATCAGCTCCACTTACTATATAGGTGCACTTTGTAGTTCTACAGTTACAGACTGTAGTCCATCTGTTTCTCTGCATACTTTGTTAGCCCCCTTTTACCCTGTTCTTCAGTGGTCAGGACCCCCATGGACCCCTCACAGAGCAGGTACTATTTGGGTGGTGGATCATTCTCAGCACTGCAGTAACACTGACGTGGTGGTGGTGTGTTAGTGTGTGTTGTGCTGGTCTGAGTGGATCAGACACAGCAGTGCTGCTGGAGTTTGTAAACACCTCAGTGTCACTGCGGGACTGAGAATAGTCCACCAACCAAAAATATCTAGCCAACAGCATCCTGTGAGCAGTGCCCTGCAACCACTGATGAAGGACTAGAGGATGACCAACACAAACTGTGCAGCAGCAGAAGAGCTGTCATCTCTGACTTTACATCTACAAGGTGGACTGACATGGTAGGAATGTCTAATAGTGGACAAAGTATGCAGAAAAACAACACACACTAACACACCACCACCACATCAGTGTCACTGCAGTGCTGAGAATGATCCACCACCCAAATAGTCCCTGCTCTGTGAGGGTCCATGGGGGTCCTGACCACTGAAGAACAGGGTAAAAGGGGGCTAACAAAGTATGTAGAGAAACAGATGGACTACAGTCTGTAACTGTAGAACTACAAAGTGCACCTATATAGTAAGTGGAGCTGATAAAATGGACAATGAGTGTAGAAACAAGGAGGTGGTCATAATATTATGCCTGATCGGTGTATTAGTGGAAAATAACAATGCTCAAATTGCACATGGGGTCATTATAAAACATGTCATTGGTTTGGAAGATTTCAAGTCTCGCAATCACTTTAAAGGTCAAGGAGGATCCTAAAGTTCTCAGGGACAACACTATTAAACACTCAAATGGAAAAAGCTACTGAGCCATAGCACAGGCCTTAAACATCCAAGTCAGTAGAACTGGTTTGAAAATGTGCAATATGAAAGTTCACTGAACCACAACTATTTGTCCCCAGACAGGTGCAAAATGCAAAATCTCTGTTAGACTAATAATAAGAGAAGTACAAGAGAAGCCAGCAGTCACTGAACTAGTTGCAGGACGACCTGAAAGCAGCAGAAACGACAGTTTCACAGAGAACAATAGGCAATGAACTGCACTACAATCATCTTATTTCCTGCACTCCAAGCTAAACTCCACTGCTGCAAAAGAAGCACAGAGATACATGTTGGAAATGTGCACACAAGCATCAGAACTGATTTAGAGCAATGTTTTCTGGTCAGATAAATAAAAAAAATAAAACCATTTGGCAACAATTCAGCTCATTATGCACTCAAAAAATTGAACCAACCTGTTTGTTGGCTTATAAATTGAAACTTATAAATTGAAAATGTGTCGATATTCAATAAATGAATTGTGTTGCCTTTAAGTCACTGGTTGACACAAAATGGAGAAAAAAAATGAAAGTAGATTTTAAATGAATGAAAACTGTTTATGTTGATCCAAAGAGAATTCCATTCCAATGAAACCTCAGTAAATTGCATTCTCATTTTGCTCCATCAACAATTGAAATTATGCTCAGGCAACAAAGTCTGTATGTATAATGACTCTACTCAATGTGTTTAAATGAAAACGTGTGGCACAATTCAATTCAATTCTTACAACATTTTTTGAGTGTGTTTGGAAAAAGAAGGATTGTATAATCCCAAGAACACCCACAGTGAAGTAAGAAGGTGGGAGTATCATCATATGATACACAGTGAAGACAGTTTGCCAACAGGAATGGTCCAAAACTGAACCACTGCAAAAAGCTAATTACTTATTATGATGGACATCTCAAAGCTGTAACTGCTAACAACAGCTTTGTGACAAAGTACTAATGATATTAATCCATTTAAGTCCAAAAACCTAAAGAAGTACAGTAAGAAAATTGTATTCTGCAGCCATCTATGAGCCACATCTACAAGGTAGACCAACAAGGTAGGTCAGTCTAATAGAGTGGACAGTAAGTGGACAGCATTAAAAACACCACCAACACTGCTGGATCTGATCCTTTTGTACCAACACAATGCACACTGTGTCAACGTCACTGCTGAGAATGATCCACCAACCAAATTACACCTGCTCAGTGGTGGTCCTGTGGGAGTCCGGACCACTGACGAATGAGGTGAGTGGGGGAATAACAAAGTATCTGTAACTCTAGGATCCCAAACTGTACATATATGGTGAGTGGAGCTGATAAAATGGACAGTGAGTGTAGATATAAGGTGACCAATGAGTGTGGAAATATATACGTATGTATAGCATATCTATATATAACTAGTTGCATTAGCCTTTCTACATATATAAACCTGCACTGGCACTACAAGGATAAAACAGCCTCATAGCATCAGTGCAAACTTGCAGTATCTGCATAATGTTAGTCTCGTATGTATTATGTATATTTAGCATATTTTCACAGCTACATTGCTACATTGGCTATGTTTGGACCACTTTACAATAAGACTACCTTTACAAAGATTTTATAAATGGTTTAAAAGTAATTTAATAACCAGACAAACCAGCTCACAGATAGACAAAAAGAAAGGGCTTTATTATTTGAAGGACAGTTTAGAATCAATCAACCAAATTCAGGCCAAGTCAAAACCATGATAAGAATAAGTCAAGACATGGACAAGGCAAAAATCGAAGTCAAAATTCTAGCTGAGGGCAAGAAAAGAGCAAGAAATCGATCAAAGCATGAAAAAAGACAGAACAGGAAACCACTTGGTATGTACACTGGAAACAGAGCAATACTTCACAACATGCTTCACTAACAGAGGAGTATTTATACAGACGAGCACAGGTGAATCAAATTAGAACTCAGGTAAGCTACTTCTTAGAAACTGTACATGAGTGGGTGATGAAAGGCACATGTCCAAGACCTGTTAGTCTGTGGGATTATGGGAAATGGAGTTCCGAGACTCGTTGGCAATGGAGGACGAATCCGGAAGCACAACAGTAAGAGGTTATAATGTGAGTAAAAAAGGCAACAGTGAGCTGTTCCATCTGATGAATATGAATATCTAATGAAGCTGACAGATTCAACGCCGACTGATGGTAATCAGTAAGATTTTGCGAGTAACAGGTCAATGTTACCCTTTTATTTAAATTCATAAAGCCTTTTTTTAGCGCAGTCTTATTGTGAAGTGGTACCGCTACATTAGCCGTTTAGCACCAGTGCAAAACTTGCATTATTTTACATATTTCTGGCAACATTATCCTCGCAGCACCAGCATGAAATTATAGAAGCAAACTACAGATGCCAAAGAGGCTTTGGCTGAGCTATCACTTTAACCTTGGGTAAAGAAATGGCTTAATGCTGATTCAAATTTCTCTTACAGCAAAGTGGTTGTTCAGCTGCTCTTTACCGGATTGTGCACATAATGAGTTCCTGCTTTTCCCACACTGACCAGACAAAGCTCTCGCAGAGTTCGATATGAATGACACCATATAAATTCCAGCGTAGCTCATCCAGCATGACTACTCCCATTGAGCTGAGGAGAGGAATGCTTGGGAAAAGACAGCGGTAGAGACAGACAGAGAGAGACAGAGAGTAAACGGATGGTGAAGGAGCTAAAAACTGTGTTAGAAACCCCGGTGTTTGTAATCCCCCTGTGACACAGGCCTCTCAGTGGAAGCTTATTAGATCACTATCCAATCCTATCATGTATATTGCCATCCCACAATGCTCTGGGCTGGGGACGGCGCCGGCACGAATCAGAAAGCGGCAGCTCGGGTTTGCGTGCCTTCGCACGAGATTAAAACCATCACAGGGACTCGAGACAGGATTAGAGATCTAGCAGGGTTGTGAGAAGAAAGGTGTGTGTTTATGTGAGTCTATGTGTCGTTAAGAGTCACATATGTTCAGATGCCAAAATAGGTGACGTTCTGCTAAACCTGCTCTGAATCATTTTCTTGTTTGGTTGTTTAGTTGTTGTAAAAGCCTGCACTGGTCATTTGGGTCACTTAAGCTAGAAGCTGTGATCGTGAGATGGAGATATGGCTTTCAACCATGTGAAAATGAGTCTGGCCCCCAATGAGTCATTAACCATGAATGACCATTAGTCATTAATGTCTTTGGGAAATGGATTTTATCGTGTTGTGAACAGCTGGACTTAAGAGAACACGATTCTGTACCCTTTATTCTGCCTAGTGATCTGACCACATGCCTATGAGGTCAAACAAATGTTCACAGTAGCCCAAGGCTGGCTTTACATGGTGCAACTTTCATGCAACTTTAGTTGATTGAACTTACATGAACCTAAGGCTCAGTATACATGGTGAAACCTTCATGCAAATTTAGTTGTAGAAATACACATAAATCTAAGGCTGGTTAAATATGGTGAAACTTTCATTCAACTTTAGTTGCTTGAAACTTACATGAACCTATGACTGGCTATACATAATGAAACTTCAGTTGCTCGAAACTTACATGACCCTTCGGCTGTCTATGCATGGTGAAACTTACATGTGACTTTAGTTGCTTGAAACTTACATGAATCTAAGACTGGCTTTATATGGTGAAACTTTCATTCAGCTTTAGTTGCTTGAAACTTACATGAATCTAAGGCTGGCTTTACATGGTAAAACCTTCATTCAACTTTAGTTGATTAAACGTACATGAACTTATGGTCAGATTCACATGGTGAAACTTTTATTCAACATTAGTTGCTTGAAACATACATGAACCTAAGGCTGACTATACATGGTGAAACTGCCTTGAAACTTTAGTTCAATGAAAACTAAATTTCACTTGAGTTGCATGATGTAAAGTGTAGTGTAACTCACCTGAAACTCAACATTTGCAACAGTTACAAGCATCTCAGCTTTCTTAAACATTCATTTTCAAAGACGTAGTATGCACAGATTAAACATTCAAAAATATAGTAAAGAGCCATAGATATATAAATTAAAGGAAAAAAGCATAATGCTTTACTTGAATCATGTTATGTAGCATTGACATAACAATGCCATAAATAAGTCACGGCAGATATATTCTGTCATGAGCTGTCATTCATAAATTTAACAGTGTCACTGTCATAATTTTGCCATAACTGTTAATGTCATGACACTTTGTCACATACAAATTTTTGCTGAGCATAATTATCCATCATGATATCAAACATTTATCTGTCATCTATAACTGGTAATGGTAACATAAAACTGTTACAATACTGAACATAATCTCTCAAGACAACTCATCTTCCATGACATGTTTATGACATGGTTATGTTACCAGTAGAAGGACGGCAGTGACAGATGGAAATATTATACAAAGATCATAAAAATGCTGTAAATATTCAAATGTAAATAGCACATCACAGATGTCTTTGTATAGTGAGATGATATATGATGCATTCAAATAAATACAAACTACTAACATGGCTAATCCACTGTGTTGCTTGCAACTTTGTTTTTGAATTCCTTCATATAACTGTCAGGTTGCACAGAAATTAAGTTGCATGCAACTCAGGACATGCAACTGAAAGTTTTACTGCATAAAGGCAAGCTTAATTTCACTTGAGTTGCGTAATGTAAAGTTTCCTGCAACTCACTCACAAATTGTTTGAAACTCAACTGCAATACCTGAAATCATCTCAAAATTGCAAGACAAGTTTCATGAAACAGCTAATCAAAACAATACAATGATGTATCACTTGAACACATTGAATTATCACCCTTTTGATGAGGCTGTTTTATGAAACGTGTTTCCCGAAGTTGAGACAGTTGCAAGTTTCAAGTTTTATATGAGTTGCAGGACACTTTATATTATGCAACTCAAGTGAAATTTAGTTTCATGGCAGTTTTAAGCAGCTAAAGTTGTAAGTCATGTAAATCCTCATAAACTCGATTGAAGAAGTATTTTTGTTTTTGTTATATGCACATAGATTTCCATTTACTGAGTAATACATCAAAATGGACCCTGAAAGCTCAGAATGAGCTACTTTTTTCTCATTGAAGTACCACTAAAAAATAAATCCTGCTTATTTTTCTCACAATTAATTATCACAACAGCAGTGACAGACTTACCAGTCCACCCAGGATGTTAAATCCACACAATGTTCCCTTTTTTGGGGAGAAAAGTATGTTAAAGTAAAACAACACAACAGAAAAAGGGATAAAGTATAGTTTCAAGACCAGCTCTACATGAGATTTCAGTTAGCGACGGCGGCAGTGCATCTATGGCATTTGTTGCTGTGACAGCCAGGCCGTCACCGTGGAGACTGAGCGTGTTCCAAGTTTGCATCCTTTGATTGGCCATTCAGGGACTCACTAGTACTGAATCAGGCAACTAGGCCGGATTAGCATGTTAACGCTTGAGGATTTCAACTCCATACCAATCGCGCCCCTCTCTGTTTACACCAATGTCACGGAGACGTGACAGGCTCAGAAAGACAGCACAAAAAGCGTGCAAACGTGTAAAAGTGTGGAACAAAGGCGTTAACGAGCGCCAGGTGCAGAAAATAACCAACGTGTGCAAATGAAGGAGGCGTGAAAGCGACAAGCGCCTCAACAAGTAAAGCGTCTGGCACAATAAGTCAAGCTAGGAATCTTGTTTTGGTCTTGTTTCTGAGATAAAATCTCAAGAATTATAGGCTCTGTGTCAAGGCAAACATTTTATAAAACAAGTCATGAATAGTTGGCAAGTTCATAGAATAGTGGACAGTCCACACAGGACCATTCAGTCATGTTGAAAAAAACACAGAACCATATGGTTCACAGAGTGCATTGTCATATTAAAACTATAGGGAAACGTGTAGTTCATAAAGATCCCATAGAGAAACATACAGCCATGTAGAAACTATACAGAACCATACTGTTCAGAAAGAGTCATACATTTTATGGGGTGCCATAAAGTCATTTGGAAACCATAGAGAACCATAGACAAACATGCAGTCATGTAGAAACCGTAGAGAACCATACAGTCTGCAAAGAACCAGACTGTCACATAGGAAACATAAAGAACTATGCAGTGCATAGAGAATAACAGAGTTATAAAGAAACCACACAGTTCACAGAAAACCATAAGAACTATAGAGAACAATGTAATTCATAAAGAACCATACAGTCATATAGAATCCACAAATAACCACATAGTCCATAGAGAATCATATAGTTATATAAAAGCACTAAGAACCATAGAGAATTATACAGTCATATAGAAACCATAGAGAACAAGACAGTCACATAGAAATTAGAGAGAACAATGGAGAACCATACAATCATGTAGAAACCATAAACAACAATACGGTCATATAAAAATGTGAATCATACAGTTTGGTCAGTTTGTAGATAACTGTAAACTTATATGGAAAGAAAACCATACAGTCTATAGAGAGCCATAAAATCATATAGAAACCACAGAGAAAAATACGGTCATGTAGAAACAATGGAGAACCATACAGTCATATAGAACGCACTGAGAACCATAGTCATAAAGAATCTATAGAGAAACATATAGTCAGTAAAAAATAATTATATAGGAATTATAGAGAACCATAGTCACATAAAAGCACAGAGAACTATAGTCATATAAAACCTATAGAGGAACATATAGTCAGTGTAAAACTATTCAGTCATATAGAAATTATAGAGAACCACATAGTCCATAGAGAATCATATTGTCATATAAAAGCACTGAGAACCACAGAAAATCATAGTCATATATAAACCATAGATAACCATACAATCATATAGAAATCAGAGAGAACCATACAGTCATGTAGGAGTCATAGATGACAGTTGAAACGATGGAGAATCATACAATCATATAGAAATCAGAGAGATCCATACAATCATGTAGAAACCATAAATGACAAGACATATAAAAATCATATAAAAGAATTATGCAGTTCAGTCAGTCTACAGACATTCAAACACTTGTATGGAAAGAAAACCATACAGTCTGTAGAGAACCATACAATCACATAGAAACTATAGAGAATAATACAGTGCTGTAGAAACCTAGAATCATACAGTCTATAGAGAACCATAGTTGTATAGAAAGCACAGAGAACCATAGTCATATAGAATCTATAGAGAATCACACAGGCATAGAACTATATAATCATATTAAATCACTGAGAACCATAGAGAATCATACAGTCATATAAAAACCATAGAGAACAGTACAGGCATGTAGAGGTTGTATAAGGGAACCATACAACCATATAGAAATCATAGAGAACCATACAATCATGTAGAGACCATAAACAACAATAGTCATATATATATAAAAAAAAATATAAAAGAATCATACAGTTCAGTCAGATTATAGATATCCATACACTTATACGGAAAGAAAACCATACAGTCCACAGAGAACCAATCACATAGAAACCATAGAGAATCATACAGTCTATAGAGAACCATACAGTTACATAGAAACCATAGAGAATCATAGTCAATAAAGAACCATACAGTCACATAGAAACCATAGAGAACCATACAGTCACATAGAAACCATAGAGAATCATACAGTCTATAGAGAACCATACAGTTACATAGAAACCATAGAGAATCATAGTCAATAAAGAACCATACAGTCACATAGAAACCATAGAGAACCATACAGTCACATAGAAACCATAGAGAATCATACAGTCTATAGAGAACCATACAGTCACATAGAAACCATAGAGAATCATACAGTCTATAGAGAACCATACAGTTACATAGAAACCATAGAGAATCATACAGTCAATAGAGAACCATACAGTCACATAGAAACCATAGAGAATCATACAGTCTATAGAGAACCATACAGTCACATAGAAACCATAGAGAATCATAGTCAATAAAGAACCATACAGTCACATAGAAACCATAGAGAACCATACAGTCACATAGAAACCATAGAGAATCATACAGTCTATAGAGAACCATACAGTCACATAGAAACCATAGAGAATCATACAGTCTATAGAGAACCATACAGTCACATAGAAACCATAGAGAACCATACAGTTACATAGAAACCATAGAGAATCATAGTCAATAAAGAACCATACAGTCACATAGAAACCATAGAGAATCATGTAGTCTATAGAGAACCATACAGTCACATAGAAACCATAGAGAATCATACAGTCTATAGAGAACCATACAGTCACATAGAAACCATAGAGAACCATACAGTTACATAGAAACCATAGAGAATCATAGTCAATAAAGAACCATACAGTCACATAGAAACCATAGAGAATCATACAGTCTATAGAGAACCATACAGTCACATAGAAACCATAGAGAACCATACAGTTACATAGAAACCATAGAGAATCATAGTCAATAAAGAACCATACAGTCACATAGAAACCATAGAGAATCATGTAGTCTATAGAGAACCATACAGTCACATAGAAACCATAGAGAATCATACAGTCAATAGAGAACCATACAGTCATATAGAAAGCGCCAAGAACCATAGTCATAGAAAACTATAGACAGTAGAAAACTATTCATACTATCATATACAAACTATAGAAAAGTGAATCATACAGTCCATATAGAGCCATACAGTCATGAAGACATATAGAAAGTGACAAATACTTTGTCAATTAAAGCAATAGGCCAAAACAGACCTTTATTTAGGTCCTGCTCGTGGACCGTTCCACTTTTTTCTTTTAATGCTTTTCAAAAGCAAGTCATGAATAGTGAACACTTAGAGTCTTTGGTCATAGGTTTGACTGTACAAACCTCCCACCAAGATGAGATTAAATGGGCAGAAAGGCCACAGAGCTCCTGGGCAGCTTCTATATTAAGAGCATGTAATCAAGTAACAGTAGAATTTCAGTATAGATGCCATGGCAACTGTACACAGTGGGCGGTGCCATTTACCGCGGAAACCGAGAACCAATGAAACTTCAGCTATGACTAATATCTCAATCTGAAGCCATCAGCGATGTTCAAAAGAGAGGGCCAGAGGACAAAAGAGGTTTGTTTATTTGAAAACCAGCGAGTGCACATGCAGGTAGAAAGGAAGGCACACACTCAATATCGTGTATTCCTGTCTTCGTGGGGTCTTTCCATGGTATTCTAACCCAACCAAAAAGATTAGCTTTGGCTTCTAACTTTTTTCTAAACAAAGCTGCCCAGGCATGTCATGAGGAGCTGCTTAAATGTCCCACAACGTCCAAAAACATTGATCATTTCATCATCCTGGAGACCTTTGGTTCCCACAAAGCGCTAATAACGAGCGCACCAATGCACAAATACACAAAAACCCATAAACATGATTCAAGAAGTCTGTTTTTTTTTCAGATTGGCCAACTCCTGAGGGTTCCTGTGGACTTTTTAGCAATGCATCACTTCTCGCACGCTGAGCTTTAGAAGTGCATTTTTTCCTTTGCTTTTCTTTAAGGTAGAACCCATGCTAACTCTGTCACAGGTAAGCTATTGCCATTAAAAACACTGGACTCAGAACTGTAAAAAAAAAAAGAAAAGAAGGGGAAAAAGCTCATAAGAAATTGTAGGCCACACTCCCCGGGTTCCTGCAGAAGCCTATTATTTCCCCTCGCTGAAAAATGGAGAAGCTTTTTTCTTAGGCGGCAAAGAGGGAAACACTTTAGGGCCCAAACGGGCCCTCGCTCTGCACTACAAAGTGTATCCATCCCCTGCTGAGCCTCTCTCTCGCTTTCCCTCGTTCTCTCGCCCTTTCCTCCACCTCAAGCGCACACACACACACATACACGTTTAGAGCCAGAGCAGAAGTGTGGAGCATCGCGGCTTTAGAAGAATTAGCGAATGACTGAAAAGATGGTATCGCGCTATAATTGTCTGACCTGCTACATGTTTTATTAATTCACTGGGATAAGAGTGTCTGTAATAGTGTCTCGAAAACCACTTTACATTATGGATTCAGTGTCTCTAAAACCACCTTATGTTACAGAACCAGTTTGGGGGTGGGAGGAGGGTGGGAGTGTGTTTGTTTTCATACATTTTTAAGGAAAAAATAGCAGACAAACCAGCGAAAAACTAACAGACCAAAGTCTTGGTTACTGAGGTTGAGATTGGGGTTAGATTTATACTGCTGAAAATGAAAGTTAGCTTAACATAAAGTCACAAGGTAACTGTTTACACTGCTTTTCTTGAGTTAACTCAACTTGAGAGCACTAGAGTTCACCCTCAAACCTCTAACACTTTTTAAGTTCCTTATCTTGGGTTATGTAAACTATATAGAAAGTATGTTTTTTACTCAGACTCTTCACAAAGTTCCTCCAGGCATTTTATCTGCTTGGACTCCCAGTTAATGGCTATGGCATCACTGGGGTTTAAACTCACAACCTCCTGGTGGATGCTTAAATGCTTAGCCCATTACAACCCTCTCAAGCTCCCATTTCTGTGTCCTTAAATGTTGACTATGCTGTAAATAATATTTGTTTGGTGCAGTGGTCTAAGAATTCATTCCAACATCAGGAGGTTGTGAGTTTAAACCCCAGTGATTCTATAGCTGTCCATATCTGGAAGCCTAAGAGGAGAAAATGCCTGATGGGATGTGATTGAAAGAATCCCAGCTAATGAAGAAATTAACAAAAAAGTAAAAAAACAAAGTCTATGTTGTTTAGGTAAATAAAAATGAGCATTAGAAGAAAAAAAAAAACGTATAAGTTTGGATTGGGGGAAGTTCAGCTTACTCAAGAAAAGCAATGTCATTAGTTATCTTATAATACGTTGCTGTCCAAAGAAAACCATCTATCTCCATTTTTATTGATTTTTAGTAAAGTAAAGTTGCTATTCTGGAGATACAGTGGTGTGAAAAAGTGTTTTCTTTATTCTTTTGCATGTTTGTCACACGTAAATGTTTCAGATCACCAAACAAATGTAAATATTAGACAAAGATAACACAAGTAAACACAAAATGCAGTTTATAAATGAAGATCTTTATTATTAAGGGAGAAAGAAATCCAAACCTATAGTGCCCTGTGTGAAAAAGTGATTGCCCCCTAAACCTAATAACTGGTTGGGCCACCCTTAGCAGCAACAACTGCAATCAAGCGATTGCGATACCTGGCAATGAGTCTTTTACAGCGCTGTGGAGGAATTTTGGCCACTCATCTTTGCAGAATTGTTGTAATTCAGCCACATTGGAGGGTTTCCGAGCATGAACCGCCTTTTTAAGGTCATGCCACAGCACCTCAATCAGATTCAGGTCAGGACTTTGACTAGGCCACTCCAAAGTCTTAATTTTGTTTTTCTTAAGCCATTCAGAGGTGGACTTGCTGGTGTGTTTTGGATCATTGTCCTGCTGCAGAACCCAACTGCGCTTCAGCTTGAGGTCACCAACAGATGGCCGGACATTCTCCTTCAGGATTTTTTGGTAGACGGCAGAATTCATGGTTCCATTTACCACAGCAAGTCTTCCAGGTCCTGAAGCAGCAAAACAGCCCCAGACTATCACACTACCACCACCACATTTTACTGTTGGTATGACGTTCCTTTTCTGAAATGCTGTGTTACTCCTATGCCAGATATAATGGGACATACACCATCCAAAAAGTTCAACTTATGTCTGGTCAGTCCACAGAGTATTCTCCCAAAAGTCTTGGGGATCATCAAGATGCTTTCTGGCAAAACTGAGACGAGCCTTTATGTTCTTTTTGCTCAGCAGTGGTTTTCGTCTTGGAACTCTGCCATACAGGCCATTTTTGCCCAGTCTCTTTCTTATGGTGGAGACATAAACACTGACCTTAACTGAGGCAAATGAGGCCTGCAGTTCTTTGGATGTTGTTGTGGGGTCTTTTTGTGACCTCTTGGATGAGTTGTCGCCGCGCTCTTGGGGTAATTTTGGTCGGCCGGCCACTCCTGGGAAGGTTCACCACTGTTCCATGTTTTCACCATTTGTGGATAATGGCTCTCACTGTGGTTCGCTGGAGTCCCAAAGCTTTAGTAATGGATTTATAACCTTTTCCAGACTGATAGATCTCATTTACTTTGTTTCTTATTTGTTCCTGAATTTCTTTGGATCGCAGCACGATGTCTAGCTTTTGAGGATCTTTTGGTCTACTTCACTTTGTCAGGAAGGTCCTATTTAAGTGATTTCTTGATTAAGAACAGGTGTGCCAGGAGTCTGGCCTGGGTGTGGCTAAGAAAAAAGGGGGGGGGCATCACTTTTTTTCCAAAAAAAAAGTTCATCAAGTTGAACTGATGTCTCATTTTTTACAATGTACATAAATCACTGTCAAAGAAAAACACAGCTTCCATTATTTTCAAGAAACATGCTTTACTTGTTTTTCAAAGAAATCTGCAGGGATTTTTCCACACCTCCAAAGTTCAGTCTTAGAAGTTGGTTGCATTTTCTGCTTCTAACGATCCAAGTAACCCAAACACATTCAGTGATGTTGAGGTCTGGACTCTGGGGTGGTCAGTCCATTGTTCAGAGAACACAGGCGGCTTCTTTGTCTGATGTGTCCGTCTCCTTTTCTCAGTGAGGTTCTTCTTGAACAGCTACACATCCTTTCAGACCCACAGCGCTGAGTCATCTTCTCACAGCAGAAGGATCGACAGAAACACCTGTGGATGTTTTCAGATCTGAGGCAGCTTGATTTTCTCCTCTCTCTCAAAGATGAAAGCTTTAAGTGCTGTTTATCTGATGGGGATGGTTCTGGTGTCTACCAGGTCTTCCAGGTGGTGGTTAGGAGCCCCATTTTCTCTGTAGCTTTTTTTTTTTCTTTTTATCTTTCTTTATGCAAGTGGATTATCATATATTTAATTTCCTCAGAAATGTCTCCTGAAAAATGGGTCATTTGCACTTAATAGCTCTTTTGACTGGAAATCAAATAAAATATTAGTATCTCTGACTTTTAGAAAGTGCTGTATTATTACATATTGATATTTAAACATATATAATATGTGTGGAACCTATGTATGAGCCGACGTCCTGACAGTGTGAGTGTGTTGTGGTTGAACACAGCTGAGGAGACAGCAGTGATGGTTTGATTTAGTCTTACAGGTGAAGAGACTAGAAGACGCACACATAGAGAAACACACTCCTTTCTTTCAAACTCAGCATCTGCCTTCTTTGTTTTAGAGCAACTGCAGTGACTTCGAGCTTCTGTAATTGTACAGCTGGATCAATGCACCTGCATTCAGGTGTGAACCTCTCTCTCTCTCTCTCTCTCCCTCTCTCTCTCTCTATCTCTCTCTCTCTCCCTCTCTCTTTCTCTCTCTCTCTTTCTCTCTCTCTTTCTCTCACTCTCTCTCACTCTCTCACTCTCTCTCTCTCTCTCTCTCTCTCTCTCTCTCTCTCACTCTCTCTCGCTCTCTCTCTCACTTGCTGTCATTTCTCTCTCCCTCTCTCTATTACTGTCCTTCATTTCTCCTCTGTCTGTATTGCTCCCTCCTTCTTCTCTCTCTACATCTTTTTCTCTCCCATTTCTCTTTCCCCCTACTTTTTTCTCTCTCATTTCTCTTTTGCTCCATACTTTTCTCTTTAATATCTCTCTTTCTATCTGTTTTTCCCTTGTTCTCTCTATTTTGTTCTCACTCTTCTCTCTCTTTCTTTCTCTCTCATTTCTCTATCTCTCCACCTTTTCTCTCATTTCTCTTTCATTCCATCTCTGTTTTTTTCCCTTTTTACTCTCTGTTTTGTTCTATCTCTTCTTTTTCTTTGCCTCTCATTTCTCTCCATCATTGTATTTCTCATTTCTGTTTCTCTTTTCCATTTCTCTTTCTTTTTTCTTTTCCACTTTTTTTCCATTTCTCTCCTTTCTTCATCTTTCTCTAATTTCTCTCTCACTCTCTTTTCTTTTTTCTTACTTTTCTCTCCATTGCTATCATTTCCTCTCTTTTCTCTCTCTCCCATTTAATTATTTCTTTCTCTCTCATTTCTCTCTTTCCACTATCTATATATCTCCCTTTCATTTCTCTCTCCTTTCTCTCTCTTTGTTGTGTTGCTCTGCCTCTGTCTCATTTCTCTGTCTATCATTTCTCTCTCTCTCTTCACCTTTTTCGCTCCCATTTATCCCTGATTTCACTCTTTCTCGTTTTTATTTCTTTCTTTCTCTCTCTGCCTCTTTTCTCTCTTATTTCTTTCTTCTCCCTCTTTATCACTCTCATTTTTCTCTGCCCCCCCTCACTCTGTCATTTTGTTCTCCCTCTCTCTATCAGTCCCTCATTTCTACTTTCTCTCTATCACCCTGTCTTCTCTCTTTCCTTTCTCTCTCTCTCTTGCTCTCATTTGCTCTTCTCTCTCGCTCTTTTTCTCTGATTTCTCTTTCGCTTCACCTTTTCTTGCTCATTTCATTCCCATTCCATCTATTTTTCTTCATCTTTTACTGTCTATTTTGTTCTATCTCTTCTCGTTCTTTCTTTCTCTGATTCCTGTCCATCATTTTATTTCTCATTTGTTTCTCTTTTTTATTTCTCACATTTTTCTTTCTCTTTATTTCTCTCCTCTTTCTTCCTTTCTCTTATTTCTCACTCTTTCACTCTTTTTTCTTTTTTCTTACTTATCTCTCCTTTTTTCTCTCTATTTTTCTGTCTCTCGTTTAATTATCTCTCTCTTTCTTTCTCATTTATGTCCTTCTACTCTCTACATCTTTCTTTCATTTATCTCATCAGATTCTTTTTCATTTCTCGCCCCTTTTCTTTTTATTTCTCTCTCATTTCTTTCTCTCTCTCTTTACTGTGTTTTCCTCTGCCTCTGTCTCATTTCTCTGTTTCTTTTTCATTTTGCTCTTTATCTCTCTCTTTTCTTTCTTTTCACTCAATCCCTCTTTTCTCTCTCATTTCTTTCTTTTACCCTTTTTCACTCTCGTTTGTCTTCTCTCTCTCTCTCTCTCTCTCTCTCTCTCTCTCTCTCTCTCTCTCTCTCTGCGGTCAGTGTGTGAGTCAGCTGTTCTGTTCTGATGGTGATAAATGCTGTTACTGTGTCTTTCTGCACTCCGTCCATTCAAGCAGTGTCCAGACCGACTCGTCTGACTCATCCATGTGAAAAAGTTTTGAATAGCAAGGTCTCGACCCATGAACTCCATTAGTACTGGCTCTTGTGTTGCGTAAGGTCACTTCACGCTGGGTGGCAGAGGAATAAACCATAGATTTACTCTTGTTTTAGTTCTGAGTGTCTGTGTACAGTCCTGCTCAAACCGTCCATTAAGCATAAGCTGTTCATTTTACATTATCAAGAATAAAAGCGCACATAGAAAAGCATATTTAAAAACACATTTAGCAGAGCATTACACAGAATTACAGCCACAACAACTAAATATGATGTTTTTCAGTACGAACTGTGTCCGCTCTTTGTCTCCCATTCCCCTCAGGAAACTCGCTTTCAGTTTTTCAAAGAAATCTGCAGAGATGTTTTTCTACAACTCCAACGTTCAGTCTTAGAAGTTGGTTGCATTTTCTGCTTCTCAACATCCAAATAATCTCAAAAACATTCAGTGATGTTGAGATCTTAAAATACATCCTGGAAACTGAATTAAGGTGCCTAAATGTCTGTTTTTGACTAGAAATAAACAAATGAAGAGTGATCTGATTTTGCACTCTTTAGCAGTGCTGCATCCTTTAAAGGATGCGGTCTATGAAGGCATGTGCTTCGAATGCTGCATAGACCCACGAGGGCTGAACCAAAATGAGAAGGTCTGCTGTATGGCGGATTTCCTGTTTGCGTCACAGCACCTTACTGTTGCGCCTCGAAACAACACTCCTATCAAGTTCTTTTAAAGTTCTTTAAAGATGGAGACAGAAACTATGATTTTTTTTTTATTATTATTATTGAAAGTTATTAGAGCTGGAGATCTCTCTGTCTGCTCCTTGCTCCCTAAAACAAAGCAAAACATTAGTGTGCATTTTGCTTCAGACCACATTGGCTTTTTTAACATTTCCATGTTGTTGGATGAAAAACTCCATCTCCAAAATGATAATTTTACAGGAGAAGGAAAAACCTACTTTACTTTTAATGTAAGTCAATGGAACCAGACTTTTTCAGGTAATTTTGAGTCATTTCTTTTGGTCCATTTTTCATGAAATTTAAGTAAAGGGCGTCTGGCATTTTTCAAATTATGTCAAAAACTGAAAAACAACAAAAATGGAAATATATGATTTTCTTCCGACAGCAGTGATTTGTATCGTTAGCTATTCGACTCAGTTCAAACCCAATACTTCCATTTAAAAGTGTCTCCTCCACTACTGTTCACTCCTCTGCTGATGCCATGTTCTCGAATACTCACCACCACGCAGTGAATCTTGGGATATGTTGGCTGGCAAAGGATCCACCCATTGGATCCTTCATTGCCATGGAAAAGAAGGACACATTTCTCGGCTGCATGTGAAGGAGACTTCGAAATGGGCCGGCCTAGTCGTGGCGCTGTGACACAATCAGCCTTCAAATGCAGCCACCGAAGGATGCAGCCCCTGAATTGGGACACAGCATATTTGTGTAAACTTCTGTTCCATGTTAGATCAGTTGCTATTGACCTTGGCGGCTATCTAAGTGCACGTATCTTCAGAGAGCACATATGTCCTTGTTAGGTTTGTATTGAAAGGCATTGGAGAGGTAATGGATGAACTAACAGTCAAATACATCGATCCCCAGCACGGTTCTCTAAAGGCCAATGCTGCAGTCCTATCAGCATGAATGTCCACTGAAGACATACAGAAAGCAACCGTGTGGAACAAAGGTATCGATAACATGCCTTTAGAACAATTTCAGTGCGCATCTATGTCAAAGTGCCAGATTTTTAAACCCACGGCTGATGTCACACTGTGTTAAACACAGCCGATCTCAATTATAATCAGCACATTCTAATTAAAGCAATTATTCAGAGGGCTGTAACATTTGGAAATCAGTCGGATTAATAACGCCGCGGGTAATATTAATGAACTCCATTGCAGGCAGATGCAGAAGGAGAATGAGAGAAGTGCACTCCCCTTGTTTTTTCATGGCTGACAAAGCTGTTTTTGTGTACTACAGGCTGGTTCTTATCCAGACCGTTTCATTGGGTTATCACAAATGCCAAATATTTTGACATAAACACATTTTGAAAATTCTTAACTTCTGAGATCTTTATGTAATGCTTACTTTTGTTCAATTTTGCAACCAAACTGAGTTCACGAGCTTTCTTACATCATCAGCATTACATCACTCTGACTCATTTATTTAGTTATGTATAAAATCAACCACATAGCCATGCATTCTGCATAGACAAACACTGGCAGTAGAATGGATCATACTGAAGAGCTCAGTGGCTTTAAACATGGCAGTGTCATAGGATGCCACTTTTTCCCCAAAAAGATAAAATTCCTTTCCTGCTAGATCTGCCCTGGTCAACTGTAAGTGCTATTATTGTGAAATGGAAGCATCTAGGAGCAGCAACAGCCATTAAGCAGTAAACCAGGCAAATTCATCAAGATAAAAAATAGGAGTTTTAAAAATGACCTCTAGAAGCAACATCAGTGCAAGAGCTGTGCATCAGTGTCAACAGGAGTGGTGTAAAGCATGCCATCACTGAACGCTGCAGCAGCCAAAATGTGGTCTTGATGAGTGGAGTGATGAATCATGCTTCACTATCTGGCAGTGTGATGGATGAATCTGGGTTTGGTGGATGCCAGGAGAACACTAACTACCGGAACACAATGTGCCAACAGTAAAGTTTGGTAGAGGAGGGATAATGGGCTGGGGCTATTTTCCAGGGTTTGGGCCCTTTAGTTCCAGTGAAGGGTGATGTTAATGCTACAGCATACAAACACACTTTAGACAATTTTATGCTTCCAACTTTGTGGCCAGAATTTGGGGAAGACCCTCACCTGTTCCAGTATGACAGCCCCTGTGCACAAAGCAAGCTCCATAGAGACATGGTTTGATGAGTTTGGTGTGCAGGAACTCCAGTGACCTACACAGATCTACATTAGTGTCACCAATTGTTTTGTATTGAAACATGAGCACTAAGAAAAAATTATTTTGTGCACCCTTAGAAAAGTTATTATTTTAATTTCGCTCCATAAAAGTAAATGTAAACAAAAATGAAAATGAACACTCAATATGTTGACAATTTGTTGTTTTATAAAGTTGTATTGGTAACACTTTCTATGAATGTCACATTTGTAAGCATCTATAAACACATTTATAACATGTTATAATGTATTCATAAGGCATTATAAACGTGGTTATAAATATTTATAAAAAAGAATTACACTGAATTACATTTTATAGCCATGTTTATTATACATTATGAATTGTCAAAATAATGCATTATAAATAGTGTTAATAACATGTTGTAATGTCAGTGCCAAAGAAGTCAGTCCCAGCTTGGAGAGCGTAAAGACAAATACCAAGCTAACGGTGGTGTACATTGACTTTCCCACATTGGGTAAAACACTGATGGCAGCACTAGTTTAAACTCTGACATTTGAAGCCTGTAATGAGCTTTATTAAGTGTGTTTTAGTGTTTCAGTAAATCCTTCAGTAAATACTCCAACTTGAAGCCTCACTCTTAACACTGGAGGAGGCTTTAGTACAGTATGCTTCACTTTACTTAGAGCAGACAAATATGACTTATGAGCTCTTATAATTTGTTATGAACAGTACATATAATGCATTATGTTAATTCATAATACATAATAAACATGGCTATAACGTATAATGCATTTTTATAAATATTTATAGCTATGTTTATAATGTCTTATGAATGCATTATAACATGTTATGAATGTGTTTATAGATGCTTATAAAGGTGACATTCATAGAAAGTGTTACCGTTGTGTTTAATGACCCACATAGTACTTAACCCTTAGTTTTGCCTAAATGTTTTTTCAAGTATGTTATATTATTAAATGTAATTATGTACATTTTTACAGCATTTCATTTACTTTGTATGTTCAGTATTTGTGCGAATGTCAGAAAATGACCAAAACATGGCAAAAATGAAAAAAAATACTTTTTTTTTCTTTCTAACAAACAGGTGTGTAAACACAAGAATAACTTTTCATCATGCTCATATCATAAAATATCTCTTCTGCTTACAAACACAAATGTGATTGGACGACTACAAATGTCAGTCAAGCAGTTACATGAGCCAGGCATTAAATCAGCGCTCATTTGGACAAAGTGAAGTCCTTATGTTCATCTTATCAAGAGAGTTCCCCAAAAGGTGTTGGACCAATGATTCCATTAAGACAATTTAAATGAATAGATCTTAAAAGAACCATTTTCGTAAAAGAAATGTGTGAGTGTGAAGAACATTTTTAAGGTTTGAAGGACCTCCACATGATGCAAAGGTACTATACCAAAAGGTTCTTCCTAGAAATGAACTTTCAAGCAAGAACAATTCAGAAACCTTTATTTTTAAGGGTTTCCAGAGGCTGCTGGATTGTTCCCCAGAAGAATTTACTAAAGTGACGATGGTCTCATTTCACCCACTACACTGAACTTTCTCTTCCCTTTACTCATCATCCTCATCCTTTCCTCTCCTCATCCTCATTTTGGAAGGGTTGAGCATAGGGAACGTTGACCCACATCTCACTGGCTGTTCATGGAAGACAGGCTGAGGGAGGCTACAGTTTGCTGAGTCCTCTCAAAGTGGACCAATTAGGTCTCGGAGGAACACACAAACACACACACTCACAGTTGCAGGCGAACAGCAAACAAAAACATTGGTTTTGTCTCTAGATTCTGACGCAATGCCTTAAACCACTCTCCTTCCATTGCATCATTAAATTCCAGGGCCATCAGATTTATAAGCAGTGCCTAACGACACTACATACCCAACATGTTCGAATTTTAGGCCCTCGTGCTGATCACAATGCCTTCAACACATCATACTCAGGATGAAATTGTGCAGAATTCAGAGACCACATATCATTTATTTAGTTTCCAATCAGAACAGCTATCAAGTACAAGATATTCATTTTTCATGAATAAGCCTCAATGATTACTTTTTTGCTTAGTTTTGTTGGTCTACTAGGTCTTGCAAGTGGTTGTTAGGTGTCCCATTTTCTCTGAACGTTTGGAAACTCCTATTTATTATTGACTTTCCCCTTCCTTATGCAAGTGGTATATTTAATATCTTATATCGTTAAATAGGTTTGCTTTTTTAGTTTTGCACTGGAGCTATGAGGCTAATGTAGCTAACAAGTAATGGGAGCTTATTAGCATCCTTTATTAGTATGGTATAAACTGCATACTTGAATTATCACGTGGTGCCATAAACAGTGTGGAGTAGCTAGGAAATCTCTAATAGACTTAATTATGTGGTTTCTGACACTGTATGATCTACCTTTTTTCTACAAACATGGACAAAAATAATGGCCGAAATTCATGATTCTAAATATTGGTTATGGTTTTGCAACCATTGGCAGTATTTCAATTGTGCAAATTAGATTTTTTTTTTTGTTTTTGCTTCTTTTTTCTTAAAATTTTGCTTTATTGCTTATTTTTTGCTTATTTTTTTTTGTTTTGCTTTTGCTCAAATTGAAAATGTTGTTTAAAATGATTTAATTTGTAGTAAGTCCCACAGCATAGTCATTGCTTACTTGAATTTATTACTATAAGAAAGAAAACAAACAAACATAAAACAATGGGCCTCATTTAGAAATATCTTCCTACGTTTTTTCTTAAATTTGTTGTTGAGAAAGGTGCTGAGAAAAAGTCCATATCAGATTAATGACATGTTCTTATACCGCAGAACTGTTCACACCTTTGAGTGTGTGTAGATTCTGTTCTTACCTAAGAACAAATCCCAAATAAGAAAACATTGGTGAATGTCAGAATCTTTAAAAAAAAGTAGATTTTATGCAGAAATTTCTTCGCAAGAACAGTTGGTGAATAGCGCCCAATAAGCTCTCTCACATTGGTTAGGCCTTGTGGAGCTCAAATGAAGGCCTTCCACATTAGGCCTACCAACATAGATAGGAAGTGAGGCTCAACCCAGCTAGAAACGTGCCCCAACAATATCCTTAAAACATCCCCTGAATGTTACAGTTAAAACGTTATGTCTTAGATAACATGTAACCTTCTATGAACATTATGTGAACATCCTTAAAACATTCTTTGAACATTAGATTAAAAGGTTTTCTTTAAACATTATTAGAAATTGTAGGTAATATTAGCTAAGGTTATGGCAACGTTCCCTGCTAGCTGGAAAATCAGCCATTCACGTTTTGATTTACAGTGGATGGGACCAATTTTGTGAAAAAATGCATCACTTCTGGAAGTTCTAGATACGCCACTGGCTATGATATATAAGCCACAGCCTAACCAGGTTTCAGACACTGTAAAACTGCTATATACAAGGTCCTATGTGTGTTAATGTTTATTGCAAGCTTTAATTAAAATGTAGAATGTCTTTAACAACCTTAAAATGTCTGTGTTTAATCTAAAGCAGTCAAAAAGTGATCATATACACCTCAGTTTAGCACTAACATACACACAAATTCCATATAGCAGAAATGAGCATTATTTTACATGTTATTTTCCCTCATTCTTGATAGTTTTGACATTTATGATCTGAAATGAAGGCCTAGCTCTAATAGTAACTGTTCACCACTGCATAACCACTGCAAAATCACATCTATTCATCATGTTACATAATTTGCTCAACGTTCAACATGGAAATGATTTATTTTTGAAAGTGTTTTTATCATGTTGATAGCAATTGAGTCAGTTATTTAGCTTTTAAATGTTTTGGAAAAACAAGGTCTAGTTTAAATATGTCTGCCATTAAAAAGGTAATTGGCTAAAGCCAATCTACACCAACATGACCGACGTGACATCACACCACAATTTTATAAGACTCTTTGCATTTCCATCATTTCAATATTCCCTCCTTCCCCACCTGTGCCCACCTCACCTGCCCGTTCACTGATCTCTCCCATGATTCCTTCCCGCTGACCTTTAACCTTTCTGAAATTACACTCCCTCTTTTCCATTTGCCAGCAAGTGTCATTAGCCCCCCCTGGCCGGCGAGGGCACTGCGGCATGCGGGAGCTCTCTGATTGGATCTGATTGTCTTATGAATTGATTTGTGTGGATGCGTGAGCGCGGCTGTAATATCTGCTGCCGTCAGAAAGTTTGTCAGCTGACAGTCACACACACACACACACACACACACACACACACACACACACACACACACACACACACTCACTCACTTTTCCACAGATGAGATCGGAATCAGGGAACGTGGTGAGGAATATTGATATGGTACAAGAAAGGAGGAAGAAAAGGTGATGGAAAGTTGATTTTATGCATGACCAGGCATGTGTGTGTGTGAGTGTGTATTAGGGGCTGACCAGTATAAAATTGTTGAGACCAATACTGATGTAAAAAGGGGAATTTTTCAAAGATTTTCTAAATCTATAATTAAGTAGTTCAGATGTAACAAATTCTTTCAGAGTGGTTTGGTGTGAAATGCTTCATTCAAGAGAAAAACTCAATCATAATCAGATTTCTGTGGTTATCTGATTATTCATATGGTCATGTAAACAGCATACTCTAGTTTCTTAGATTGAAGTAAGGTCTAGAAATCTGATTAATAAGTCCAATAAAGACTGGATTTCAGCTCAGTAATTGGAATTCTCAGTGCAGATGTACCCTTACTATGATTTCTTTCAGATTTCTCAGTCTTGAATGGCAACAATGCACTTTTGGAGCAACACTAAAACCAACCACATGCTTGTCGAAAAGAAGGATTTAAATATTTTTCATCTTCTAGATGATGTATGTTCATATTGTCAGGTGAAGTGGTGCAATGTCTTTTTTTTTTAAAAGGCACGGCATGAAGTTTGAGTTTTACATTGAAGTCGCGTCTTCTTCTCTGAGTTTATTGGCTGGTTGCAAAGCTGACATCCGATTACTGCCTGGCTAATGAGAGTTTTCTCATTATCTGATTACCCAATTGCACATAAACACATTGATCGGATTATTGACAAAATCTGATTTTCTGCATTTATCGAATTATAAAATGCATGTAAACACACTTGTTGTTTTATTACAGTTTTGAGATCAGATTTTGAGATCATATTTTTTTTTATTTTAAATCCTTTCTTGGTGATGAAGGCAAAACTGTCCCTAAAGAGAATTTTTACTTCTCAGCTTTTCCACTATTTAACCAGCATCAATGTTACATATGAAAACTCAGGAGAAATGTACAGGTTCTCTGGTCTGTCTGGTGGTCTGTATTTGTGTTGTAGACATGGTGACCCCTGGTTCCTATCACCACCACTGTAAAGAAATCTGAGTCTGTAAGTTTCTCTTTTGACTTTGTTTACATCTCAATGATTGAATCATGCAGAAATTTCGAAAAATTGGTAGCTAATAATTCCAATACCTGACGATATCCACTGATATAATTGACTAAGAAAAAAAACTTAAGCAGACCTCGGTTGTTGTACTTTACTGAGTGATATGATTGATCTGGAAAACTTATTCATGCAGGAGTGGCCAAAAAATGAAAAGAAAAAAAAAATCCAGTGTTTTCTATGAAACCATTCAGACCTTTTACAGATCTGTTATACAAAATATCATTCCTCATACGCTTGCCCTAGTTAATATTTTTCCATGTTTACCCTCCGTCAATCTCTCTCTATTTATGTCTCTCTCCCTTTCTCACTATCTCTCTGTCTCTCTGTCTCTCTGTCTTTTTCTCTCTCTCACCCCCCTCTCTTTCTCTCAATCCTCTGCTCTGTTAATTGAATGATAGCTCAGGCTTCAGACTGTCATGGATCTTATCTTATTCATTAGGTGATAGACGCATGTATGTTTTGGCTGATGCACCAAATATGATAAACCAGGCATTTGAAAGCTAAAGAAAACTTTTTTTTTTTTTCCTGGAAGAAATCAACTCTTAGGAGTGTCACAACATTTCTGCACTGAATGCTTTGAAAATACATCAATCAAACTAATTAAGACAAATCAAGAAAAAAGCATGGGTTTTTGAAAGAAGCTCTTTGCTTTTCATCTGCAGAGTTTGTATGTACACAAATAGACAAAGAAATGCAGCTAAATTAACTCTGAGAAGCCAATTTGTCTTTGTTTTGCAATGTTTAACATGTAAATACCTAACTACATAATAATGACATGGTAATTACCTAGATAATTACCTATTTACATAAAAATGACTGGTTAATTACCAAATTACTTCATATTACCTGGTTGGTTACATGAGGAGTTTTATTTGCACTTGATTTACATTCTGTTTTCACAATATCCAATTTCACCTCAATTTTTTTTATTTTTTTTTATAAACCCACAGAAATTAAATGTAAACCCAAAACATTAGTACACACAACTTTTCAGCAAATCCAAACCATCATCAAATATCTCCTCATCTACTTACAAACACAAATTTGGTATGGATTGAAAGGCTACAATCTACACTTATCAAAAAATAATAATAATAATAATAATAATAATTTATATTTTAAGAAATAATTCATATTAACTCACACCATGCTTTTGTTGGTCATCACTGGCACCACTTCAAAAGGGTTAAACCCCAATAAAGGTCACCAGCCTGCACTCACAAATAACAAATCCCAACTTCCCCTCTGCCAGGGTCTTGTCATGTATCAGAACTTTTATTTTTGTTTTTATTTATTTTTAGCAAATACTCCTCCCAGACTGACCTTATCTGGAACCTGTGAGGCATTTTGATAGAAAGCAAATTCATTTTGGAGTGAAGCGCTGTAATATTGTTTAACTCAATTCTACTTAAATGTCAAAGCCAATAGTAGTCCATGCTTTGTCCTGGACTTGTCTTGACCGCTGTGGATTTATAAAGCAACACTGATACTGACCATTTTCATGACAAAGCCTGTGGAATTGCTATTCAATTTGCTTCTTGTAAAACATCAATTATTCATAATATGTGTTGCCACTGGCTTTTATGTTGTATTAAGAACATAAATTTCAATACACAGATTCCAGAGAAGTTTAGTCCAGTGCTAGCAATGACATAATCGCGCCATAACCATGCCATGGCAGATGTTATACCTGCGTGACATGGCATGAATTTTCATGAGTCATGACTGATTCAGTAATACAACAGTGTTATCATTACCATTCACCTTTACGACATATGTAATACAATTTATCAAGACAGCTAACTAGAGTTTGCTTAACAGAATTAGCATGTGACGTAAGCGGTCATGACCTTCAGTCCTGCTGTATCTTTATCTGCATCATCTGTAGCATGCTGTTGATTACCATGAACGATGACTTTGTCTGTTTCCCTGTACAGAAAACTGACTCAAAGCATACTCACAGAACAATAGAAGTCAATGGACAGTTGCCTCAGAGTCAACAGATTTCTTTTCTTTCACAGACCACAGGTGCAGGTTGAAGTATTGAAATCATCTGTGGTAATCAATCATATGCGACAGATGGAGACCATGTTGGAAAAATCATCTGTTGAAAAGTTCTTTAGGGAATCAGTTGTGGTTCTTCTGTAGCATTTCTCCAGAAATCCTTTTAGTCGGTTTGTTTTTATGACTCAAGGGTTGTGATTAGATAGAATTTGCACCATTTGTTCCAGTATTTTTGTAGGCCAATCCACTCAGTCCCACTGTGAGTTTGGACCCAGTACAGATGTTCTCACAGAAGATGGCTAGCAATTAGCAGTGTCTAGCAGGGTGTTGATAAATTAGCTTTCTGAAGGTCATTTTTTTTTTTGGGGCCTGCTGAATGTCTCAACCTGTTTACATTGAAGTCCCTGTAGTTACTGAATAATAAGCTTTAGTATGTAATAAGCCTGGGATTTTAAGGGGCTAAACCAATATGTTAAGTTTTTAACCCCAAACATTGGGGCTGCTGAATGTCTCAACCTGTTTGCATTGAAGTCCCTGTAGTTACTGAATAATAAGCTTTAGTTTTTAATAAACCTGGGATTTTAAGGGTTTAAATCAATATATTAAGCTTTGTGGACATCCCTCTGTTTTCTTCTGAAGGTGCCAGTATATTAGCTCTAGATTTGGAAAAATATGGAATACATGCTGCATGTACTGCTTGGCAAAAGTCTGGACTCTTGGCTTATTTATTATTTTTTTATTATTATTAAATAAAATCAGCACATTTTCTTTGTAAGTTTGTAGTATTTTACAGTATTTTAATTAGGACTGCTGAATAAAATAATTGTGCTTAATCACATCGGATAGTTGATCAAGATTAACATTTAGTGGCTCGTATTTTTTTTAAAGCAGTGCATTCTGTTATAGACATGTAAGTGGACAAAATCAGCATCATCTGTAGGCATTTCTTAAGAATTCAATAGCATTATTTTGCAGGCTACACATGAACTGGAACTTGAAAATGAAGTTATTTCTATTGTAGTTTCAGATTTTCATACAAACATCAGTGACAGCACCAGTGGCTCCAGCCAATGTTACATCCATTGAGTGAATATATCATTTCATGTATACCATACATATAAAGTCAGTGGTCCTTTGGGATTGTAGCCTCCTGCTTTCATTCCTGTTTATACAGGTTCTTGTTACATGGAGGCTCTTGGAACTGGAGCTGGGTAACATTTACTTAAACCCTGCTATACAACATTAGCATAACCATGGCAGATGTATGCTGTCATAAGTTGTCATGAAGGTGCTGCTTAAAAAGCCATTTCAAGTTGTATTTGAATAGAAGGGTGACAATTACAGCTGGGCTTTAGCCTGCACTACTATGGATGGGTTGAACTAGGAAAATGCATTAACAGTATTAAAGGAATGAGTGACGTTAATTTACTGCATTAACTGCACTAGCCAAGCTGTAAGTTTCACAAAAACTGAAAGAATGATTGAGAATAATGGGAATACGCATCAGTCCACGCGTTACACATCAGTGCTCAAACTTTTTAACCACCTTTGGGCCAAAATACTTTCAATAGGTGCTTTTAGCAATAGTCTTAAAGTTTTATTGCACACTTTTATAACTTAAGCATAGCTCAGTCATTTTGCATTAAAGTCCCTGTAGTTACTCAGTAATAAACCTTAGTATGTAATAAGCCTGGGATATTAAGGGGGTAACAATAGGCAAACCCGATCTTCATACTGAGGAAGACACTGAAGAACGTGAACTTGAGTGTTTAAGCTGAATATACCCAAAGGATTAGCACATAGCTGTTATGTTGTCAAAAATAACAGTGAAAAGCAAACATAAAAGAAGGCTGGGAGTCCCCAAACTTTTGATGGATGGTGTATAATGTAGAGCTTAGTAAAATATTTAAGGTTTGTTGTCAGAAAGATCTATATGTCCTCTCTTTCTCTCTCTCTCTCTCTCTCTCTCTCTTTCCTGTTCCTCAGTTACACTTCTTACTCCATCCAGTCTTCTATCTCTCTATCTACCCAGTCTACCCCTCTCTTCCTCACTCCCTCCCTCCCTCCCCGCTGTTATCATTGGAGCTGGCCAGGCGTGTTTTTGTGAAGCGAGAGAATCAGGCGGAATTTTGGCGGCGTTTCACTCCAAACAGACCAGGCCCAGGCGCATGTAATTGATGCTGGGCAAACAACATGGAGAAAAGAGAGAGAGAACGAGGGAACAGCAGAAAAGCGAGGAGACGGGGTTAGCTCCCAGATGGTAGAATACCCTTTCATGATTTCCCTTCTTTTATTTTCTAAAGCCTTTTTGTCGTGACTGACAACGGACAGAATGGACCTGTGTCCGTGAAGGTGGGCCTTGCTTTATGCTTGTGTCGGTGAAAACAGGCCTCGGGGCCGTGACCTGAACCCAAAGCTTCGGGTGAACTTTCCAGATGTGCGGTGTCGGAGGTTCACGCTGGTTTGTCAGGCTGTAGCCACTGTTTGTTTTGAGGACACTTCAAAGCATTCTTCTTTATGGACTGTGTGATGGACAGCATGTGCTGTCATGCTGACTGCAGGCTCCTGAGCAATATGAAGGGTTTATGATGGATCAGACTTGAAAGAGAGACTGTAGTCACTCAGTAGAACGCTAAGCATCTATAGATACCGGACCAACTTAGTGCATTGTATCAGTTTCAATCAATATTAGCCCTTTGGCATTACTGATACTGATAAAAGGCTGAAATATGTAAATCATCCCCCTAACTAAACTCTTAATGAGCACCCGGACCAGTCACAGATGCTCTAAATGACAGTTGTCAGACTGTTTTGATGAATAAAGACTTCATGTGGTCTGACAAACTTAATTTTGGGTCAAAACAAAGCCAGTCTTTAACTATATCATATCACAGGTTCAATGGATTTTGAAAATATTACAAGGCATATCACAGTCACAACATCCACATCATGGAGCCCTACTTCCATTGCTAACATGTTTATTTAAATGCTAATTTAAATAATAACAAAAGTTAATATAAATATGTAATATGAATAAAAAGTTAATACACATATAGCTGCAAGCGGTAATCCTCAGGGTCCAAGCACCATTAAGCACAATGAGGCCTCATATGTCAATATTAGGCCATTCTGAAAACACATGTATAAATAGGGAATGATAAAATGAGGAACTGTGGAAAATTTGGTTTGGTCTTTACAGTGCTCAGTCTGGAGCTAATAATTTATCCCTAGGGTAAAAAATAAACAATAATGTTTTCACACATATATCTCTACACAATCTATATGGCCACCATCAGAACAATCGGGGTCACTTCACTTGCCTGAATATTGGGGGGCATACTGCATCTTCTCTTCCAATTTAGTCACTTTACAAAATTTGTAATATTTAAATAGAAGAGTGAGATGTGGAATGTGAGATCTGAAATGATATGAACTCCACAAATAAATAAACATTCAAATATTGGATGTACGATTCATTTTTCATGGCATATTAAGAAAGTTGGTATTGTTACAGAATGCACAATATAACTCATACTCAGTATTTAGCATTTAGAGAAAGAGCAGAATTTCAACATAACACAGTTTGTAGTAAAGAATGTGATGATATTACAATGTAATTTTCATAAATCAAGTAGTTGTTAGTGTCCAACACAAGAATTAAAAAGCCAGTTTCTGCATTAGGAAGCAATGTTTGTGTAGAGATGCCTTCAAATGAACATAAAAATCTCATCACCTTAAAAGAACATTTTTTGAATAGAATAAACAAGGAATACTGGCAGTAAAAAGCATAATTCAAACTCATGCTCTTAGTGATAGGGTTGTATTTCAGTAAGGACAGATTTATGCATCTTCTTGTGCTCTGCTTAGGAATGTATGCTTAGCTCCTGGCTGCAGAGACATTCAGATTTGTAAGGTTTCTCATAGAGAAATCCATGCAGCCCAGAAATGCCTCAGCATATTTATTGTATAGCAAACAAGTGGGACATTAATTTAATAAGAAAAATGTTAGAGTTGCCCTTTAAGTTATAGTCATGCTTATTGACTTATGACCGTGGGGAACCTTCAAGGGTTTAAAGGCCTGCAGAGAAGGTCTAATAATTTCTGAGAAATACCTGTCTACAATTTCCCCCCTTGTATATCTAGGAAGGTACAGCTAAGCAAGCTCTCCCATTGGTTAGGCTTTCAGAAGCCAGACGAAAGGCCTAAAGAAGCAGAAATCTAGCATAATTAGGAAGTGAGAGTGGAATCAGTCACTTTCGATTTACAATTGATGGGACCAATTTGTATGAGAAAAGATGTCAGTGTAGGCCTTAAGGATGTTCTCGATACCTTGGTGATCATGAATACAAGCCATAGTCTAACCAGGTTTCAGTCAGTTGTTAGAAATGGAAAACAGTTGTGGCTCTACTCAGGGGCTCTTTATTAAAGGAGTGACCCTAAAATACTACATAATGTTACATTTTTGTTATTATCATCATATTGTCGGGAGATTGTGAGGTTGACACCCATCCATCTGTAGCCAGATGTCCAAGAGAGCAATAATTGGGTGGACTCTGGGTGGCTAGGGTGGGTGTCAACCTCACAACCTCCCGACAATATGATGATAATAACAAAAATAAGCTCGCCACTGACTTTTGGAAGCATATACTTAACCCTAACTTGTTGGTGGCTCTAGAGAAATTGATCTGTGAGGAACAAATGAAGTGTTCATCCTATTTCTGAGCCCCGCAATCAGCTTGCCAAATCTTTCCTACGTTGAAAGCGAATAGGTGCCCAGCAGCTATTAATTATGCATTATACAGTTTCATTTAGGCCATCATTGTCTAAATTGTCCTGGTTTCTCAACGTCTTAATTAATCCAAAAAATGAGAACACTGCAATTGCACGCAATAGCCGCAGTTACAGCGTAGCGATTCTAAAGCAGAAAAACTCCCTGACCTGGACGACCCGTGTCATCGTGATTCATGTTAACCTTCATGAGAATGGAAATCTGTCATCAGCGTTAACATAATCAAATGAGAGTCTTCCTTTTATTATGATAAGTAATTGAATAATTACTTTTTTTTTCCATTCTTACTTTCAGCCAATTGACCCCCATTAACATTGACTCTGGAGACAAAGAGAGTCGCTTCTATCTCCCTGACAATGTGCCATACTAATCCCACAATTACAACAATGTTAAGCATGTGGACACTCGTATCTGCGCACACGCACACTCACACGGCCGCGCGCACACACACACACACACATAGTCTGCAGATGACAAAGTCGACAGCCTTTTAGTCTCTGACATTTTCACAAAATCTGCTAGACAAACCCGTATTAATATTCACATGACCGCGTACAGACACATTTCTGAAACAAAAGATGATAAAAACGTGTGGGTGGTGTATACCAGTCATTTGCATATCACTTTTGCTTCTGTCTCATGATTTATCTCACTCTCTCTGAGATTCACACAACCAGACACGACTTGTTTTTATAGCTTGTCAGGATGTGGGGTCTTATATATGTGTTATACACATGCAAGTACCAGTATTGTAAATAGATAATTACTATATGTTATAATTATGTCCATATGTCCATATATGTAATATATGTAAGTATCTATATGCAGTAATATGTCCCTTATGTATATGCAACTACTATTATGCCATAAATGAATTGAAAAAAAAAAGGTGGACGGTGGGTTTAAACGCTAAACTGGCATAGAAATCTCAAAGATTGACTTAATTAAAATATGTATAATAGAAATATTAAGTCATATCATAAAAGAACATTCATTGAAAGCAGATGGAAAAGAGGATGGTAAGAAACACACACACACACACACACACACACACACACACACACACACATATTTTTATGAGGCACAAAACTAGACATTAATAGTGTAAAAAATTAAAATGATACATTTATTTATCACCATCTTGGTTTTGTTTTAGTTCATTTAAGCTTGTTCTATTTATTCATTGTCCATGAGTTTTGTCTTTTGGCCACAATTCTGATGAGAATTTCCTGTGGTCCAGGATTTTTGCCATTGCTGGTCGAGTCATATGATCGTATGATACACTTCGATACACCTGCGAATTCAACTTCGACCTTCACACTGTGGCCTTTGGCATGCCAAAATGCAATCACTCGTTTTGTCAATCATTAATATCTGCTTTGGGAACCAGTTTCGAACGAGACAATCACTCCACTGTACCACCTTTTCTCAATTTTTGAATCCTGTCACACACCCTGCAGGTATTTATAGCCTGATAGTCTAATGTTATTACCCCTAAAGGTATATACACCTATCAAGCATAACATTATGGCCACCTCCTTGTTTCTACGCTCATTGTCCATTTTATCAGCTCCACTTACTATATAGGTGCACTTTGTAGTTCTACAATTACGGACTGTAGTCCATCTGTCCATCCCTTTTACCCTGTTCTTCAGTGGTCAGGACCCCCATGGACCCTTACAGAGCAGGTACTATTTGGTGGTGAATCATTCTCAGCACTGCAGTAACACTGATGTGGTGGTGGTGTGTTAATGTGTGTTGGATCAGACACAGCAGTGCTGCTGGAGTTTTTAAACACCTCAGTGTCACTGCTGGACTGAGGATAGTCCACCAACCAAAAATATCCAGCAAACAGTGTCCTGTGACCACTGATGAAGGACTAGAGGATGATCAACACAAACTCTGCAGCAGCAGATGAGCTACCGTCTCTGACTTTACATCTACAAGGTGGACCAACAAGGTAGGAGTGTCTAATAGAGTGGACAGTGAGTGGACACAGTGTTTAAAAACTCCAGCAGCACTGCTGTGTCTGGTCCACTCAGACCAGCACAACACACACTAACACAAACCACCACCACATCAGTGTTACTGCAGTGCTGAGAATGATCCACCACCCAAATAGGACCTGCTCTGTGAGAGTCCATGGGGGTCCTGACCACTGAAGAACAGGGTAAAAGGGGGCTAACAAAGTATGCAGAGAAACAGATGGACTACAGTCTGTAACTGTAGAACTACAAAGTGCACCTATGTAGTAAGTGGAGCTGATAAAATGGACAATGAATGAAGAAACAAAGAGGTGGTCATAATGTTATGCCTGATTGGTGTATAATATTATGTCATGTCATGACACTTTTTTTTAACCCTACCTTAGGCTTACCTCGGTAAAGACGGTTTTGCTCTTGCCATTTTAAAAATATAGCATGGAGCTTGTGTAATAAGCTATTTACAAAGTCAGGCCCATTTTGTTCTTCAAGACCCGTGTTGCTCTGTTTTTCCTACAAAGTCAGAACATTTTAGAATGTACAAAAACAAGCGAGCACACACTCACGCCTGCTTTTCATTCTTAAGGGAGAGGGTTAAGCTCCATCTCAATTAGTATTGGCGAGGCTGAGAGAATGGAGATGAGTGGAGGCAGTGCTTGTGTGAGAGATATCTTTATTCATGCAGGGCTTGTCGGTGATTGGCATGGCCTCCAGACACGCTTTTCCCTCCGCTCGGGAAGTCAGCCAGATGTTATTGATATTCACAAATGTCTGAAATTTGCATTTGAACGCTTCCTCTAACCCACCCCCCAAACACAAAAATAATACAAAATCAACCTGTGGCGTACAGTTCAGGCGGGAGGCGGATAGAGGCCGAATGTCGCTCGTCTGCTGCTGAATGTTAGCAGGAAGTTCGTCTTGTTTGTCTGCTTGTCTGTGCCCTTTGTGCTGAGCCTGAGTTTATGATCCTTTGTTTCTTTATGTGTGGGTGTTCGCATTTTATATGCATCTGTTTTATGTGCACATACATTTATGACTCTCTACTCTGTGTGAAAGAACTTTAATATGTACAGGGTGTGGACAAAATAATGGAAACACTGTGAAAAAGTAGCTAATAAAGCCACAGAGAGGTCACCTACTGCCATAAAATTATTGGTAGATGGATCAAAACAAAAATGTGAAATAATCAATTATTATATATATATATATATATATATATATATATATATATATGTACATAGAGTTGACTTTAAGAACATGGATGTCTCAGAGATGGCAATAGGTGAGGAGCCTGGTAATTTTGAGGTCCATATCTCTGGTTTCCTGAAGTCTAGCAATGCAATACAGGGCTTGCTGGAAAAGGCATGCGGGCTGAATTTTGAGAGTTTGGCCTCTTTCTTTTATTTCTCTTCCAATCTACAGGGCTTCAAAGATCCAGTACTGAATGTCATTACCTCCAGTTTCCCGAAAACTGCAGTATGAGGTCATGTGTCATCGGAGAGGGAGCATAACGCCCTATAATCCTGTAAAGCTTGAAGTCATTTATTTGTATTTTTGCTGAGTTGCTAAGTGGCTCCGGACCTCCACCACGGGCAGGCCTCTCGACAAGGACACCTATGATGCCCCTAAGTCGGATACATATTTGCAAGATTTCCTGAAGGCTAGCAAAGTGATCCAGGGCTTGTTGGAAAGGACACATCACATATACTGACCTGTGGACTTTGGCTTTATAAGTTGGATTTTTAAAGTGGCTTGTTGCAAAGCATTCCCTTCTCCTGTGGCTTTATTCATAACTTCACCCGCAATTAGTCAATGTTAACTCATCACTTAAGTGTTGATTTAAAAAAAAAAAAACCTGAAGTTGTTCAACCACTAATATATATAGTGTTAGATGGATGGTGTTGCTTTGAAAAATAACTATACAGTGAAATTTGTCCCTAAGGCAGTAATACTGAAGTTAAAACAACCAGAACTGTAGTGAAGCTGTGAACCTGCCTGGAAAAGTATGAGATGAATGGCCAGAAGATTTGCAGAAGACTGAAGCATTTTGGGGTCACCAAGTATCCAAAAAATTCAGATGTCACGTCAGTGCCAACAAACTATTTGAAAGATATACCAAACAAAATCATTTTCTTTCAGCAAACCTCAAACACAAGCACCTGGACTTTTCCAGAAGGTACTGGAAATTTGACTGGAATTGATTTCTATGGTCTGATAAGCCAAAACAGAGCTTTTTGGCAACAATCACTTTAGATGGGTTTGGCATAAAAAAAGGATAGTTGTCCAGAAAAAGATTGTATCCCTACTGTTAAGTATGATGTGATGTTTTGGGAAGTTTTTTCCTCCAAAGTTAATGGGAACCTAAGATGCATGACATCATAAAATAACAGAAGATTTTCAAAGAAAATCTGGCTGCCTCTGTCTAAAAAGCTAAAACTGGGTCATGGTTGGATCCTTCAACAGGACAATGAAAAATCAACATCCACATCCAAACAGAAATGGGTCAGTGACCACAGAGTCTACCACAATGTGGGAAAATCTACTTTTCTACAATGTAGTAGATGTTTCTGATAAAAGTCCAATGAAAGCACCAACACGGTAGGTGTTTCTAATAAACTGGAAAGTTGGAGTTGACAACATCTGAATTGTAGGATCATTTATCACAAAATGGTCAAATTCTTTAAAATGACAACAGGGACAGTCTCAAAACTATGGCAAATTGTATCAGCATAAAGAGTTAGTGGTCAGCTGTGGACAGTCAACAGGATAGTTGCTAAAAATCCACAGAATTGAACCAGGACCTCTGAGACCCAGTCAAAACAAAAAAGAACTTCACGGTGAAAGGCTCCCATTTAGAAGCCACTTGTATTCAAGGTCAATGCATGAATCACCTGGCGTAAGAAGCATAAAACCCTAAGCAATGAAAAAATGTAATATGGTTTGATGAGTTCACTTTCAACCTTTTTTCAATTGGCATGTTTACATTGGGATAAAGCCAAAGGCCTTCAACCCACAAACCCGTTCACCAACTGTTGCCAACTATTCAAGATCCATCTATCCACTCCATTCCACTGATTAGCTATTGGGTAATTCTGCTATCGCTTAGATCTCACATAGTTTCCTATTTATGCATTCATGTTTATGGTCCATATGGAATTCCTCATCTACCTCCTTGCCATGAGTTGGCTACCTGTGTTAGCATTCTCTGCTGTGGTGCCAAGTTGGCACAGTCATTACTGCAATCTTGTCTAGACTTCAAACAAATTTACTTTATGACTCATGATTGCTTGGATCATATAGTCCATTCAGTGCTTACAGTAGAAGAGGGCAAAGAATTTTAGCCAGTTAGGCTGTTAAACTTAATTTCATTGAGGAAATAGTTAAAAACAACAGACGTCTGCATTCTGATCGCTAAGATATTGACATTTTTCAGCCCACGCGCTCATACAAAAGTGAGAAATGGAACCGAAAAGCTTCTCTGGGGTGATGCCATAGAAGAACCACGTTTGGTTTGGTGAATGTGGATAGCATTTTTAATGTTTATAAGAACATCCATACAATGTAAAAGTTCTATATTGATAAAATATTGTTTTCCGAGAACAATGTATCCAAACCAGATCCAGTGATGAACCTTTATGTATAAGAGTGCAGAAGACACCAGTTGTTTTAAAACATTTGCCTGCAGGTAGACGTTAATGAATCCTCAGCAGCACAGAAGTTTTTAAAAGCCCTTGGCCTTTTCACACTTGTTGCGCTACGCCTCTCCGGCCTAAACAGATGTTCTTTTGTTCACTTTCTCTTTTCTGTTGACATGCTGTGAAATACATCCTCATGGCATATGCTTCTCACAAGGCAGGATGGAGGTCAATCCAGGCCATGGTACAGCCAGTTCAGTGTTTCGAGTCTTGACAAAGTGTTTTTATCAAGCAAAAATATAAGTAGTTATAAATGTTTGCTTATTTGTGATGATTGCTGCTCACAGGGTTGATTATGTATTTACTGGTGGCCTCTGATTATGGAAAAGGCTTTTTTCTGGTGCTGCTTTTGAGACTGTTGGCACTGATATTCGAATAGGCAGGCTTGACAACACAGTTGGTTAAGCTTTAGCATGGAGACCCATGTATGTTTTGGCTCTGCAGTGCAATGAGGCAGTTTTCTCAACTTTTTTAATTAACACACAGCACAAAACATGGCACTGGCAAAGAATATTGTTCCATGAATACTGTTGTCTCCAACATGGATTAACCTGCCTAGCACGCAAGTCCTTGTAATAAGCTGATATTTATTTGATGTTGCAGAATCATTGCAATCTATGGTGATGATTAAAGAGATTGGTTGAAGAGGAATTTAACTGATTGCAAACATTGTTGCCTATGGTTTATGGTTAAGATGTCATTCAGAGTGGTTTCACAGTCTCTGATCAACATCCATGCCTTTGTAACATGTTTAGAATGTGGAATGGAGTCATCATGTTGAAATAAGCATGGACATCCCTGAAAGATAATGTGTACGTCTTTCAGCATCAATGGTACCTTCACAGATACCCATGTTGTGAGCGCTAATACCCACCCTTACCACAACATACCCTGGGGTTGAACTTTATGCTGGGAACACATCCATTATTTCCATAAACAATCAACAAAATATATAAAATGTTGATATATAGCTTCCACTGTGCATTTCCACGCTTCCATGCTTTTAAATACCGTTTAAACATCTCCCTTAAAATTGGTAACATGGTTGCAAAAAATGCTTTTCAGAAAATAACAGGTCATACAGTCTCTGATTTGACAGCCTGAGGAGGGAAAATAACATTTTCTAAATGACAGTAATGTATCTTGTATAATACTTTGTCAAAAAAAACACCAAAGAAAAAAATACAAAATAAAATTAAAATTAATGAAATGAATAAAAATTAAATAAAATGAATGAACTGTTGCATTATTCATTCATGGATTTTGGTGAAGTGATGTGCCTTGACCAAACATGCTCATGAAGACTTTTTCTGGATACTTCTTTTATATGGTTTTATTTATTTATTTATTTATTTATTTATTTTTAATGTTTTTTTTATTTGTATCGTATTTGTGTTTTATTTTTTTTAACATTTCCCAATGTTTCTAGTCTTAAACCGTGCATGTCTCAACATTTTGGGTCAATATTGGTCAAAGTGGATTTACAAATCGCTTTTTTTTTTGTTTCATTTGCGTTTGAAATACTGTCCCAACTATTTTGGATTAACATTTGTTAATTTACAAAAATTAGTAGAGTTTAGTATCCTTAGATGAAATGAAATGGGGACAGAGCCATCTCTGACTGCATTTATGTTGTGTGTTGTTGCTGTTGGTCCTATTGAAAATTTGTCCAAATTTGTCCCGGAGGGACAAAAATGCTTTTAAAACCCTTGGCCTAGTTAATATTATTTTAATTAAGACCACAGAAATGCGACTTAAGTGCAATTCGTTCCAGTTTGGTCTGCATGCTGCCATGGAAATCAAGGTTATTCTCAGATGGGCTCACACAGTCATAACTTATTATTAACACAGGCAAGGGATTCCCTGTAGTCACATAAACACAGTTGTTTCTTTTTTGTCTGTTTTGTTCATCCAATCTACCAGTATGCATGGCTTGTGGGTTGTGGCGCAGACTGTAAAGGGTGGCGTTGTTAGCAATGCACCATATCAGGACAGGATAGAAGCCATCGAGCCCCTAATACAGGAAGTAGGGGTAATCTGAGCCCCGGCCAATCAGGGGCCAATCATGCAAATTGAAGATGAGCTGATTGGAGGCAGTAGTTGTGTTCCGGAGTCAAGAGCTTTATATGAGGGATGTCATCCTTGGCTGATCAAAGGCTTCTTGATTAAGTCATAACACTTAAAAGAAAACTCAAACAGTCCTGATGTCCAGGTGCAGACTCCTTAGAGTGAGACTCATCATCTAGGAGAAGATTCTTTAGTATATTGCTACTAGTCATTGAGTGAAAAGCTTTGTCTACAATGGTATATTAAAAGAATACTGATTTTAGAATGATTTTAGAGTGATTTTAAATCTGATCTTTTGCTGCTGCATCTATAATGTGTGCTCGATTACCATGGACAGTTATTTTGACTCATTTCCACGTACTAAGGAAAGAAACAGAGAACTTGTTGAGTCAGAACAGACTTATTATAAAAGTCAATGGTCAGTTGCTGAATTCTGTCATTAAACAATTATTTTAAACGTATATTTGTAGAACATTCATGATTTTCACTCAAAGATATTTGCAAATTAAGTTCCAAGTCTGTATAATTCATTCTTACAGATAGGACTAGTTTTCGAGAGAGAGAGAGTTTGTAGCAATTCCATACTATTGCTTTCATAGATTCCTGCACATGGATACCAGAAAACCGTTGGCAAAGAAAGAATTACTAGAACTCCTTCTTTATTTGGTCCAGTTTGAATAAAGAAATTGAATAAAACTTCAAAAGAACAGCTTTGTTAAAACAATGTCATAAAAATAATAATGAATTACTTCTGACCCATATGTAGCTACGTTGTTACGTAATTTTGACCCATACATTGTTACTTATTTAATGTATATATTAGGCAGCAAAGATGTTCAGAAGGTGCTTCATGTAAATCAAATTTCAGGTCTTTAGCAGAGAATTCAGTCTAGCTTTTAGCTACACATGTCGGGTTCAACAACGTCTTAATGTCTTAAAATAACAAGTCTTTCACTGTAGACAAACCTTCAGTCTCTAGGCTGTGATACAACAGCTCAGGAGAGCTTTTCCCATAGTGAACTCCAGGGCCAGAGTGAGTTCAACATTCCTCTGGAGTAATACCTGCATTGTTGGCATATTCTCTTTTCCAAAAGGATGAGTTGGTCTGGAATGCTGGTACTGTACTTGGCATTTATTGCAAAAAAAAAAAAAAAAAAACAAAACAAGTGTTTCAGTGAAAAAAAAAGTATTCTGCATTGCGAGAGTATCTACAGTTTCCAAAGTAATAATGTAATGATGAAAATTTACTACAATACCCACAATGCAGTGTCTTCACACCCCAACACTGCACATGACTGTAGCAAAACTGAAAGGAAAAATTACATGCGTAAGGTTGAAAACAAAAGGTTTTATTTGTTCAGTGCAAGATTGGTCATTCTAATTTGGTCAGTTTGTTCTTTTTTTCTGAAATTTGATGAGTTTTAAGTATTGAGTGTGAGTTGACTCATGAATCAGTTCATGAATCAAGTGTGAGTCCGAGTTAAGACATTAGTCAGTTAAAAGCAAATTTGTGTGAAATCATGAGTCAGTGAAGCGCAAATCTAAGTCAAGTCGAGAAGCAGTTAAGCCCCATTCCGAGTTGAGTCACATGTCAGTTGAACATCAGTCTGAGTTGAGTCACAAGTCAGTTAAACACAAGTCTGAGTCAAGTCAGTTAAGCGCAAATCCAAGTCAAGTCGACAGGCAGTTAGGCACCATTCCGAGTCGAGTCATATGTCAGTTGAACATGAGTCTGAGTTGAGCCACAAGTCAGTTAAACCAAAGTTTGCGTCGAGTCACAAGTCAGTTATGTGTGAGTCCAAGTTGCGAGTCAGCTGGGCCCGAGTCTGAGTCAAGTCATGGGTCAGTTAAGAGCAAGTCTGAGTTGCGTGTCAGTTAAATGCGAGTCTGAGTCACGAGTCAGTTAAACACAAGTCTGAGTGGAGTCACAAGTCAGTTAAGCACATACACTGAGTCATGAGTCAGTTAAGCCCGAGCCCCAGCTAACTTACAAATCAGTTAAGCGCCAGTCCAAGCCAAGTCACAAGCTGGTTAATCGAGAGTCCAATTCAAGTCAGAAGTTCATAAAGCGCGAGTCCAAGTCAAGTCAAGTCAGCATATGACTGCATAGTGCAGTGGTCCTCTGTCCTTGAGGACCCACAGATGGTCCCCATTTTTGCTCTGTCCCTATGTGTTGTGAGATGCATTGGTGCAAAAATGTTGACTGAGTGGGGGTCCCTGAAAACCACTGGCTTAGAGGATAAGATTAGCCCCGTATGTAAGAAACTGGGTTCGAATCCCTGTTCAGGCAGGATTGACACTGCACTAACCCAACTCTACACTCACCTAAATCACTCTGGATAAGAGCATCTGTTAAATACAGTAATGTAATGTTTACAGATGTACGGTACAATTCACCCCCAAGCATTGCAGAAAACATGAACAGCATTAAAAGTAGGCCACTGACGCCTACTGCTGTTATGTCACTGGATGGCTTTGAAACAGAAAAATATAGATGAAAATAATGTGTTTGTTAATTCGGACAACACCTTCGAACAATGGCTGTAGTTCAAGAAGAAACTGTTCGACTGTAGGAGAGGAGAGATGTTCTGGGCGGCTTCTGCTTTAAGCTGTTTTGACAGCTTTTGCATTCAGCTTAATACGTTATTGTTACTGATATTAAAGTCATGCAACCTTGACAAATTACTTTTCTGTCAGCTGTTATCATATCCAAGTGCACAGCAAGTAAAATTTGATTCTTCAGGTCAAGAAAATACCAGCAAAGTCACAAAATGACATCACACAGGACAGATGAATAGTCATATATTTCAAACATTTCCCAATAGTTTCAATAAATGTATTTCACTTCAAATATGTAAAGGCTAAGAAATGTGTTTAAATGATTTCCATGAAAATCGACAGATGTGAGAGCAAAAGATGAGGTTGAGAATTGCTGAAGTGTTCCTTTAAGGCCCTCTTGCCTTTCTGAGAACAAGTCCTATCTATAAACACATTTGATGCAGTGATAGTGATAAGCAGTCTTTAAATGTGGTGCTAAACTAATCATGAGTGAGCTGATTTGGGCAATATGAACGTCAGATAGTCACTGTTTTGTGTGGTCTTTTGTAGAGGGAGCACCTAGTGGGTGGCCCTCAGATGCTTCTTCCCTGCAAGTCATACTTCACAGGTTCAGCTGGGATTGTGAGGATCTAAACAATTCAAACTTTAGATGAAAACATTTGGTGAGGCTGTATCAGATCTGTGTGTATATGTGTGCTTTGATGCGTGTGTTTTTCTTCCTGCGTGTGGGTGGATGGGTCTGCTCCAGTGTGTATTATCAAGATCTCAGCGAGATCAGCTGGTGCGGTAAAGACGGTTGATTTACCTTCATTCAGAAGGCTGTTTTAGTGAAGGGTAAACAAGCTACCAAAGCTTAGAAAACCTTTCACCTGATCATGGCCCGAGGCCATGCATGTGGGAGGGTGTATTTGGTCTGGCTTTTTCTTATTAGCACCCATGTTGTACATATTTGCTGGTTCAAAACTGAGAACGGAGATGCAAAATAATGTCTCTTTGGGTTTTGATGTTTTCAAAGCAGCTGGTTTGTCATGTGGGCTTAATCCAAACTAGCTCAAGGAATGGTCCAAACATAATGCTGAATTCTGAATTTAGCCCACTGCCAATCCTAAATGTTCAATCCAAGACAAAAGCTTTGACTTGTTCAGTTCTTTTGGTTTAATAAGGTGTCATTACCCAAAGGTTATGCTATACATACTCTATACATACTCTAGTAATGAGCAATATGACATTCAACTCCAGAACCTCAGGTTTTTGGTTTTAGTAGGAGTTGGCCCCTCTTTGGTAGGAGTTGCCCCTTCTTTGGTAGGAGTTGGCCCCTCTTTGGTAGGAGCTGGCCTCTCTTTGTGGCTAAATTGTTGCCACAAAGATGGAAGCTTATAATTGTCTAAAATGTCTTTATATGCCGTAACATTAACATCACCCTTCACTGGACCTACAGAGCCTAAACCCTGAAAAACAGCCCCAGCCCATTATCCCACCTCCACCAAACTTTACTGTTGGCACTATGCATTCCTGATATCAATGGAATCCACCAAACCCAGATTCATCACTCCAGAAAACTTATTTCCACTGCTTTAAAGTCCAGTGGTGGTCTGCTTTACACCACTCCACGCTTGGCATTGCACATAGTGATCTTGGGCTGTAGTGTGCAGCTGCTCGCCATGGAAACCCATTTCACGAAGCTCCCACAGGTCCTATGCTGATGTTGCTTCCAGAGGTAGTTTGGAACTCATTAGTGAGTGATGCAACAGAGGATAGGTGATTTGTATATATACACCTGGCAGCCCCTCTTTGTGAGTTTGCATGTTCTCCCACTTCATGGCTGAACTGTTATTGTGCTTCACAATAATAGCACTTAAAGTTGACCGGGACAGATCTAGCAGGGTCTGACAGACTGACTTGTGACCAAGATGAATCCTATGACACATACTACTGCTAATTTTTTGTCTATAGAAACTGCTTGGTTCATACATGTCCTTGGAATGGGTGTTGCTGAAACACCTAAATTCAGTAATTGGATGACTTTTGGGCATATAGTGTATGTACAAGAAAAATATTGGATATCGACATTGCCCCACAATTCCCATATCTGGGCACCCCTGCCTTGGAAGTCTACAAAGTTACCGTTATGGACATGGGCACCTGATTTTGTGGCTTAGCAAAATTAAATGGAAATTTAACCCACCTTAATATTTTGATCTGCATTTCAATCACATGACACACTGTGTATCTCTGCCAAATCTTCATCTACTTCACAATGCATGGAATCATTTCTTGCCATAAGAGTGACTTCACTGCTCTCATTCTCAAATGACAGCTTATTTTTTAGGATACATCGATAAAATTAAATGCAAATGCTCCACTTGCTCCATTATTGAAGCATCTACATTTGCAGAGATGTAAGATTTCCCTAAGACAAAGCAAGAGAGATTGTCTCAGTGATCATCTTGGTTTTACTGGACGTTAAATAGCAGCAGCGAAAAGCAGAGAGTTGGCGACTGGCATCAGTTGCAGGTGTTATGGTTCCCACACTAACATCTGGTTCCTGTAGAGCTTCATTTGGAGATGGAGTGGGATAAATCAGCCAGTGCTCATCACATGAGAAAGAAGAAAGTTTATCTGACATTAGGAATGACAACATTTCTCCATGGCACGTCTCTCCGGTTATTCGATCCACTAAAAGAAAATGACTTTTATTTGAAACATACTGTACCAGCCCCTTCAGCAGAGTGGACAACAATTACTGGAGGTCAAAATCACTAGTAGAGTGCACATATGTGAGTATATGAAATATACCCACCTCTAAGGAGAGTGATTTACCATATATCCTCTGTAAAATAGCAAGAGGTACATCTATGTCTGGATATTGTTAGATTTTGGTTTGACCGTGATCCTCAGAGAGCAATTTTTTAGCATTTGTCCAGTCAGAGACTTGCTTCTTTATGCAGTTGTTGCTCTTTTTTTCTGCAATCATGCTCTAAAATCATTGATTAAACTCAGTAATTTAACACTAACTAAAGTTGTATGCAAAAGTTTAGTTGCCCCTGGTCAAATGACGTTTTCTTGATTTGAAGTGAAAATAAATGAACACATCATCTACAGAAAATTGCTATTTATTTGCTAAATTTAACATATGAACATGTTGGGAAAAGATAAAACATAAAATCGGGCCTGTTATGGCGCACTTTATATTTTATGTTCTTTTTATTCATCATGTAAAACTCAGCAAATACAAAGAAATTTTGCACTAAAATATAATATTAATTATAATATATAAATTATAATATTTAAGTCGCAAAAAATGTATACAACATGCCATTTTAGAATGCGGGGTTCTTACTATTGCATATTTCTGTAGCTAGCACCAAGCTAACCTATGTGTAACCCTGAAACCACACCAGAAAAAGTTAAAAGTTTGAGTTTATAAATTTTAATCAGCACAAATGGCAGATCTGTTTCTACAGCTGTTGGTGTCAGTTGGTACAGTGCAGGAGCTGCTCTACAACGAACATATATACAGCCATGATTCTGGTATAAAAAGTGCTTTTATTGAACACACTGGAAGGAAGGGGCACCTAAAAAGTAGGGGGAAAACAACCCTCAACACAGACTAGGCTAGCTCTCTTTCTTCCCAGAAAAATGATCCACTCCCTCCCAAAACCCTCCTACCACACACACACACACACACACACACACACACACACACACACACCCACACACACACAGTCCTAAAAAAATAAAAGTCCCCAAAGCAAAACAGCTAAATGAAATGAAATAAGGCTAAATTTAAGCTATGAAAAGAATTACTAAGCTAAAACAGAACACAGGCGTAAACACCACCAATATCTAACCAGTTTAGAATGCGACAGAAAGTGGAAGTGGATCTCAATGGAGTTTATGCTTCAGCTGTGCTTGTAAGTGGTAAAAACTTTGGTTAAAATTACAAAGTTTTCTTTCCAACTGATTTGTGTCTAATTCCACCCTTTAGTAAGGACACCACATAACACAATGGTACCAAACATAGAGAGTGAAGACTTGCATGTGCTTCCCTTGAGATGTGAAGCTCCACTGCATCTTTTCAATCCACACTGTCATTAGACAGCTCAACATGCTTGGAGGAGAACACTAACTGCTAATTCTGTTATGTCATCCAACAGACCCACATTGGCTTACATCACACTGAGTGATGGGGGGAGAGGAAGAAACATCCACCCTCAATGGTACATCTTTAGTACGTTTAGTATTATTTCATTATTGCAACATATTCCACTGAATTCATATTTCACACAACATTCATACATTTCTCCTGAAAAAAATACTTAAGGTACATAGTTGGACCTTAAAACCATTTCTGAACCGTTGATGGTGAATTTACATTGTTTGTACCTTGATGAAGGAATGAAAAATGTACTTGCAAAGTGCCTTTTTGTCTGACAGTGTACCCACCAAGAACAGGAACAATTATGCTCTCTTGGACTCTCAACAAAGGATGACAGTGGCATCACAGTGGGGATCAAACTCATGATCTCCTGACAATAGGGTGCCACTTGAGAGCCCCAGGGTGAAAAATGAAAGCGTATCTTTTCCATGAGACAGATGACTAAAACACTTCAGAATTGCATCTTAATTAGCCTTAATAGTGCACGAGTAAAGCCCATCAGCTCAAAGATCATTTTTTATATTTATGGCAAAGCTTTAAGCAGGAACTGGTGGTGGTAGTAATACCAACTAGCCACGTTTCAGTCAATCACTTCTGAGATTCATCAGGCCATGGGATTGTACTTTTCTTGTGTTGATGAATTTTCAGCTTTCAAACTTTACTACACATGAAAAAATGCATTTATGTAAAACAAATAACTTAGTTTCATTGGCTTGTAGGATGTATTAAGTATAAACTGATTTAACAGAAAACTTTTAGACTGGCTTGGGTTAAGCTCATTGCCAACTGCAGGACAGAACTTTAGTTCATATTATGAGGCTAGCATCATCATTTCTTGCTTGACAGCGGTTCCTAAACTTCAGAACTGGCATCATATTTCTGTATAATTATTGAAACTACATTGTATATATCATTCATGTGTCCAAACCCTCTAAATCTACAGCTTTCCACCCAACATGGCATCCATCCCATTCACCACCCAACCCTACCCAAATATTTACAAAGTGGGACGCAATTAACTGCAGTGCACTTAAAGAGTTGTAAAGGACTTGCAGCGTGCCAGCTCTGATGTGTGTCAAAACCTCTCCAAGACGTTTATATTTGTGGGTTTGACCGACAGCCATTACCAGGGGTCATGTGATCCAGCCTCACGCTTCGATTGGAGGTCAGCTGTTTAAGCGCTGTGCCGTGTTTACAGTGCGGCTAACATCGGCACGCGGCGCTAATCTCATGTACGTGCACGCCTTTGCCGCAACTCATGCCAACGCTAACATTAATCCTGATTAATCCCCATTACCCGCTAAAACATGCTCTCTCTCCTGGAGCCGCCTGTCTAACCTTCCACGCCCCCTCCCCGCCTAGCTGAGCGTCAGTGGCTAATCAGCTAGCATAAATAAACCTCTCTGCGAGCTTTTGGCCTTGGCTGTTTCTGTGTTGGCCCAAAAAGAAAAAGCTTTGTACTTCTGTCTAGGAAAGAAATGAAGTTTTTTTTATCGCCCCTAGTTTGTAAGCACTAACAGAAATGAGTTTTGAGTCATGAGTTGATGTTTACTTTGAGATTTTTTTTTGCCCTCGCTTCTTACGAAACTGATTAAACAACGGCAGCTTCTGTCGTTCTGCGGCGTCTTCATCTCCAGAGTGGGCCGAATGCGGTTTTGTGTTGGGTAAACAGTTTATAATGAAAATGGTTGGTAAGGGTCAGGAGAAATTGAGTGGTGGTTTTCCAAACGTGGACTCGCTGGAATTCACCTTGTTGAAGCCGTGGAATGCCTCCCCTCCACAAACTCCCTCTCTCTCTTCTCTCGCTCCTATTTTCTCTGTTCCGCTTGGCTTCCATTAATATAGAGCCCATCTGGCTTTCCAGGGGATATTTAAACAGAAACCCCATCAAGTCCCAGTCAAAACCATATGCTGCTGCTTCTACTGTAGGCCGAGGAGGAAGAAAAGCATTTAATCAGCAGTGATTGAGAGGTTAAAGACTGGGTGCATGGCCCAGACTGTTTTATATTGGCGATCAAACTGATTGGGGCCCTGAAAGAACTTTAGGAAAGTGGTGGAAACCTTGCTTGTTCTGCTGCCTTGAATATGAATATGAATTTCTATCCGAGGAGGGCTTACGGTTGCTGGTGTGAAGGACTTCAATTCATGAATCCCCACAGTAAGGTCTGTAGATCCATAACTTTGGCTTAGCTGTCTGCGGTCTGTTGGCTTTACCCCAGCTGAGCAGGAGAAGTTATAGAAGTGTTAGAGGGCAAAGATTTAGCTTACTATGTTAAATTGAACTGTGAGCATTGCCAAAGTCAGTACCGTGTCGTGGGTAAATTAATGTAGTGTGTCATACCCCATGTAGGGTAGGAGTTCCAGTGGGGGACCTTAAGTTTGAGACATCTTCTCCAAGTGAGTTCATCTGGAAAGCTCAGTAGTCGCTGAGAAAACAGAGCCATTCGCAGCTCTGCATCCTAGACAGACTGAAAAACATGGTCAGGTCAAGAGGGAAAAGAATAAAGTGTGTAGTCATGGCCAGAGTGTTGGTTGGGCAGAACAGGCAATTGTCCAGGGGCTCCAGGGTACTAGGGGCACTACTGCTATTTAAATTATAGGAAATAAATTGTAGCATCAGTAGTTAGCTTATCTCTTAGCAAATATTTAAATAGGAATTCCACCAATTTTCCAAATTCTGCATAAATAAATTATTAAGATGTAAACTAAGTCTTTCAAAGTGGTTTGAACTGAAAAAAATAAATGTTTACAAATGCATTGCCTGTTGCTGGAGACATTATTTTATGATGGTTTTCTTAAATCTACACTACGTCAGATTTTAGCATTTTGGAGACCTCTCTGGTGGAAATGTGTAATTGCATGCAGTGTGGATTGGATGGGCCCCTTCCCTAAGTGGATGACAATGAACAGTGAATTTGAAAGAGAATTCACCGAGAACTTGGTGGACATGTCTTATGAAAATCATATAGAAAAAAATAATGATGATTTTACATTTGAGACCAAAACTTGTGCGTTTGACGTTTTGTTAGAAGACCACCATAACACAGCTAGACCCATCTGCTTTCACAACAGAAAATTCTGATTCAGGTTTTCAAAAGAGTTTCCTGGAACATATTCACAAGAAGCCATTTCTGACCACACTCCACCCCAATATTAGTTCCTGGCATCATGTGAATTTTATCCTATATTCATTGGTTAGCATTTCTTTTTTTTTGATATAAGATGGTACCATCACTACATCTTTTGTGAACATGCTTACTTGCATCCTATAGGATTTTAATAGTAGCCTCTACAGCAGTGGTCACCAACCCTGGTCCTAGAGATCTACCTTCTTGCGGAGTCTAGTTCCAGCCTCAATTTGCCACACCTGCTCCAGCTAATTAACTTCTTCAAAGGTCCTTGATTGGCTGTATTGGCTGCCAAACACTATGTATTAATGGTAGGTGAACAAGTCAGTTGCAGGTTGGAACTAAATTCTACAATAAAGTCGATCTCCAGAAACCAGGTTAGTGCTCTAAAGTGAGTTTTTCCAGTTTCAAGAAAATCTTAAAAGTGGAGGGAACTTTTGGAAAACTATTTTGTTTTTGGCTTTGGAGTGGAGTCTTTAGCTCAGTGGCTAGGCTAATAGTGTGGATTGGTTGACACCACAGGGATTTCCAATGGCTGTATGATGCATTTGCATAATGCGTGCTGGGTATTATACTGTATTAAAGTGAAAGAAAATTCATGAACAAAAACATGAAAACAATCTTCATCCAGAAGGCCCAACAGGATTTAAGAAACCCAAACCTTTCACTGTCCTCTGTTCAAGAAACACTCAGGTCAAGAGGGACAAGCTTAAAGTCTGTAAGTCTGCAAGGACACATGGAGGCCAGCGTTCTCAGTCGATAGGTTCCTCAGCCTCCTGCCATACCCTCCTAGAGTTTATTCTAGTGGGAATGTGACAGTTCCATGTCCCGGAGCCTTGTCAGACATGGCTGGAGCTCAACAGAGCAGGCAGCATGGCTTCAGAGATAAGCCCACCACTGTGGGAAAGACTAGCCAGGCCTGAGCCTCCTAGAACATCAGACCAGCAGAGCATCAATAGCACACTAAGCCTGGCACACTCCTCCTCTGCGTTCTCCGTGAGTCCATTCCCCCTCCTTCTGTTTGCTGAGGAGATAGCAGCTGTTGTGATTGGTGCATGATGGAATAGTTGCTAGGTTACTCTTTCTGTGTGTGCAAAGAAGATAACCCCTGACCCTCAGCCGAGATAATCTCAGAGGATGCTTTCTGTACTCGTTCACTACCATGGAACAGCTGGTTAGTGTTTCTCTTTTACTTCATGTTCTGTCATTTGTGATTGTGCTGACACTTAACAAACTGTACATTTAATTTAAACCATATTGTTGAAGTCTTTCGGGTTTTTTTTTATCTTCCTATTTTAGAAATAATATAAAAAGCAGAAAAAAACATTCAAACATTATTATTATTATTATTATTATTATTACTATTATTATTATTGTTGTTGTTGTTATTGTTTGTTGTTTTTTGTTGTTATAACATACATTATAATAATTAATCAATTAATAATTGCGTTAATAAGTCATTGATTATGGATTATTACCTAGTAACTAATTAGTAATTTAATAGTAACTGATTTTTAGTTTGTCATTAGTTCATAGCTTATTTATTAATTAAATCTATGAATTGCTGCTTATTATGCTGCCAATAAACTGATGAGTGTTTCTTCATATGAAGAAAACATTTTTTAAATGTATAAAATCAATGGTGGAATGTAAAAAAACTCAAATCTAAATGCTACAAATGATCAGGACATCACTCTACCTTGGAAACCACCTAGGACTCCATAGCAGTGGTCTAGCAACACCTTAGCAAGCACCTGGAACACCATAGCAACAGCCTAGAATCATCTTAGCGACCACCTGGGATTACAAAACAACACTTTAGCAACCACCCGGGATATCATAGCAAAGGCCTTGCAACACTTTAGCAACCACCTGGAATACCACAGCAACAGCCTAGAAACATCTTGGCAACCACCTGGGATATCATAGCAAAGGCCTTGCAACACTTTAGCAACCACCTAGTACATAGCAACAGCTTAGAAACATCTTAGCAACCACCTAGGATAACAAAACAAGACATTAACAACCACCTGGGATATCATAGCAGCAACTTTGTCAAGCCAACCTTAAGTTTTATGAGAAAAAAGAGAGAAATAAACTCTCCAAATCGATGCACTCCATAAATTAAAACGTCTTTATTGTATTGACTTGTCCAAGCTGGACACGTTTTCTTTTTCTGACTTCTCAAGCCTGTCCGTAGTTTTCTTGAAGCTTGACCTGTGTCTCCCCCTCCTAGTTTTGGACCTCATCTTTGCCATCTCCGGCTATGATCCTGAGTCCTCAAATGTGTATGGTCTCCTAAAAAACTCACTGAAGGAGTCATTTGTGTGTCATCAGACCCCTCCTCACTTGTGCGGAGGTTGAAAGACACCCTCCATGGACGTTACTGATGTCTTGTAGTCTCCTTCCATTGATAGGTGTTGCCTTCTTTGTAATCCCCGTCATGTCTCTTGAATTTTTTCAGTTGATACTGTTTTACAATGTAAATTTCTCCAGACTCTTTCCATCAATTTTCCATGGGTGTTTGATGCAAAGCACTGCTGGTTTGGGACATATGTGTTCTCAATTCATTCATTTCCTTTGCTCCTTTTCTCTTTGTTTGCTCAATGATTAACAAAATTAGGATCAAAAGAGCACTTATTCAATATGGCCTCCCATCTGCCTCGAAAGGCAATGTCCTCTTAGCCATAGGAGGGGAACTTCTTAACATGCAATCCTCTTGGGATGCCCTGAACAAGCCATGAGCCACTGCGCGTGGGCATTTTTAACAGTCCAGCTAGGACATGTCAATACAGTAAAGACATTCTAATTTAAGGAGTACCTTGGTTTGGAGAGTTTTTTTCTCTTTCTCATTGAATTTTTCCCTTGACACCAAAGAGCCCCCACACAACATTTAAAGCAAAGATTTATTTCAATTTAGAGCACATCTGCAACTGTCCTTCTAAAACCAATTTAAAGTTTTCTCCTTCTGGTTAATTAGCTATTTATTTATCTATTGATTTGTCGGCATATTTTTCCTTCGTTGTTCAGCCTTGTATGGGTTTCAGTTCTTGAACTGTCTTTGGGGCAATGACATGATGTGCCTTTTTGTCCAAGTCCATTATTTTCCTATAAATAATTTAATAAATACATGACATACCATGTTGTGTCAGTACTTCTTGTATTTGAACACATTTTCAAAGCATGAAATTCACAAAATTCCGCTCAAATTCTACAAATGTCAGGTGGAATGACTGTTCCGCCATACATGTTGATTAAGAAAACTTTTAAAAATGGTATTTTTTTATTTTCTAATAGTTTGAAACATTTAAAATCCTAACATGTTAAAAATTTTGGTAACTTTAGAAGTTCCCTACTTGTAAACCTTCGTCTGTAAATTCTGATTTCTTCAAATATAACATGGTACAACAAGAAAGGACTTATTATTCTGATATGCTTTTTAAAAAAGAGTGGGTAGAGCATTGCATGATGAAGAAGTCCCCAAGTGACCTTCATGGCGCAATGCATTCATTTTTTTTTTTTAAATAATTGAAAATCTGTAAAAAAAATAATAATAATAATAGACCATAATAACCATAATAAGAACCAACATGTTTTATTGTTATAGTAATATTTATTTATTTGAACCTTAAGTTCAGAGACAAACTTTTATACTGGTGCCCAAGTACAAAGACTAGTTTACATAGTATTTTATTAGTTGTAAATAACTTTAAAATATAATATTTTCAGTTCATGTGTGGTTGCACCATCTGATACCTTCTGGCTGCTAAAATTGATCTTCCTGTTTAAAAATGAAATTATACCAAGCTATGTATCAAATATCAACACAAAAATGCACATATGTATACACAGTCGTATACAAAAGTTTGGGCACCCCAGTCAAATAATATTTTATTGTTTTTTTTTTGTTTTTTTTCAGTGAAATGTACGAATACACTATGTCATTTAAAATGATTTTGTAATTTATTTTCTATAGCTCTTTAATAAAATTCTTTATTAACTTTCTCTCTTTTTTTTCTCATTCTCTCTCATCCACTTTCCATTCTTGCCTTCTAAATGCAAGCATGTCATTTTTATGGCATGAGAGCTGGTCCTAATTTCTTCACAAACCAACACAATCCTCAGCCGAACGATATTTCAAATGGCAAAATGTACGAGTCACACTGTCAAAACATCTGTCTGCATAGTGCTGATAACCTTTGGCCTGTGCCTGGAATCAGCACATTCTTTCTCTCCATCCCTCCCTCTTTTTCCTGGCCGCTGTCACCACATACTTACTTACAAGGGAACTGGGACTGGACATAGTTGGAAAAATATCCTAATACATGAATATAGCCATAAATTAACCCAGGCTTGTGCACACACCCAACATTTTGGGAGGCGGGGCTCAAGGGGGGAAAGAGGGCAACATGTACTGAATTTATCTTAAATTTAAAATATGCTATACTGCATATTTTACAGACTAAAAACATTTAGGATGTTATTTAAAGGAAAAATCTTTAAATTTAAAGTTTAATTTGGACAGAGGTCTTTTTTTCTGTATATATTTTTATATTTTATTTATTTACAATCTAATAATGGCTAATGTTGTTGCAATACAGTAATTTAACTAGCATTATCACTAAAGGTTTTATTCAGCAATTAAGATGATGATGAGCTCGTTCAGTTTCAAACAATATTTGTTGGGCTCGAGTGAATTTTGAACAGTTAAGCTAAGGTCAGTTTTGACCATTAATTTTTTGGAGTCAGTTTTAAACAGTAATTTGATGCACTTGGGTCAGTTTTGAACAGTAATTTGTTGTGATCACTTCAGTTTTTAGAAGTAATTTAAGCTCAGGTCAGTTTGGGCCATTAATTTTTTGTATTCAAGTCAGTTTGGAGCAGTGACTTTTTGGGCTCAAGTTTCTGAAACTAATTTTTTGGGGATCTGATCAGTTTCAAACAGCAATTTGTTTGGCTCAGGTTAATTTCTCATAGTAATTTTTTGCACTCACGTCAGTTTCCAACAGTAATTTATTGGGTTTGGGTCCATTTCAAACAGTAATTTGATGGGCTTGGATCAGTTTTGAACAACATTTGTTGGGTTTGAGTCAATTTGTAACAGTAATTTGTTGAGCTCAGGTCAGTTTTAAATAGTGGTTTGTTTGGCTCATGTCAGTTTCTAACATTAATTTTTGAGCTTGGGTCATTTTCAAACTAATTTGTTGGGTTCAGTCAGTATCTAACTAATTATTGGGCTCAGGGCAGTTTCAAATTGTAATTTGTTGAGCAAGGGTCAGTTTCAAACAGTAATTTATTGGGCAAGGATCAGTTTCAAACAGAAATTTGTTAGACTCAGGTCGGTTTAAAACAGTAATTTGTTGTGGCAGGGTCAATTTTTAACAGTATTTGTTGGGCTTTGGTCAGATTTAAAGCAGTAATTTGTTTGGTTCATGTCAGTTTGGAAAACAAACTTGATAATGTGGTTCAGGTCAGGTCAGATATGAAATGAATTTTGTCCGGCTTGAGTCAGATTCAGACCAAAAGTCCTGGCCTGATACCTAATGGAGTTTAAGGTAGTGCATACCTTGTTATACACCAAGTGGCCAATGGAATGGAAATTAATATTTTTAAAATTAATTTAGTCAAATAAAATCTGTTATTCTGTTTACTCTGTTATCTGTGTGTGTAATGTTGTGACTCTGTGTTGAGCTGCTAGTGAGCAATGAGGGATAAAACTGGAAATTTGACCACCTCAACTTAAGCAGAAATAACATTTTATAGCTTCTCTAAAATTGGGTTACAATAAAATACGTCCAGCATTTTGCTGGTTTTCAATTTTGAAATATTTTAAAATATTATTGTTTTTACTTTATGTGATTATTGTAAGTTGAAAGTGATTGCTTAATAAAGCCTTCTGTAAAAAAAAAAAAAAAAAACTGTTTCTATATATTGTAGCCAGGTTAAAAATTCTGATGTAAAATTTTATATTGCATATCTTCTTTCTTGTAGGATAACTTGGATTGTCTATTGAACAGATCAGTCTTAAAGGTAGGGATAAAAATTTACCGAGTAAATATTAAACCATGTTGTGATTGTAGTTGATCAGACAAGATGTTTGGTGTTGGAAATCTGCTTCTTTAGTTTTGCACTACAGCTACAAAGCTAACAATGCTAATTAATGGAAGTTTATAGTCACCAAGTTAGCATCATATCTATACAATTAAAAAAAAACACATTAAGTTGGTGGGTAATCTAAAATACACTTACTTTTTGAGACTGCGTGATGCATTGTTACCTACAAGCATAGACAAAAGTGCATTAGCATAGCTAACGAGCAGTAGCCGCCAACTTTAAACTGTAATTTTCTGCATTTTTAGCAAACTTTGGATACCGAACATGCCTTTTCTGATCTACATTTTTGAGGTAAGAGTAATTTTCCCCATCAAACTATTCCTTTAAGGTCATGCCAGTTTGTTCTAAGTCTGCTCCTTCTCTATTTTGCTTCAGTCTGGTAACCAAGCCACATCTTCGTCACTCTCTCACTTCATAAATAAACTCCGTCTGCTAGTCTCTGTTCATCTCTCACTCCGCTGCTTTCCGCGCTGTGCCATCTCCAGAACCGGCCACGCTCAATTTCCCCCACTGGCTGACCCCGTCTGTGGCCACCAAACTCCAGTCCATGCCTCTCCTCCTTTTACACGATTGCTCCACCTTTCTTCCACTCTTTCCGCTCCCGTCCATCCCACGATCCATCTTCGTAAAGCTTCGCGGCGCTTCTGCTCCGTTTATTTGTCTCCCTGGCTTGCAGATTTGCTTTTTTGGAGACAGATGGCAGGGGCTGAGGTTCGCTAGCTGGTTCTGCCCAAACAAATAAATGACCGAAAACAAATATAACAAATACGTTTGGGATTCTGACCAAAGGAGAAGAAAAAAAGGGAGCTCTGAGGGAAAATCCCGACAGCCATATGTTGGTGCATTTTTCCTTTTTTTTTTTTCCCTACAGGAACCCTCGAACCAGCTGTCAGAACGCAATCAATACACATGTGCACGTCAAAAACAATCAAGCTTGCCGCACTGCAATCACAGCGAAGACTTGCCACTGCCCATCTTCTTGGAAGGGCTAACCTGGGGCTTCTCTAATAAACTCCATAAGGGCCGACGGCTGGACGGCCCCTGCTTCTCTGCGCCGGAGTGGGCGTTCCACTCCGAACACAGTCTGGTCAGCTTGGTGAGAGCCAACCTGCTCCTGGCATCCAACAATTCCATGCAGAAAGGACAGAAAAGACACTGTCCATTCAGAGCTGCACTCTTAATAAAAAAGGTTCTTTATAGAAGTATTAGTTTTTGGTACTACACAGGGGTATTTGTGCAATACCAGAGAAGAATCATCGTTTGTTCAGTAAAGAGCTTTTAGTGGATGGTTCTTCAATTAACTATTATGAAGTTCAAAGAACTTCCACACAATGTAAACGTTCTTGGAAAAACTCTTAACTTGGTAAAGATCCTTTTTTCAAAGGTTCTTTTCTTTTTTAAAGAACTTTTTTTCAAAGGTTCTGCACACTCCTCCATCTTAATTATAGACATATTGTTGAGAACTAAAATTCTTCTGTGGTATTGCTTAAGGAACTCTGTGTGGCACATTTTCTAGAGTCTATAGAACCAAATGCAACATGTGTTCCACCAGAGAGTCAAACTGCTTAGCCATGCTAAGAACAATTTGCACATTCAAATGGTTCTTTGAGCATTCACTGGTCTATGGATTTACGAAAGAACCCTTCATAAACCATTTTTATGGGTGTACACTTTGCCAAAAAGAGTTCTTTGTGTACTGCCATAGATGAACCACTTGTGGATCCCTAAAGAACATTTCAGTGGATGGTTCTCTAAAGAACAATTTTTGTAAATGAGATGAGTGTGAGTGTGAAGAACCTTTTTAAAGTTAAAAGAACCACCACATAAGAACCCTTGGAATAACCCTTAAATTAGTAAATAATTATGTGAAGGTGCTTCATACCTTTGAAGCATTCTTCACACTCATTTACAAACATGGTTCTTTAGGGATCTAAAATGGTTATTCTATGGAATTGCACAAACGTTCTGGCCCTTTTTTTAAAAAAAATAAAAGAAAGTGTTTAACGAATCATATGCAACAGGTTTTCCATCAAAGAGAAGAACCATTTAATCATGCAAAGAACCATGGTTCTACATATAACCAGTGGTTTTTAAAGAGCGTTTCACAATCTTTTTTATAAAAGATGTACACACTGACGGAAAGCGTTCTTTATGTGCTGCCATGAGAGACCCACTTTTGGTTCCCTAAAGAACCTTTCAATGGATACTTCTTTAGAGAAGCTTTAGAGTGTGAGTATGAAGAACCGTATTAAAAAATTCTTTGAAAGAACCCTTGGAAGAACACTTACATTGGTAAATAATCTTTACATCATGTGAAGGTTCTTTATACCTTTGAAACATTCTTCACACTCATTTACAAACATGGTTCTTTAGGGAATTAAAATGGTTATTCTACGGAATTGCGTAAAGAACACTTTGAGGCCTTTTTTTCAAAGAGTGTTTAAAGAACAGGTTTTCCATCAAAGAGAAGAACCATTTAGTCATGCAAAGAACCTTCGTTCTACATATAACCACTGCCTTTTAAAAAAGCTCTTTACAAACTATTTTTAAAAAGTTGTACAAACTGGCAAAAAAGGTTCTTTATGTGCTGCCACAGAAGATCCACTCTTGTCTCCCAAAAGAACCTTTCAATAGATGGTTCTTTAAAGAACCACTTTGTTAAATGAGATGTGTGAATGTAAAGAATCTTTTTAAAGAACACCTTTAAAGAATCCTTAGAAGAACCCTTAAACTGGTAAATAATCTTTACATTATGTGAAGTTTCTTTATACCTTTAAAACATTCCTCACACTCATTTACATACATGGTTCTTTAGGGACGTATAATGGTTATTCTATGGAATTGCACAAAGAAGACTGTGTGGCCTTTTTTCAAGAGTGTTTAAAGAACCATAGAACAAGAACAGCAGGTTTTCCATCAAAGAGAACAACCATTTAACCATGCAAAGAACCATGGTTCTACATATAACCACTGCCTTTTAAAAGAGATCTGCACAAACTGTTTTCACTTGTAAGTTGTACACACTGGCAAAAAGGGTTCTTTACACACTGCCATAGAAGAACCATTTTTGTAAATGAGATGTGTGGGTGTGAAGAACCTTTTTAGTCTAAAAAACTTCTATATATGGCATAAAAGTTCTAGGAAGAGCCCTTACATTGGTAGAGAACCTTTATATAACGTGAATGTTCTTTAAAGCTTACAAAGGTTTTTGACACTCAGAAATCTATTTTTCAAATTTTGCTTTTTTCAGGTTCAAACGGACGTTTTAACCCTATTAGGGAGCAAAAAACAACGAACTGGATGGCAGCTCATGGCAGCCATTCATGCCTTGCGTGTGGAACAAATTATGAATGTGCCGGATGATTCATAGCCCTCCTTATTATTATTTCCATTCAACTTTAATCCCACTAATAAATGTAGAGACGAGTTGCAGAGCTCGGCGGAAGTGACCGCAAAGTTTGTTAGCTCTGTCCAGGTGTTTAAGGGGGCTGAGTGCAATGAATGTGTGAAATATTGGCATTTTTTCACTTCGTCAGCCCTCGGTGGAAATATTAAATCAGGTATTAACGTGAGAAAACAGAAGAAGCAAACTCAAGGCTTCTGGGGTAAAATGGGGTTAAAGAAACAAAGGGAGGGAAAAAGAAGGAGAGAGGAAAAAGCGAGACAGGATTAGTGGCAGTGATTGAGCGCTTCTGAAATAGACTCGCATTTTTCCTCCCAGAACAGAGGACAACCGTCAACCACAGGGTGCGGCAGTGTCACCGGCCGAGCGCATGTGTGTGTGCGGCGTACACAACATTGATCATGTCATACGTCTGGGTTCACTGGGCAGAGACAGAATGTGAAGGATGGTTTGGCAGATGAAGCTGAAAGTGCGGCTTTGGTTTGGAACAATATGGCTTTACCACAGTTCCATATGTCCACATAACCACCTCTTTTTCTCTTTTTTTCTACTTCGTTCTCTTTTATTTTTTTTTTTTACTCTCCTTATTCTTCCCTTGATTTATGGCTTTGCCCTCTGGATCCTGTTCCCTTCATGAAGGGACATTTATGTCACGCTCAATTGTGGCTTCAAGCCTCTAATGTCTGAGCTACACTTCCTGTCAGCTGACCCACCATGTTGATGTCCTTTGTCTGAAACGTAGCTGCTGCTTCAAATTATACGTAAAACAACCGCTCACAACGGTTCAGTCATTAAAGCCCTGGGGAAGCTCAATCCATGTTTTCTTTCTAATTGCTTTTGTGAATAACTTTCCTATGTGCAATAAATGACTGATGTATTTTGGCAAAATTCTCCACCGTCGATGCAAACTGGTTGGGGGTAATCATCGGTAAAACTTGCGTGAGCTTTATCCTCACCAATCAGAAGGCCGACATGGTTTGTGCCACCCACACAACTTTAACAAAACTATGGGTTCCTCTTGTGGTCTCTTTCTGTTTGAGTCAGAGAAACTTACCAAGTGAAGCTAACAACCAAGCGAAAGCTCACCTAGCACACATAATTGAGCTTTAAAGTTATATACTCACGCACTTCTGAATAAGAACCTTACCTTCTTTAATGCATCAGCACATGGAAGAGAGATGTTTTTTACAAGAGATGTTATTGACAGCGAGGTGGTCTACAAGACCACTTTATTTGGATGGTCCACTGTAGATGTTTTGTAGATGCCCAGTTTATCTTCAACTTACATTTAATTAAATCTCTATTAAATGCAACTGAGCTTGAAGTTGTGTGTGAAAGATTCTATTCTATGTCCCTAATCCTAAACCTAAACCTAACCCTAACTTCAAGGCTAAACCTACACCCACTTCTAAACCTAACCCTGACCTTAATGTTGTTAATAATCAAATGAGTATGACCAAAATGTTTGTTAATGTTATAAGTATCTGTACATTTTCTATAAGGAACCATCTAAATAAGGTGTGACCAACCTTTCGTTGGGTTAATTTGGATGTACCTCCATTCTACATTATTTGAAACTGTGTCTTTTACACTGTGTCAAACTTTCTTGTTGAATGGACCAATAGAAATGGTCCAAAATTTCTTTAAATAAACTCTTATTACATTGACTTACTTTGAAAGTTACGAACATCTTTCATTTTTCTGTAAAATTACCAATCTGGAGGTAAAAATTCAACAACATGCACAGCAACATTAGTCTTGTAGCTCCAGTGCTAAACTAAAGAAACAACTCTGGACACAAAACATGTCTTGGCTGACTTGAGATAAAAGGAAAATGGTGTAATTTCGATTGTTCACAAAGCCATTGTATTAAAGCCAGTCAAGAAGTATGTTAATGTCATCCTGTTAAAATACAAATGGGAAGAAATAATGGTAATGACTTTATTGTAACATACAAGAGTGTATAAGTAACCATGGACCCTCACAGGGCAGGTACTATTTGGGATCATTCTCAGCACTGCAGTAACACTGATGTGCTGGTGGTGTGTTAGTGTGTGTTGTGCTGGTCTGAGTGGATCAGACACAGCAGTGCTGACGGAGTTTTTAAACACTGTGTCCACTCACTGTCCACTCTATTAGACACTCCTACCTTGTCAGTCCACCTTGTAGATGTAAAGTCAGAGACGATAGCTCATCTGCTGCTGCACAGTTAGTGTTGCTCATCCTCTAATCCTTCATCAGTGGTCACAGGACGCTGCCCACAGGACGCTGTTGGCTGGATATTTATTCCCCTAAATCTTACACACTGCACCTTTATCTCTGCCTGTGTTGAGAACAACAAGCAAGCATAACAGAAAGGAAGAAAAGAGGCAATGATTGAGGTGGAAAGAAAAAAAAAACGGTTCAATTACTGTCCGAATTGTCTCCACGAAGTCGGGGCAGCAATACAAGATGTCATTCTTTCGTCAACAAGATTATACTGGAATTGCACAGAGGTGTAGGTGCATGTTTGTGGTGTTAATGAAGACAGTTCATTGGCTTATATTTCCTGTCGCTGCTTCTTATCATGAAATAGGCCACCCTGGAGGCTAGAAATAGGAAAAGTGTTTAAGTGTGTGTGTGTGTGTGTGTGTGCATGCACACATGCTCAAAAATGATAAAGGCACAGAGTGTGAGGGGGCTGCGGATCACAGAAAATAGAGCTGCTATTATGCTAATTCTGCAGATAGAGAGACAGTGTTCGTATGTATGTTGTGTTTCGTAGCATAGTGGGCCACATTTAGACTACATGATTACAGTGCACAAATGCAGCAAGCAGAGCTAGATGGCATATTAGATCAGCTTCTACCTTCTGGGATACTCAGTTTATTGAACACAGAGACACTCGCACATAATACAGACACGTGCAGCGCCGTGCCTGTAAGGCATCCATGCCATCAGTAGGCTAATATGTAGGCTACACACGCAGAGCAGTTGGATATCCATTAAGGATTAGCTCCTATGTCCCCTGAAGTGATACGACATGGAAACAGATGAGTGCCAGACTAGGGCAGCTTTGCATGCATTGGCTGAGGACTGGAGCAGTCAAATGTCAGTAATAACTCAGAAAATAATAGTATTGAAATATGCCCAATACCAGCTGCGCCATCTCTTCTCGGTTCAATATTTGCCTAGTCACGCAGTACTCAACGGGTCACGCAAGGATGAAATGAAACTCACTTTACCAAAGAACCACGGAAAATGTTTACTTTTGTTCAACCAGCCCAGCTACGCATGTCGTATCATTAGCACTATGTTACTGTGTCAGTAAGAAAGTCTATGTAATTTCACATAGAAAAATCAGATAATATGTCAACGTGACCTCAAAGTTGGCAAAATGAACCTTTATGAAATGAATGTTTGTAGATGTTTATTTAGGTTTATGTCAACTGTCATTTACATTGATCAGGCATAACATTATGACCACCTCCTTGTTTCTACGCTCATTGTCCATTTTATCAGCTCCACTTACTATATAGGTGCACTTTGTAGTTCTACAGTTACAGACTGTAGTCCATCTGTTTCTCTGCATACTTTGTTAGCCCCCTTTTACCCTGTTCTTCAGTGGTCAGGACCCCCATGGACCCTCACAGAACAGGTACTATTTGGGTGGTGGCTATTCTCAACACTGCAATAACACTGATGTGCTGGTGGTGTGTTAGTGTGTGTTGTGCTGGTGTGAGTGGATCAGACGCAGCAGTGCTGCTGGAGTTTTTAAACAGTGTGTCCACTCACTGTCCACTCTATTAGACACTCCTAACTTGTCGGTCCACCTTGAAGATGTAAAATCAGAGATGATCGCTTATCTGCTGCTGCACAGTTTGTGTTGGTCATCCTCTAGTCCTTCATCAGTGGTCACAGGACCCTGCCCACAGGACACTGTTGGCTTGATATTTTTGGGTGGTGGACTATTTTTAGTCCGGCAGCAACACTGAGGTGTTTAAAAACTCCAGCAGCACTGCTGTGTCTGATCCACTCAGACCAGCGCAACACACACTAACACATCACCACCACGTCAGTGTTACTGCAGTGCTGAGAATGATCCACCACCCAAGTAGTACCTGCTCTGTGAGGGTCCATGGGGGTCCTGACCACTGAAGAACAGGGTAAAAGGGGGCTAACAAAGTATGCAGAGAAACAGATGGACTACAGTCTGTAATTGTAGAGCTACAAAGTGCACCTATATAGTAAGTGGAGCTGATAAAATGGACAATGAGCATAGAAACAAGTGGCCATAATGTATGGCTGCTCGGTGTAAGTCAACTGTCTAGAGCCTATGAAAGTTTCATGTAGCTTTATGAAGTAGAGAGCTGCATGGGAGCATCAACACTGTGGATTTGCCTGGTAGGGGAGCGCGGGGAACGACCTAATGCGGTTGTTAAAGAAGGTCAAGCAGCGTGAGCTTCTGGCCACATTACCACATTTCTTAGCCATGGTCTCCAGAGTGATTTGTCAGTGATTTGTGCCAAAGAGTGTTTTCAGGGCGTGTAAGTACTTTTTTTCAACAGTTTTTATTTTTTATTTTTTGGTTACTGAGTTGTTTGTTTAAGACACAAAATCCCACCTTATATTACTTTAATCACTGTCTTGTTTGCTACAATATAGCACCGTTTTGAAGTAGGTGACAAGCTCATAGCAAGTGCTAGTTAGGTTTAAGTACAGCCTCCATATTGTGGAGTTAGTGGTTACACTGTATTACAACTAAGCCACAACTGAGTCTTATGTGAGTTTTTATATATAATTTAAGTTGAGCTGTCTGTCTGTCTTATAGATAGATAATATAATGCAGTTGGGTTGGAAAATATATTTGTTTCTTACAACATAGAATTATACTGAGTTAACTTTTGCACTAATTCATCAGATTCTTCTGGCAAGTGTTACAACTAACCCTCTGTCTAATACAGTTAACCCACCCATTAGGTAAATTGTAACACTGCACATCATTTTGGGTGGTCTGTACATGAACGGTAGGTGCTAGAAACAAAGTTCAAGTGTTGTTTTGTAGCAGAGATGTATATGTTGCTTATATAAAAACATGATTTTTCCAGCTTAAATATTTTTAAAGTTATTCAACAAAAAACAAAATGTGTTAGGTTGTGCCCCAATCTCCCCTAATCTACCAGTATGGGAATTGATTTTTTTTTTTCCTTTTTCTGCAGTGACAATGAGAATGGGTACTTCATGGTATCCCCACTGATCTCATTCTCATACCAATCTCACACCTTATTTCCTTAGTCCTCCAATCACTGCTTAGCAGCTGTTGCTATCAAACAGCTTCGCAATCTGCCATTTTCTTGAAGTTTTAGTTCTTCAATCAGTGCATTGCTGTGTACATATATTTTGAATGTAAAGCACCAGATGTGGTTAGATGTGACTGATGAACACTTCATAGCCTGACAGACTGGATACTCACACATGCAGTTTTAAACTATCGGAAATGACCTGGTGACATAAGATCCACGTGGCTACTGTCTGCATGTCTGTCAGATAAGAAATTGTTTAAAAGTGTAAATGTTTGCATTTTAGGTGTATTATTATATTTATATGCTGCTATATCATCTGAGTGAATATATTGGTACACCTCTAAGAGTAAAACATTCTGAATTAAAAAATCACATGAGATGGTAAACATGACATTTTTATATATAAGGACAATAGATGAGTTGGAATGGCATGGTAAAACTGTTGGGGAATATGGGATAGTGTGAGACCAGTGATGGGTAATACAGGGATGGGGAGTGGGCGGTCTTGAAGCATGTATGGAGGGTTTGGTGACAGTGTTGGGTAATGCTAGGACGGGAAGATCATGGTGTTGAAACACATGAGGATGGGGACAGAGATGTTCGGATAGACGGGGCGGGGACAGAATTTCATCCTTGTGCAGTTCTCTATGAAGACTTTAGTAAATTGTTACCAGTCAATTGTTACACAAGCCAAACTTCTGCTTATCATGTTGCGTTTTGCTGCACAACATTGCCAAGAAGCACCTACCTTGACAGGAAGGGGCCGTTTGATTAACATCCAAAATAACCAACAACAGTGTGACAAGTTGCATGAGAAATAAATTGGTATATGTTTGCAAACATGTGACAATATGTCACCTAAGTACTACTGAATGTTTTGAAAAACACTCATAAACAGTATTTAAAGATGTGTAAACAGTTTGTGAGGAATGGACAGATACATAGTTGGACACTACATGTCTAAAAGTCTGTAGACACCTGCTCATCAAGCACCTGCTCATCCAACCTTTCTTCTGAAATCAAGATTATTTATAAGAAGTTTGCCCCCCTTTGCTGCAATAACAGCCTCTACTCTTCTGGGAAGGCTTTACACTAGATGTTGGAACATTGCGGGGAGGATCTGATTGTATTCAGCCACAAGAACATTAGTGAGGTCAGGTACTGATGTTGGATAATCAGTTCTAGATCACGCCAACTCATCCCAAAGGTATTGGAAGGAGCTCCATCACTTCAGGGACCGGAGGTCCACAGCCCAATTGTGGTTGGCTTTATGTCCCTCGGGTTGACGCTTGGCAATGGACATGGTAACCTTAGCCTCATATTTGGGTCCTCCAGTGCATTTCATTTTATTGGTCAATGCTTTTGTATGGACATTATGCAAGCTATGTCAGCAATAGGTGTACCTTAAAGTAGCTGAATTCACTAATTAATCATCCTAATTACTACATCTGCCTAATCAAAAGTTGGAAAATCTTTCAGATTGTTTTTAGTACCCAAGCAGCATATGTGTGTCTTCTTCAGTTCTGTTGGAAAAACATCCCAGGTGGCTCCTCATGAAGCTGCTTGAACAAAGGCCAAGAGCTACAGGAAGGCAAAGGGGGGCTTTGAAGAAACTAAAATAGAAGTTTAGATTTGTTTAACACTTTTTGGGTCATTGGATACTTTTATGCATAATTGCGGAGTGGTGATATCTTCACTATTATCTAAAATGTAGAAAAATAAGGAAAACCTTCCCATGAGTATGTGTGCCCAAATATTTCACTGGGGCTGTATGGTGTACATATTACAGTACGCTCTTAAAAAAGGTGGTTCTTCAAGGGTTATTTAATAAAGGGAATGGATCTGTTTACAACCGTGAGTCCCATATAGAACCATTACATGCTTAAATGGTTCTATGCAGGGTGAAATTGTACGGCAGATTGATGGAAAATGTGTTGTATACAGAACCTTTGAAAATAATTCTATATAGCACCAATAAGAGTTCTTTGATTGTTACAAGCTTGATATCGTGACAGTAAAAGAGCCCTTTTTCCTGCTATATAGAAGCATTTTCAAAAAGACTCTGTACACAACACATTCTCCATAAATCTGCCGAACCATTTCACCCCGCAAAGAACTATTTAAGCATGAGCTACCATGTTTCTAGGTAGAACCATTCCCTACTGTGTACTGTGTAAAATCAGGTAGCACATTTTTTTATTTATTTATTTATTTATTTTCCAGTCAAAATGGCCATTAAAGGACATTTAAAGGACATTTTCAGGAGTCAGGAAAACATACAGTATATTTATAAGAAATTTAAACCGTTTGCCTTTATTACAGCTTCTATCTTTTTCTGGAGACTTACTTTCAGCTTTTCAAAGATCTGCATTCAAAAAAATGATTTATGGCCGTCATAAACATTAAGCAAATATTTTACATAAAACTTAATTACAAACATAAAAATGTACTTTACTTATTTATATTCATTAGAAGCAACCCAGTTTGGATAAATCCAAAACTAATTTAGTTGAATTGTATAAGATCTATTAGATTTTTCCACTAAATCTTATTAGGAGGCAGTGTGCATGTGCAATAATAACAGGAAACACATCATCAACCAGGAAATTGCTTCAGCTGGCATGGTGGACATGAAATGGCTCTTTTTATTTTTACAATCTCCTGCCATCCTTTGTTATACAGTGCAACTGCAATTAAACAGTGATGCACATTAACTTCATTTGTGTTTTTAATGTTTTTGATCATATATTAATGTTTCATTTTGCTTATTTTGAAAGATACTCTAGACAACACCAGTGAACTAGTTAGCTAGCTTCCTCACTAGGTCGGCTGTCATGTTAACGGGTACAAAAGGTAGATTAAATAAACGATGGGAGCGATTTATTGTGAAGCATAGTACAAAAAGATGTGTTCCATTAATATTCAAATCAACAGTTCATGGTTTTCGTAACTGTAGGTGACCTTGACATATTAGCATGGCATGAAGTGACTGATAGAGTTAGCTAGCTAACTTGCGTGATGGTTAGCGTGAGAGTTGCACCTCAATAGGAATGTTGTGCACATAAACATTTGCTTTAATTAGTAGTTCAGTTGCGAATTAATAGAAATTCTAAACCAGGGAATTTGATCACAGCTGAAATATATAAAGTTTTGTTTATTTCTTTCATATTAGACTTTAAAGTTTACAGGTGTCTTGTAAAGAGCCTCAGCAAATACTGTTTAATACAGTTTGGACTACATTTAATGGTTGTGAATTTAACATGTATTGTCATTTATGACATTTACAGTCTAAGTAAATGTGCTGTGAGTACAGAAGGTACTAATAACTCTTTAGAAATACGTAAATGTTATGTAAAAGAATTGCATAAATCCTACAAGCACTTCTAATTTAAATGTTATTTAATTCATTCAGGTTTATTGAACATGAGGGAAAAACAAATTATAATACCAATTTTTACATTGGATTTATGTATTTAAATTGAATGGAAAATTGACATGTAATTAAAATACATAAGCTCTTTTTTGAGTGGTACAACAGTGGTTTTAAGGTCCAACTGTGCACCTCAAATAAATATTTCCTAGGGCAAAGGTTCATATGTGAACCTTTACATAACATGTTTTAAAATAGAGCAGCAAAATAAAGGGCCTGGAGACGAGACGGGGTTTGTAGAGTCGATTGTCGCGACGCTAGTCATGATTGTTTAGCAGATCTGCTGTGTGTCTGTTTTCTGCGTATCTTCCAAATGTAGCCTATCATCCTGTTTGCCAGTCCTCATTGCTTGAACCCACCCCGTGTTCCTAATTGGCTCGTTCCCATACTCCACTTCCTATAAAAGCAGTGTCCATTAGTCCACTAGTCAGCAGACTCCTGTCTCATTACTCATTCATGTGCTTTGTGCTTTGTGAATTAACCCCTTTGATTGTTATTCGTGTGTGTTAAAATATGTTATGACCCAGTCTATGGTCAGGCCATGACAGAGAATGAAAGTGAGCTCTCTCCCCAGACCTGCTGCCAGACCAAACATCAGACACCATTTAAACCTCAGGTTTATTTTCTTTCAAGGCTCAGTAACAAGAGCTGATGGCTTCAGAGATGAGTATTCACCGAAATAGTAAACAAAACAGCCAATGGCCACAAAACTAACTAAAAAACTACCTGAAAGTAATAGAAGCAAAAATACATCAAACTAAATATAATTTTAGTGGAATATGGCACAAATATGATCCCTGGCTAAAGATAGTGAAGATGTACCCTTGAGGATACCACCTCAGTGAGAGTTTGGTACCTTTTTTTGGAGACTGTACACATCCTTTCAGACCCATAGCATTGAGTTGTCTTCTCACATGGGAGGGATAAACAGAAAAACTCCTCAGACTTACATTATTTCACTTATTTTTCATTTGATTTTGCCCTTCCTTATGGAAGTGTCTTATAATGTATATCTAATATCCTCCAAAACATCTCCTGAAAAATGAATAACATGTACTTAAAGACTGCTTTGATTGGAAATTAAGTAAATGGAAGGTCTGAATTTTGCACAATACTGTACTAATCTATAGGCCCATTAATATATAGGATACCATCATTGGTGAGATGCTTATAAGGTGTTGATATGACATTGAAAATGTACCAATATGCCAGTAAGCCTTTAGATCAGGGGAGCAAGGTAAAAAGAACCTGAGGAAATTGAAGAATAGGAATAGATGGTGGTGAAAGGCGAGAGAGCCAATCTCAGTTTGATCATTTACTCCCTCCTTTGCCTCCTGACACTCTGAATTGGCCTCAGTCTGAGCTTCTATATAAGTGACCACTGGAGATTCGCTCACTCATTACAGAAGGAGAAGAGAGAGTGGAGTAGCCTCGTAACCTCTCATCTTCAGGAAATATGGGAGATCAGAGAGATTGAACTTGCTAGGATCAGTGCAGTGGACAGCACTGTAGATGGCGAGACTGAGAGCGAGGATATATCTATGTCAGCTTCAACACACAATTCAGCTGCCCTTTGACTGAGGGATATCGACACGTTCAGGTTCAATGGGGACTCACACATGGACAAAGTGCAGAAAATTCATATTACTGTAGTTTTCTTAAATTCAAGTAAACAGCAAATTTATAATAAATTTATATTCACTTTACAGAAAAAGTCCAATGCTAAATGTTTTAGTAGGATTACTTGCTAACTGACTTAACGTAAACATAGTCTTAAATTGGCTACATGAGCTGGCTAGTAGGCACTGAGAAAAGAACCAATAAAGCTTAAGGTCAGGGGTGTCCAAACTTTTTGTCTTGGCAGGCCAAAGTATATCAGTTGTAGTAGACCAAAAAGCAGCTAGCAACTCATTAGCTTTACATTTCACTTGCTATGTTGAAAGTACTTTGACATTTAAAAGAAAAATAAGAAACTGAAAGAGTATAAAAATACACATTGTCTAATTGGCTGAGGAAGTTCTGAGTTTTTGGGGGAGGGGTAAGCGCATTTGAGATTTGAAAGTCGAGGTGGACGCATTTATTCGCAGTGCCGGAAAGCGGGTGTGCAGATTGGCTTTGGTTTGGTTACATCAGCCAATGGGAGGATTTCTGATTCAGAGAAAGTCCTAGTGAGAGTTTATCTGGGCAACTTTGAGAGAAAGTCAAGTCAAGTCAAGTCAAAGTTTATTTATATAGCACTTTTTACAATAGGTGTTGTCACAAAGCAGCTTTACAGAACAATCCAGGTCCAGGCCCCCATGAGCGTCGCCAATAGCGACAGTCGCAAGGAAAAACTCCCAAGAGGAAGGAACCTTGACAGGAACCAAGACTACTGGTCAATACTAGATAGCAAACAGTAACAGCAAAGGATGAGGTTTGATCATTAATATAACAAATGGAAAAAGGTGAAAAGCAACAGTAGCAATGTCTATGATTGTAAAATGCAGCAGTATCATCAGGAAGGTCAGTGGCATGCAGGTGTGGTCAGACTGGTCCAGAAGCCTGGTGAGCAGTGGTCATTCGATCAAGGCAGGAGAAGCAACAGCAACAGACCACACAGGATGGGCAGTTGTTCAGCTCAGCAAAGACACACACAGGTAGTCAGTTCTGTTAATACAGACTGATCACAGTATACAGTGTTAAGAGAGTGAAGTAGAGACTCCGGCAGGTCGAGCTAATACAGCCTAACTAAAAGGAAGAGCCAGAAGGTAACAGAGACATGAGGGCTCTCTGAGATGTCAGCACCCCTCTGCTCTACCTTCAACAGATTTGAGTGAAAGCATGAGAGCAGCAGGATGACAGCACCGTCACCCAGAGTCACCGCAATACTCGATATCCATGAACCCCCAGATCTGTACCTTTTATCTAATGGGAAAAACGAATTACCAAAGCCTCAACTAAACAAGTAGGTTTATAGCCTAGACTTAAAGACTGAGGCTGTGAATGAGACCCCAACACTGATTGAAAGAAAGAAAGAAAGAAAGAAAGAAAGAAAGAAAGAAAGAAAGAAATGAGAAAAGCAGTAAAGGGAAGCCAAAAACAAAACCATGAAAACAAAAAAATGTGCCTAAAAATTGGTTTGATTCTGGCATCATGGTGCAGATGATACAGACAAAAAATACATATGAAAAAAAATACATAATACATACTGACCTCTTTCTTGAGTGTAACTGTGGGCAGAAACTGCCAAGAGTTCTTTCATATATAAGCAGTGTCTCATAAAAATGCAGGATACTGTCCAGAAAAAGGGGCATAACTTGACAACGAAAAGAAATTAAAAATTCAGAAGAGTTTTGTGCAGATTTTTGTGTTAAACTTTTCTTTCAATACATTTTTTTTTTTTAATTAAGCTTTTTGGGGGCTTATTTCATGAATATAGTGTGTAGAAATCTTAATTGAATAGCATATTTTTTAGTGGAGGTTGTGCTGTATCTGGGGATGAATAACACTTTATTGTTTGCCAAAGAAAAAAGTAAAAATTCAAAACACAAAAGTATGCAAGGGTAGAGGTGTCTCAGTTTAGGTTTTAAAGGGTTAAGAAGCAAACCTTTAAATAGTGTTACTCTCTCTCTCTCTCTCTCTCTCTCTCTCTCTCTCTCTCTCTCTCTCTCTCTCTCTCTCTCTCCCCCTCTGATTAAGCCTCCAGGTTGACAGAGAGAGTGATGCTCTTGTCTTTTGCTAATCTAGTGCCACTATTAGCCTCATTCTTACAAACACGAAGTCAGTGTGCTTTTAGAGCCTAAGCATGCTAGCTAGCCTCACTAATTGATGAGCCGGGGGGGAAAAAAAGAGCAATTGGTCAGGCCATGCTGGACCCCAGACCAAACGTCTGAAACCTCTGAAATGAATGGCTGCTCACACGCACAGAAACACACAGTCCTCTTATCTTCCCAGCATCTAATTCAAAATTACTAGGACTGACACTTTGAATGGGAGCGAAGCGCTCACTCATAGCCGCCGGTAGCGCCTCCCAGGATTAGAAGGCCTTGTTGCCGAGATTCTTTGAAAACAGAGCAGAATCAATATCATATCAGCGGCCAGCGGAACACCTGACAGTTCAATTTCACAGCCGCTCCTGCGAATCGATGGCAGGGGAATAGTTTTGGAACCTCTGAATAGGGCCGGCCACTGCAGTTAATCCGTCGCACCATTAGCGTCCGTCACTACTGTATGCGCTCGGCCATTACAGCATGTAACACAGAGGGCCAGATTAGCAATGCTGGATTTACTATTGCTATAGCTAATAGCACAAACAGACCGTACAGCAGCATTCCCTTTACCTCTAGGCACCTCAAGCTGATGATGTTATATATACATCGCTGTTGTCGGAACAAAAACCTTGTATCTCTATTTTTGTTGATTTTTAGACATAATTTAAAAAATGTATGTTGCCCTTTACATTGTGTGTGAATTTCATGGTGAATGGCTCAAAAGAAATGACCAAAAATGACTTGGAAAAAAGTCTGGTTCCATTGACTTACATTAAAAGTAAAGTATGTTAAATCTTTCTCCTGTGAAGTTAACATTTTGGAGATACGAGGTTCCAACAGCAGCAATATAAATGGTAACATTTTGTTTGGATGGTCCACTTTAGATGCTTTGTAGATGGTCAGTCTATCTTTAACTAACATTCAACTAAATTTCAATTAAATGCTACTGTATTCGAAGTCGGGCGGCACGGTGGCGCAGTGGGTAGCGCTGTCGCCTCACAGCAAGAAGGGCCTGGGTTCGATTCCCGGCCGGGTGACCAGGGTCGTTTCTGTGTGGAGTTTGCATGTTCTGCATGGGTTTCCTCCGGGTACTCCGGTTTCCTCCCACAGTCCAAAGACATGCAGTCACGCCAATTGGACACGCTAAATTGCCCCTAGGTGTGAGTGTGTATGTCTGCCTGTCTGTCCGCCCTGCAATGGACTGGCAACCTGTCCAGGGTGTATCCTGCCTTCCGCCCAATGACAGCTGGGATAGGCTCCAGCACCCACCGCGACCCAGAAGGGTAAGTGGTTTAGTTGATGGATGGATGGATGAACTCGAAGTTGTATGAAAGATTCTATTAAACCTGTCCCTAACCCTAAACCTAATCCTAATCCTAACCGTAACCTCAAGACAAAACCTACACCTACTCTTAAACCCAATCCTGACTCTAATGTTGTTAATATTCAACTATCACCAAAAAGTTTGTTATAATTTAAATAACTGTAGATCATCTATAAGGGACCATCCAAATAGAGTGTGACCAAATAAATTATTATATCAAATATAATATATACTAATATAAATATACTAATTCCACCCTAAAGCAAGCACACATGGATCTTTACTATGCTCCAATTATTTAAAAGTTCAGCTCTTTCATTATTATTTTTAATGACTTCATAGCAGTTAAATAAGCCTGAAAATGAGGGTGCTACAGCCCCCTCGCCACCCCTACCTCCCATATCCCTGGTCATCATCAGTGGACTGTACTTCATGTTGTTTTTGAGTTGTTTTGCATTAACTGTACAGCACAGAAAGAGAGATATTGTGCTTATTTACATGCTTTAAGTGATTCATAGCTGGAGCCATCTCAGTTACTCTAACTTAATTTACATGTGCAATTTACACTAATTAGTTCAAGAGGCACAAATAAATTAAGTTGGAGAAGTAAAATGATCCAGCCCACTCTGGTTCCTTAAAACATTAAGTAAACTCAACTTATCATGCTTTACAGTGTGTTAGTAGGTACGCCTACTAATTACAGCACAGCGGGAAATTAGTATGCAGTGCCAGGATGAGGCGGCGAAGAGAGAGAGGTTAGCATCTTCTGGCTCTTTTTGCAGCTTTAAAGCCTTCTTCATCTCAACCCAAGTGTTGAAGACATTCAAGGACTGTCTAAGCTGAAGGCATAGCAGGCCATGATGGTGTAGTGAGAAAGAGACGCTGAAGGAGAGAACAGAAAGGACCAGAAAAGAGAGAGCAAACATTTGCAAAGCGGCAAGAAAGGCCTTGCCATTTCCCCTCGCTGAAGCCCAGTTGGACTCGGCCAGCAAAAATAAACTCGGTGCAGTCAGCGGGGAAAAATGACACAAGCTTTGCTTTGGGCTTCAGAGGGATTGTGGGATTGGTGGGTGCCAACTCTACATGGGCATCGCTCCTTCCTGAGCATGAGTCAGCGAGCTAGAGCCAAACGGGAAATGACCTAAAAACCTCCGACCGCTAAGTCCTATGGGTAGCGGAAAAGAAAAACTAAAAGTCAAAAATATATTTTGCTGCTGTTGTAAAAAAAAAAGCTTTTCATGTTTTTAGATCGTGTGAATATTTCATGACGAAAGGACCGATAGTAATGGCCTAGAGTTTAAAGTGACCATTTCAGAGATTCTATTCTATTACACCAATGACAATAAATAAGAACAGGCTAGATTTATAGCACTTCAGTGTTGTTTGACATTATAGTGCACTTGTAATATGCTCATTAAGCCTTAATTAACCAGTAGTTGATGTTTAATATGTTGTATATTGCTACCTTATTGAGCAATAATTAGGCTGAGTTAATTATTATTATTACTATTTATTATTTTCCAGAGTTTATTTGTGTATTAGTTAACACTTCAGTATAGCGGGACGTCATAATACCTTTCTAACATGCTTACTCAGCCTTGACAAGCTAGTAGTTGGTAAATATCAGACAGCTTATTACTACATTATTAAGCAATAACTAGGGTAAACAGTTTTTTTTTATTTATTTATTTATTTTTTTCAATAGATGCTAAATAACATCTCAAGCCAGGAACTAATAAATCTTGTTATGCTTTTAGTAAGACTTGAAGTTGGTAATTAATTGGCTGCTCATTACTGTATCATTAAGCAGTAGCCAGAGTGAATTAAGCATTTTCCAAGGCAGTAGTTGGGAATTAACTGGCTGTTATTAATGCATTATTAAGCAGTAATTATGGTGAAATTTGCATTTTCCAGAGCTCTTTTATTTGTGTATTTGACATCATAGCCTTTTGCACATTTTAGGTGTCCATTACTATCTCTTATTAAAACTTATCTAGCTTATAGCTGGTAACCAACTTATGAAGCCAATAATTACTAATTAACAGGCTGCTTATTACTACATAATTACATAGAAACTAGAGTTAATTTGGGGCTTAATAATGGCATAAGAGTGGAAATCAGTATATATCATATTCATCTTGGTAAGATTTTACTTGGACCCTGCTTCATAACATTGACAAAGCCGTGCCATAAACATGTTATAGCAGATGTAATATGCTGTTATTAGCTATAATTTTGCTCCATAATATGTGTTATGTTACCTCTAACAGTGATTGTTGTGATAGGTTCCAATAATTTTGGATGTCATGATTGCTTGTGTCACATGCTATGAGATGTGATGTATGAAACCTGCTGTGACATGTTTATGACATAGTTATGTCAATGTTATATAGTACGGTTCAAGTAAAGTGTTGCAGAGATGATTATAATATATAAACCACAAAAAATACAGCTCTGGAAAATTATTATTTCACCATAGTTACTGCTTGAAAATATAATGAGCGACTTCTTATTTACCAACTACTGGATTGCTAGGGCTTCATAATGCCATCATAATAACACCCTGTACTGAATATTATTTATTATATTGTATCATACATCATAATCTTGTGAATGTACATTACTGAAGCATTAAGTCTATAAGATTATTTAGTTTTGATTCATATCAATAATTCAAGAATAAATTAGCTCTGAATAAACACAAACTGACCTTGTATTCTAAGGTGAAGATTGCATGGTAACACATTAAGAAGGTGTTTAGGTGTATATGCATTATTTAAACACCCATCAGATTGTCTTAGCAAAGCACTAGCTGTATGTTACATTCACTTATGGTCAGTTGTAATGCCACTAATGTAGGTTCCAGTAAACAATAACCTCTAACAAGGACTATGACAGTTAGCATGCTATGCATGATGCCAACATGGGCCTACTTACATTAAGCAACAGCCAAATGAAGTCGGGCACAGAGGTTACAGCAATTGCTTTTGCTGGAGTCTCATTAACCAGAGTTCCTCTTTCACTGCAGCTATTTCTGATTTACTAAGCTGCAACATTCTGGCTGTACTTCATATATTTACAATTATAGGCTTCTAACTGGCATTTTATTTGTTTATAACAGTATATCAGCAGAACAGTTTATTTTAGACATTCAATTTCAATGTTTCAGACACCTGAACATAAAAATAGATCATTTTTATAGATTTTTTTTTTGGAGGCCAGTTTTCTCAGAGCTGCACCTGCCAAGTCAAACCTTCTAGAATAAATCAGATGTCTTTTATCCTCACTCTTTATTATACTGCAGAATTTTTCAACACAAAAAAATAAATAAACAGTAATGTGTCCTACAGCATGAGTGCCAGTGAAATCCTGTTAAATAACAGTAAACATAGTTTTCTCAATGATGGAAACATCTGTAAAATTACAGTCATTTGATTTCTTACAAATACAGTAATTCATTTTATTCTGACATACAGTACATTGCTAGCTGATGATTTGTTTTACTGAATTTACAGTCTATTTCTGTAAATGAACAGCAGTAGTGTTAAAATATAGTATATGTATGGTTTAATTACATGCATTGAAACTTTTGTTTTTACAGTGAACTTAATCTCTATCTGTGAATCTGTAGCATACTCTTAATTAAAATGGCCAATAATTTCCATGCATTTCTCCTGAAAGACATTTCTGGTACATGCCCTTGGGCAGCTGCTGAAATCCTTTCCTAAATATTTCTGCAAACCATGTATTGCTGTAGAACACTTCCATAAATTATTCAATCCCGGTAATTTTTAAATTAGACTGTAAATCTCTATATTTTGTTTAGAAGCGGGACTAGTTGTCTACACAGAAGAATTTGTAGGGTTTTTAGCAGCATAGTGATGTGGGCAGAGTTTTCTTAGGACTTTATTGCATCCATAGTGTCCACCATTGTCCATAGTAATAGTAAGATTGTATTAGTACAGATGCAACAGGTAGAGATTAGCAGGAATGTGGGAAGTGGGAGTGCTTAGCTTTCTCTTATGTAATTGCATGTTGATGTTTCCTGTGCAAATGCACGGTAAAGACTCTCATAATGAAGGAATTTACCTGGTACAACCAGAAAATTCTTGTTAGAAACACAGCAGTTTATACAAATGTAATTACCAATTATACATGTGTAATTACATAAGTAAAAATTGAAGTCGGTGCGCACGTGTAATTACATAAGCTGTACTACTGTAATCTATCACTGATTATTGAACCATAGTAAGTTAAACCCTAGATGCAGCTGGAGTACGTGCATAACACAATCTGTCAACACTTATTGGTCACTGCTCAGCTCATTTTCATGAAGTTCCTCTAGAATTACAGCAGAGCAGACTGTGCATTGGTGGTCACTGTGTTGGTTACACTGGTTGTATGTGTAACTACACAGTTATTGGAGGCAGTTAAAAGTAGAGCTATTACAATGATCAAGATACACTTGTGTGATTAAATGAGTGAAAACCAAAGTTAATACATATGTAACTACATAAGCTATACTACTGTAATCCATTTGTCATAGTGACTACATCGCTTGTAGTTACATTGTTTTTGCATGTTGTTAATATGCAATTACAAAGTTATAAGGGACTATTAATATATAGTGGGACCTAATAAGTTGTCACAGCTATCAAGATCATTTTGTGTAATTACATGAGTAATAACTGATGTATGTGTATTTTCATAAGCTGTACTGTAATGGTGAGTATATCTCTAGTACTCATTTTGTTTTTGCATGTATTGTTAATGTGTAACTACACAGTGTAACTACACTCACTAAGTGGAACCTCAGATGCAGCTACAGTAGGTGCATAACACAATCGGTCGACACTGATTGCTCACTGCTCAGCTTTTTCATAAAGTTCCTCCACCATGACAGCAGAGCAAGCTGTGCATTGGTGGCCACTATGTTTGTATGTGTAACTACACAGTTATTGAAGAAGTAAAAAGTGCGACCCAATAAGCAGTTCAAACTATCAATATACACTTATGTAATTACATGGGTGAAAACTGAAGTTAAGTCATGTCTAACTACATAAACTATACTACTGTAATCAATTTGTAACAGTGACTACATCACTAATAGTTACACTGTTTTTGCATGTTGTTAAAGTTTAATTACACAGTTATTAGAGACACTTAATATTTAGTGGGGCCTAGTAAGCGGTTACAACTATCAAGGTAACTTTGTACAATTACATGTGTAAAAAGTTGATACATGTGTATAAGCGAGTAAGTATAAGTGAGTACATCACTAGTAGTTACATTGTTGTTGCATGTATCATTAATGTGTAACTACACAGTTATTATTGACACTTGCTAAGTGGAACCCTAGGGCAACATTGGTAAGTCACTGTGTTGGTTATACTATATGTGTAGAGCTGTATTGTTATTTCTTACCATATTATAAAACGTTATGATGTTCTGTTCGACATAAATCATCCAAACAATTTGAATTCAAGCATTTAGCTTGATGTCACTGTCAATATTACATAGATGCTGCATTTGTAGAGATTAGGCTGAAAAATGCTGGAAGCTCTGTTTAAGCTCTGTGTGAATAGAAGCAATCCCTTTCTTCCTCTCTTTCTTTTTGCTGAGTGGAACTCTCTTCGTCCCTCTCCTGAATTTCGGCGCTCTGTTTAGCTGAACATGGCTCCTATCCAGCTCTATCAGGCTCCACACACTGGGTGTGAAGTGAACTCTGTGGCTTTCCTCCTCATTCGGACAGGATGGTGAAATAGTGTGACGGCTCATTGCGTACGGAGAAACGAGGCTGCAGCTTCTTATAAAAAGAAAAAAGAAAACATTGTGAGGTCTGGAGTCCACGCTCTTCGTGAAGCAGTAGGTAGCTTCAAGCCAGGGCTTTCATAATTCTGGCCACACTGCGGTCATCAGAACGTATTGTGCAAAGCCGGAGAGCTTTTACAAGACTCAGAACTCAAACGCACATCCAGCGGGACATAATTACAATGGTTGCAAAAAATTAATACATTCACAATGGGAGAGATCATTGCCTTCGTTGAATTTTTCACATTTTAAAAGCAATATTAAGGCGCTACAGGGAACAGACAGAGAACTGTTTCATCGAAGGTGATTAGACTGGCCTTCAGGAGGAGAGTGTAGAGTTCACTCATCATATAAATCACTTTTATTTTGTTTTATTCAGTAATAATTCTTCAAGGTAGAACAGAAAATTGTATTGGTACTTTTAGATGCTTTGTTTAATATTTCAAGTGTATTTATATATTTATGTATTTATTTTGGAGAAGCAGGGATTACAAGAAGTTATAAATGAGTAATACAGTATGCTGTAATCATCTACTGCTGCAATGTCTTGGCAAGCTGCAACTGTTAAACTATCTGCCAGATTCAATCACTTTTGAATATTACGCTGAAATTAAGTTGTTGAATTTACATAATTCAAATGTGTACATCTGTTCCAAACAAATATGCTACGTCAACTTAAGTTAAATGAAGTACTTACACTGTATTTACATGAATGTGACATATTTCATTTGCATTGAGCCATTTGAATCATGTAAATTGAAAAGCAACCTTTAAGCAACTTTTCAGTGCAGCTTTATTATAACCTCATTCTCAATGTTACACAGCATTGCCAGTCATTTAAAAGTCATCTACACTGTTAGAATGGTACTGTGCAGGTACACTGTATGTTTGTCATGGTACAAACAATGCAAATGTATCTTCAAAGGTACAACAGTGGTTTTAAGGTCCAATTGTGTGCCTTAAGTAAGTTTTTCCATTTGAAAAGTAGATATTTAAAAAGCCTGGAGATGAGACAGGGTGTGTGGAGTCAATACATCTTAGGAAATTTAATTTCAAATAATTATCGTACAATAATGTTCCCTGACTAGAGGTACTGAGATGTACCCTGGAGTGTACCACACCAGTGACAAGAGGGGTACTGCCCCAGTGACAGTTTTGTACCTTTATTTCTGAGAGTGTATAGCTCTGCACTCTTTAAAATGAAAGTGGCATAAGACATTCTGTGAGCAATACCATAGAAGAACCACTCTTGGTTCCCTAAGAAGTTTAAGCTTTAAAAGGTTTGAGAAAACCTTCACATAATGTATACCAGTTTAAGTGTTCCTAGAATCCTGCTCCTGGAGATCTACCTCCCTGCAAAGTCTAGCTCTAACCCTACTCAAACAGACCTGATCCAGGTAATGAAGGGCTTCAAGGGCAAAGATCAGATCCATGCATGTTTGATCTGATCTCTGCATGGTGGTAGATCACCTTGGGTATCCCTGCTTTACATTGTGTGATCCAACATGTTATTCCTTTACATTTACATTTGTGGCATTTACATTCTCTGACAAAGGGTATGAAACTGGGGTGGTACGCCGAAGGGTACATCTCAGTACCTTTAGTCAGGGAGCATAATTGTACCATAATCCACTGAAATGATATTTTCTAAGTTGTATTGACTCCACACACCCCGTCTCGTCTCCAGGCTTTTTATTTTATTATTTTGTTTTAAATATTATGTTATGAAAAGGTACAAATACATACTTTTTACCTGGGGAAAAATAATGTAAGGTACCTTTATACCTTTGAGGGTATATTTATACTGTTTGTACGTTGATGAACGAAAAATGTACCTGTGCAGAACCATTATTTCTAACAGTATAGCAGCTCTTATCCAGAGCAAATTACTAAAGTGCTTTTTGTCCATAGGAGGCATCCTAGCTAGTACAAACAGGTTAGAGTCCAGACTACCCTTGAGCTCCAACGCTGCCAGAAGCAAAAGCCAATACTGACACCTAGAAAGAAAGATACAGAATTGAATACAGCATAAATGTGCAATGCATGTCAATAGGCACTTGAATTAGTGCTCACTTAAGTGCTTCAAAAAAACATTGGTCTTCAGCTTGTTTTTGAAGACCGCAAGTGAGTCTGCTGTTTGGATAGCCGGGGGAAGTTCATTAAACCACCTGGGTGCCAGGACAGAGAAAAGTCTTGGCGTTTGTCTTCCACGCATCTTGAAGGATGGCGGGTCAAGCTGAGCTGTACTTAAAGCTCAAAGGGCTGGAGGGACCGGTCCATTTTTGGCTTTGCAGGCAAACATCAGGGTTTTAAATCTGATGCAGGCAGCTTCAGGAAGCCAATGAAGGGAGCACAGCAGTGGAGTGATATGAGTGGAAAATTGAAAATGAGTCATGCTGCTGAATTCTGGATCAGTTGTAAGGGTCTGATGGCCTGAATAGGAAGACCAGCCAAGATCGAGTTGCAGTAGTCAAGCCTTGAGATGACAAGAGACTGAACTAGCACCTGGGTGGCCTCTTGAGAGAGAAAGGGTCAAAGATGTTATAGAGGAGAAACCTGCATGAGTCAGTTTCACAACATGAGCTGAGAATGATAACTGGTCATCTGGAATCACACCTCAAGACTTCTTGCAATTCCAGATGGAATGAGTAAAGAGTTCCCAAATGAGATGGCAAGATCATGATGAGGATCTGCAGTTCCAAGAATAGAGAGCAGTTCAGTCTTGCTAGGATTGAGCTTCAGGTAGTGAGCTGCCATTCATGAAGAGATATCAGATTTGTGAGATTTGACTGGAAACCTGAATATCAGAAAGTGGGACAGAAAGCACTGGTTGGATTTCATCAGTATAACGGTGGTACACAGTGGTCTAAATTCACATTCTAACATCTCATTTACAAAAACACTTTTCCAAAGAATCTCCCACTGCAAAGTTTTTATGGAACCTACGGAGCCCAATTCAGCAATTGGTCTCTGCAATCTCTGTAAATGTAGCTATTAATGTATGAAGACACTCGATCTCAGTTTCAGTTTGCGGACACTAATAATAATGATCACGTTTGATTTTGAGAAGCGACACTATGTCTTTATATTTCAATCCAAGATCAACGTAAAATTCAATGAGCTGCTTCATGTCTGAGCTTAAGCAAAGCACAGCTTTTGCAAGTGAATCGTAATGCAAAACATTTGCGAGGGAACACAAAAACAAAAGTGATTTATCTATGTAACCATGACATCCTGTAAAAAACTTTTTTGGTTTCTTTATTTTTTTGAATGTGTCCATCTGGACACTTGAGCTGCGGTTTGGGATGATTTTTATTTGGCTAGTAACAGACATTATTCATTTTACTTGGTAATACAAATTGCATTACGTTGATACTGTTATTGATTATTGATATTGATATATTAGTTGCCTAATTAGTTAAATGTGTTACTACTTAGTAACTAATAATTGTTACCACAAACTGAACTATTCTTGATTTCTATTTAGTTTATTATGTAGAATCATTCTGAATAAATGTTTTGATTGATTATGTATGTATGTTTTAAATATACTTTCCTGCATATGTGCAGGTGAAGGAAACTAGCTGGTAAAGCCCAAGGACATTGTTTCCAAACAATCCTGAATAATGGAGGAAAAGTTAATGATAAATTGACAGGTGAACTTATAGATAACTCATAAATACTAGCAAGTTCTCATGTTACTTCTTCATATAAGTACACATGTTTATTAGTTCATTGGCAGTGTAATAAGTACAATTAGTACATATTGATGGTTAACAATCAATTACTAATCACTAAGGACTTAATCAGTTAGGGTGTAATAATTAGAGCATTATTAAATTTTAACTAATATATCATAATGGTAATTAATTAACGTAGTAGTTAATTTACAACCCTTAATGTAAAAAGTGTTTTTCAATACTTGCTTTTAGAGACCACATTAAGGATACTTAGTGCTCCCTGCTCTATTATTTGTCTTATTTTTGTTATTTTTTTTCTTTGTCACTCTCTTCTGTAGGCAGGGCTGCTAGAGTACTGGTATAATTGTCAGCTAAAAAGTGTTGAAAACCTGCCAAAATGCATAAAAAACACCCACAAAGTGCAGATCAGAAAAACTCCATGGTCATTTGAATAATAATACAAAACAATACAGCATTTAACCAACAAAACACCAATAATGAACTTCTGGGTAAGTTTTCCATTGATGTCTCATCTTCGAAAAAATTTGCAGATAAGTTTTTAAAATGTCACTAGATAGCATTTTTGGTCTTTAAACAAATGTGTTTATCACTGCTACGAGGAACCAAAAACTTTTTATGCAATTTTTAGTATTCCTGTCAAACATCTAAGAAACTAAGACATCTAAGACAATGAGTGTGTATCTTATTTTCATAACTTGCAGAGCTCGCACAAACTCATCAATGTTTTCAGAGAATTATTTTTCTTTTCTTTATAAAGCATTGCATGATTACAACTTGCTTACCTTTAAAGACTACTATTGTAGAACTCACATCAATGACAAACTGCTGGGTACATTAACTGCTGATGTCAACAGGAGAGAATGTATGTCAATCAAAGTTTTGATAATTGAATGGATGTATGAATGTGAGGAGACGTTAGGTCTATTCAAATTTCAGCTGCATCATTAAAATCAACCTGAAATCAAAATGGACAACTTTTTACCTTGTTAGGTAATTTCCATAGCCACATTAACACAATCCACTGTGTCAAAACAAAAAAAAAAAAATCTTGTTTCTCTGTAATCTTTGACTCACTCAGTGTAGTGATTTCTGCCTCTAAATGCCACCTGACATTTGGTTGTGTCACAGTGTGTCAGTGGCAGGGAAAATTGCAATAACCAATAATATCTTAGCATGTTTTCCCTCTGCCCTCATCACCCTGATTGGCGAGAATACCCATCATCACCTCTGCTCCCGACATGTATGTCTGCAAACATCCTCCTTTCTTCTCCTCATTTTACTCTCTCATTTTCAGCTTTCGGATCGTTTGTAAAATAATCACTCATGAGTTATTTTAGCTCATAAATGCTAAAAACCAGTGTTGTTATTAAAAGTAGTGAGGTCATTCAAATATGTGGCAGTAATTGCGCTGATGATGGAGCGACATACACACACAAACACACACACACACACACACACACACACACACACACACACACACACACAGTCCATCTCTTGTTGAAATGTTAGGAAATTCTCAAAAACACATATTTACTTAACCTGACTTTTTTCCAGAAGTCTTTGTGTTACTTTTACAGTGAAGTGTAAGAAAATTGAGAGCAGCGCGGGTGCTAACATGCTAACCAGCACTTCGTCTGGTCTGTGTCTTAAAAAAACAAACAAAAAAAAAAAACATTAAAATTAAAACATCAACAATGATTGAATCCTGTTTTAAAAACAAGAAAAAAATACACATCAAAATATTGCAGTACTTCATTTTTTAACAAAATGTGGTTATTTTTATTTATTATTGGCTTTTCTCTTAAACGTATCCTACTGACCTTCAGAGTCTGCCTTTGTGCTTGTTCTGGAATGCTGGCTTGCCCAATCCAATCGAATGTTTCTTGTTTCAAATTCTGAAGAACAAAATCGAGTCCCACCCACAAGTATGTTTTTCCACCCGAGTAACCTGGTTTACTCTGGAAATACATTATATTAAGAAAGAAAAATGCATTCGGATTTCCGATTCATGTTGACTGTAAGTAAAACAGTTCATTCATTTAATATACTTTTTTAAAAAATCCACCACAATAATCATTTTGTCCACCTGCCAAAACACACCAAATGTGACCAAAATCTGCCTAACTTGGTGGGAATTTACTGTGGGAAAACACTGTTGCCAAGCCGCCATTATAAATAAGAATTTGTTTTTAATGGCATGTCTAAGGTTACATCAATTAAAAACAAAACAAAAAAAAAAAAAGTTTTTTTTTTTATTTAAAAAATATTAATTTCTCACACTTTACAGGCTAAATTAACTGGTAGGGCACTGTACTGGACACGTCTAAAATTTCTCAATGATTTTACAACTTCCTAATAACTTTGAAACCTGTAAGGTTGCCCAGCACTATTATCACATTAGCATCATTTTATACATATATTTGCAGCAAGTCACGTATTATTGAAAGCAGTGAATCCCAACTGAATGGCCTTATATGCCTTCAATCTTGAGCAAAAAGCCACAGACTGAACACATTCCAGCCCACACACACTTCTATACAACAGTGTTACTGTATACAGCCTTTTTCACTTAGCACTGCACTAATGCTCCTTCACCCACCACACTGTGACACACCGCAGGCTGTGGGAGGAGTGGTAAATATGGCGTCACTGCGGGATCCGGCGCAACAGGGGAGGACGATTTCCCTATAAAGGGTGTCCAGCTGAAAGCAGTAAAAGGTACTGAGAATGTTCCGGCAACATTATGGGAAAACCTTCAGAGGGAGAAGGCCTTTTACAAGGGAAAGAGGCGGAAAGCGAAGGCCTAGTGAGGGTCCGCTGAGGGCTGGGTGTGGGCTAGATATTATCTCCTCTGTGGATCTCTGGTCATCCCATCCAGCCAGAATTCCACTCATCCAGAATTCCGATCCTTCTTGGAAAGGGGGCATGTCCGGGAAAGTGCTGTCCGCAGGGTCTGGTAACAAATCCTGGTGCTGGTTGTGAAACCCAATCAGGCCAGACTTAGCGGGAGAGTGATGGGATGAAGTTGATGGGATCGCCTGTCCGTCGGAAACATGCACACATCTGTCGGTGAAACCGGAGCTTCTGGAATTGTTAGAACCCTCCATTAGCATTCGGCTCAGTTGAAAAGGCCCGGACGCATCTTTTTTGAAGCTTTTATATATTATATTCTTTGAATTAGTTATGGAATCTTTCAATTAAATGTGTCTATAACAATGATCAGTTAGCATTATGCAAATGAATCATGCTAATTTTCACCCCCTTATCTTTTATTCAATGTAATCCACATTAGCGTTTTTGGGTAAAGTTTTTCTTTAATAGAAAAATTCCTCTTCCGTTCAAAGCATGGTGGAATATTGCGGGTGAAAGTGCCTCTAACGATCAATCAGTGCTCCTAGCGGTCACTTAGAGCTACACAAAAGAGATCATGATAATTGTCTCTCTACTAGCTTCCATTCATTCCGCTCATTTGCACTTTAATGGAATAATTCCCTTTAAATTTTTCCTTTAGCAGAATATTCCAGGTTAATGATTCGTTTTAATGCCTGTAATAATGAAAAAAGCTACCAGGGATCATTTGGCATTAAGCAAATGAGATCATGCTAAATATGTCCCCACTAGCTGTCATTCATTGCACATTTGCAGATTTTCTTTAAGTTTTCTTTTCCTTTTAAACGGCTTGTATCCTAATTTTCTTATTTTATTTTTTATGACATTTGTGTGGTTTTATGTACCAAAAGGAGTCATAATTCATTTTTAACACGGCCATTTTCCAACTGCTATTTATTCTTTAGAATTAAGCAGGCTGTTTTTGTTACTGTGCCTTTAAGACTGCTATATGCAAATGAGCTCTGTTCTGATTGCCCTCATTCAAAAAGCAACCCATGCTGAAACACTCCATATAACTTCAGAGTGAGTGGGTGGAACCAAAAAGCTGTAGGCTGAATAGATGGATATATGTATGTGTTGTTTTTTGTGACATCACAGAAATTATGAATTCAAATGGGCTGTTTTTGAAGCTTAGTTTCCAGATATGAACTGAGGAGTAAAAGTCTTTTTCATTCAAGAAGTGAGGAAAATTCGGTTTCCCATGATATGGGCCCTTTAAGATTTTCCTAAATAGGTATATTTCAGGCAAAAGTGTTAATAACCAAAATAATGCAGGGCTTATATTTATTGCACACATTTGTAGTTTGAGTTTTGGGTAAAGTTTTCCATTAATTGAATATTTCCTTTTTACTTTTACTTCTTTTCTTTAATTCAATAGTGTAAGCAGATGTGTTAATGTGTGTAATAATGAATGAACACTACCAGGGGGTCAGTTAGCATTACGCAAATGAGATCATGCTAATTGGCTCCCCAGCAGCTTTCATTCAGTGCACATATTAAGAAAATTCTGCTTTAATGTAATATTTTAGTCTGCAAAAGTGTTTCAAAATTTCTGCATAATTTAATGGTTAAAACATAAACAAAGTCATTCAGAGGGGTTTGATGGGAAATGTGCTGAGTCAATGTTGTTCACAGTGGTGGTGATAGGAACCAGACGTCTAAAACCTCTAAAGCCTACTAGAAAACTAGTATATCACTGTTGTTGGAAGAAAACCTCATATCTCCAAAATGATAACTTTACAGGAAAAGGAAAAAACCTACCTTAATTTTAATGTAAGTCAATGGAACCAGACATTTTTCCAAGTCATTTTGGGCTGTTTCTTTTGGTCTAGTCATCATGCAATTTACACACAATGTAAAAGGCAACAGACTTTTTCAAATTATGTCAAAAACTGAAAAACGACAAAAATAGAGATGCGAGGTTTTCTTCCAACACAACAATATGACACGATTACAAACATACATACATACTGCCTGATGCATGACACATTACTTTACTAAATAGTAAAAAACTGGAAGATGGAGTGGTACATGTACGGCATGTAGGCAAAATAGTTCCTAAAGAAAATGTTATCTTTCAGATTTACCACTGTTTTATCATTATTAAAAACTCAGAAGCTCTGGGTTGGCCTGGGTGAGCCTAGGCCTCCCCAGATTGAGGTCTTACCAATCAAATGGGGAAAGATTATAAATTAAGCTGCAATGTGTTTTCTGTGCTTTATTATTGCCTCTCCACCAAGCTCTACCTTATTTTCTCAGGTCTCCAATCACTGCTTAGTAGCCATTACTATTCACCACTGCCTCATGCCTTCGGGTTCATTAAATGCATGCCGGTGTTTGAATTTGAAGCTCTAGCTGTGGCCAAAAGCTGTATGTGCAGGATCCATAAAAATGAGATCCTGACCTGATAGAGTATGTCGTTTTCTACCCACCCACATTTGGTATCTACAATGCTTTTTTTTTTACTATACAAGCTAAATGTTAAGATTTCAAAGCAAACATCTACTTAAATGCATCGAGTCATCAAAGGTAAGATATAAATACTCAATAAACATCTTTCATGCCTGATGGGGCAGTTTAAGTTTTTACATTGGCTATGCTGTTTTCCCTCATCTTTGTACTGATTTAAACTCAGCTATGTTGTCTTCATTGTGCAAAAGTTGTGCCTATAGTGAGCGGATGCATGCTTTTTCATGAAGGGCACTGTTGATTAGTGAGGTGTTAGTTCTGTTTCTATGACTCCAGGTTTGATGTGTACACAGTCTTGCTATTGTTTTGTAACACTGTAGGGTGGAAGCACTGGAATAGGTAGTGTTATGAGTGCACAGCTGTCAGGATTAGGCTATAGCGTGATGTTATATTGCAAGACACACTTTGAAATTGCCAAGTTGGCCTACCCAAAATTGTATTTCTGCCTACGCTGCTGGGTTACAGTAATGTTGTAGACATTGTGACCCCTGGTTTCTATCCCTACCACTTTAAAGACATCTGAGATGCTACATTTTTCTACACTGAACCTCTCTGAATCATGTTGTTTACAGCTCAACAGTGTAATTATGCAGAAGTGTTTTGGAAAATCAGTGCAATTCTCTTTCAATGTATGTAAAATGGGGTGGGGGTCAGTGAAATTATGTGAAAGAGATGCTAACCGCCTGCCCACTAGCTGTCAAGCAAGAGAGGTTCACCTTGAGCTCTACAAAGACAAAGTGACAGCTACCATTTCTCTATAAGCAAATCTCACATGATGAGGTCACTGGGCGACATCCCTGTCAGCTGTATTGGTAAAGTCGTGTAGCTGATGTCATCTCTGCGCGACCCATGATTGCTTTTTCCTCCTTCTGCTGGCTGGTGAATAATAGCTGCTGTTTGGTGTCTAATTAACACATCTGGGCCTATGACGCTCGGAGCCAAGGGCCAGAGAGAGAAATAATAGTCTCTCGTGTTGTGATCCTTTAGACTTCATGCTAGTTTTAATCAACCATCTGGGTGGGCGGGCGTGTGTATGCGACTGTGCTGAGAAAGTGGCCGAAAGCGTGGCTGGGAGTGTAACTGCTCTTTGCGATGTGTTGTGATGTGATGAGGGTCGGAAGTGAGTGTGTGTGTCCTGTGGGCCTCTTTATGATTTTAAACAGGGTAATGAGGGCTGCCAAAGAGCTAGAGCTGTGGGAATAACCACAGATAATTATTCTCTCTCTCTCTCTCTCTCTCTCTCTCTCTCGTGGGATGCTAGCTAACAGTAGCATGTCCTGCTTTCCAAAATGTTTATAGTTATATAACTAGTCAATGTCTTCAGCCTAATGTTGGCTGACCAATGTCAACACAATTAATTTGCATAGCATCATATATCCAAATTAAAGCAAGAAGCCAAGAGAGGCTGTGCTTTACAGTGATTTTATCCTGGGTGAGGGGTGTTAGACACAATTTGAAGCATAAACCGCCTTAACCTATGGTAAAATCACTGTAATGTGCAGCCTTAAGTGGCATGTTGCTTCTATAAAATGACAGACAACAAAGAATATGACATGATACACATTTTTTCAAGAATTATTATTATTAATAATCAGGATAAACACTTATTTCACCAAGAAATGTTGCTCCTTTACTGTATGTTGTAAGGACAAAAGAGAAAGAGGACAAAAACTTTCAAGTCGTTAATCACTTTATATTGAATGCCTCAAGTTTTTAAAAAAACTTTTTGTCATGTAATAATGAACATATCAAAATGCAAATATCTTCAATATATAAGTAGTTTCTGTTCAACAAATTACAACCGCTACAACAATGTTAATTTCCATTAGCGCCTCTATGCAATTTCCAACCCTATTTAGCACCAAGCTAACAGCGTTGTACGTTTCTTTTCCCCACACAGGGGCTCAAACTCAAATGCCTCCCTACTTTCTATATAGTGCACTAATACTGGCTTCAGCACCCAAACATTGCATAATATATCTAACAAATAGCCATTTGGGACTCGGACATGTGTGCACAATTGCATATTCCATATATAAAGTGCATAATTTCATAATTGTGCTCTACATAGGAAGAAGCAGTTTGAGGTTCAGCCTGGGTTTAATGTTACTTAATGCAATACATCAAGTGACATTCTTTATGCTGCGTTCAAGTTTGCGGTAGACGGACAACAGCAAACTGGATATTCCTTTGTTTTCAGTGGAGCCTGAATTGAGCCGCAATTCTGCCATCGCCAGTGTCAGCGTTCCACAGATTGCAGCGGTAAGCAGAATGATCCATCAAGAGTTCAATTTTCCCAACTTTTACCTTCAACCGCAGTAGTCGAATTATCTGGATGTTGATTTTTTGGGTAGCCATAGATGCTGATGTCTTGTTGTTGAATTCCAGATGAATCCAGTATTATACAACATAAAATAAATGTTGCTCTCTTACTTTTTTTCAACATAAATAAATGATATATGCTGCTAAAGCTCTTTTTTCAATGCAAACGTGAACACAACATCAGTTATTTATATTGCAGTTTTACAGTTATATAATATAGTAAGTACTTTCATTTACAACCTATGATGCTAATAGAGGAGTTGCTTAGCCTGTTAGCCAGCTAATCAGTTCTAGTTAAAAAAGTGACTGTAATTTCAAACAGAACTAGGCTCTTACTTCTTTACTACACTCAGTAGTCAATGCTAGCAGCATTACACTCAAAGATTTTTCCATTAACAGCACAATAATTTTTTGACCATTTGGTGCAGTAATACAGAGTTCAGTTGTTGTGGTCACAGGCATATGTATGGTCAACATTTTGTAACAATTCAGCCAATAAGATTTCAGGACCAAACCTATCTGTTTTTTTAAATATGAGGAAGCTGGATCAGGGCATACATTTTTCATGCAGCTAAAAATTTGGAACCATTCCATTCCTACACTTCACTGCTGCCATATCTTGAACACTCCTGAGTTATTAATGTGGCCTTTTACACCAGCCACACAGGGCAGATATCGAGTATTACACAAATTATTAAAAAAAGCAATTCAGCTCTCAAAGCTTCGAGTCTGTTTTTTTTTTACTTTTTATTGCTTGCTACATTCCTCTAGAAACACATACTAAATACTCTATTTGTCACTGAAGACTAGTTATTTCCCAGTGAAGCTTCAGTAATCATGACTCAAACATATGTAGCTTTTTTTTGTAGGCACCCTATCGGCCATTCTGCCTGCAGAATGGAGTCTGCTAGGGAGCAATGATGGTGAAACGGGAGGGATAAGAGCCCCACACTGTGAAATCTATTATAATAATAGCTAGAATGATAACTACAAACTATATACCATGTTTATTATGTTATGCAACATCTTAATGCCTTTAGACTAATGCTGGCTGGATGTTGTCTACACAATGAATTTGCACATCTTTACACAATTACATTTTACATTTAAAAGCTTTAATTGACAGATCTCTCTCTCTCTCTCTCTCTCTCTCTCTCTCTCTCTCTCTCTCTCTCTCTCTCTCAATGTCATGGCAATGGTAGCCTGTCCTGATTTGCAAAATGTTTATTACAATGCAATATATCAATGTCTTTAGCCTAATGTTAGAATAATGTCAGCACAGTGAATTTGCATAGCATTACACATGCTTAACCATCACTCTAAATGATAGTAATTTAGCTACAGCTAAAGAGGAGCTGTTGTAATTGGGTTTTGCTTGTGAGAGCTCATCCCATCTCCGTTAGATGGTGTTATGGGATGGAGTGTTATAAACGGCGCTCTGTTCTTCCACCCCGTTCAGACCTTCTGAGTATCTGCACGAACAGATTAGCAAACATTCTGCCAGCGCTAACTCAGAATAATGAGTCATCTCTCTCTCTCTCTCTCTCTCTCTCTCTCTCTCTCTCTCTCTCTCTCTATCTCTCTATCTCCCTCTCTTTTTCTCTCTCTCTTTCTCTCTTACTCTCTCACTTTCTCTCTCTTTCACTCCTTTTTCTAACTCTCTCACTCTCATATCTATCTATCTATCTATCTATCTATCTATCTATCTCTTCCTTACTCTCTCCATCTATCTTTCTCCCTCTCCTTTTTCTTACTCATTCTTTCTTTCTCTTTCTCTCTCTGTCTCTATCAATTCATTTCAATTCGAGGTTGCTTTATGGCATGACAAGTATTAGCACTGGTAATGCCAAAGCACTGTTTATCTATTTGTCAATCTATCTCTCTCTCTCTTCTTTCTCGCTCTCTTTTTCCCTCCCTCTGTCTGTCTCTTTCTGTCAAGGCCAGCAACATAACACAACATGTGTCTCAATACATCCCAAATTAGCATTAAATCTCCCAACAACATCGGGTCGGGCCAATACTTACTCAAACCTTAGAAAATCAAATAGAATGTGTAACATTTCCAAAACCTCTATCCATTTTTTCACAGAGTGCTTCCTCAAATGAATACGTCTAAAAGTTTGTGGACATCTGCACATCTAATCTTTCTTCTAAAATCAATGGCATTAGTGTGGGGGGGGGGGATTTCTCCTCCCTTTGCAGCAGTAACAGCATTTTCTGGGAAGGCTTTACACAAGATGAACATTGCTTTGCATTCAGCCAAAAGAGCTTTATTTAATTAATTACTATATTTACTTAATTTGTGATGTCAGGTACTGATGTTGGATAATCAATTCTAGATAATAACTCATCTCAAAGGTATTGGATGGAGCTCCATCATGCCAGAGAACACAGTTCCACTGCTCTACAGCCCAATGCTGGGGGGCTTCATACACCTCTAGCTGATGCTTTACACTCGGCATGGTGACCTTCTGGTGATCATTCTTGTCTGCTCTAGAGAATCGCATTCTATTGGTCAATGCTTTTCTGTTGAGATTATGCAAGCTGTATTGCACAACTGAAACCCTGTGTCAGCAAAGGGTGAACCTTAAAGTAGCTGAATTCACTAAGTACAAGGACACTAGAGAGAGTGAAACATTTGTTGCATTTTTTCCAGATAAATGTGCAGAAACTGTGTTTATATTTGTATGCCAGTTTCATAGAGTACTGTGCAAAAGTTAGAGACTTCACTATTTAACAGAAACAAAAAACTAAATATACTATCCAAATGTTCAGTATTTTTACAGATTTGCTTTCAGTTTTTCAAATAAATCTGCAATGATCTTTTTCCACACTTGCAATTATTTATTTTTTTTTTTTCCCAAATTTTCTCCTCAATTCAGTCATATCAAATTCCACCCACTGGGACTTCCCCAATAACAGGATACAACCAGTGCTATGAGGGTGAAGACTAGCACAGGCTTCCTCTGAGACCTGTGAAGCACCACTGCATCTTTTCGAACTGCAGCTCGCAACATCATTGGGGAGCCGAACACGCTCAGACAAAAGCACCAACTGCCAGTTCTACTACGTCAGCTAACAGATGCCTGTCCTGACATCTCTTAGACATTTGCTCATTGCCCATTGGTTGCATTTTCTACATCTCAGAATCCAAATAATCCCAAACACGTTCAGTGATGTTGAGGTCTGGACTCTGGGGTGGTCAGTCCATTGTTCTGAGAACACCAGCAGCTTCTTTATTTGATGTGTCTGTTTCCTTTTCTCAGTGACAGCTTCTTGAACAGCTACACATCCTTTCAGATCCATAGAAGCTGGGTGCAATTTCTGCTTCTCACCAAGCCAAGTAATTTGAAATTTTGACCCAATATTCCATTAAACATTACTTAACATTTCAGATGTCTAAAATTTGGAGTTATAATTTTCTAATTCTTCAATTTTTCTTCTTTTTTTGGCTGTGTCCTTTTCTCAGTAAGAGCTTCTTGAACAGCTACATACCCATTTTGACCCATAGCACTGAGTCGTCTTCTCACAGTGGAAGGATGGACAGAAACACCTGTGGATTCTTTCAGATCTGAAGCAGCTTGATTTTCTCCTCTCTCTCAAAGATGAAAGCTTTAAGTGTTGTTTATCTGATGGGTGCAGTTTTGGTGTCTACCAGGTCTTAGGACCAGGTGTTAGGAGTTCCATTTTTCTCTGTATATTTTAATAGTTTTCTGAACTGTAGTTTTGAAAACTTACTTATTTTCAATTGACTTTTGTCCATCCTTCTGCAAGTGAATTTTCTGATATCACCTCAAAAATAATAATAATCTTAATAATCTTAATTGTACTTAAATTATAGGTTTTGACTGGGAATAGAAGAAATTAAGGGTCTCTAACTTCTGCCCAGTACTGTACACAAAATGTTCCTGAAACTGAAGGAAAACTCTGTCCCAGTCTTTGATGACCATAGTCTCTCTCTCTCTCTCTCTGTCTCTCCCTCTCTCTTTCACAAACATGCACCTGTGTCTATAAAGGTGGATCTAAAAACAAAAAAGCATCCACTTCCAGAGCCCAGTCATAGGGTAGAACGAGGTGTTGGGGCACAGTGAGCCGGTGAGATGGGGAAGGTGATTGGATTGTGCCGTGGCACAGCATGTACCAATTTCCCCGGCTTAATGGGATATTTCTACCCCCACCACCAGTCCACCTCCGTTTGTGTTTTCCTTCCCCTCGCCTCCTCCTTGGCCGTAGACGAATTTAGCCGCTCTGACTAAGAAAGATGGACAGTTGGCAGAAGCGGGGGAGGGGGTGGTGACAGTGTCGCACTTTTTTGTGTAAACACTAGTTTGTTGGTTCCGAGATGGACGCATAAATTGGTACAGAAGGAGAGGGCCAGTCTGGGTTACTGTTTTGGGATTGAAATGGGAATTGGGTGCCCACTTGTATCTGCTACTAGACAATGAAACACAACACATGTTCCACAAGGCATTTGCAGGTACTGCTATCTGCTGTTTGTCATTGCCAATGTCTTTGGAATTGAGACATAATCATGTATTTGTTGGTGAAGGTGGGGAAAACAGTGAGTGTAGAGGGTGTTCCATCTCTATGCACATGTGTGGTTGAACCAGAGTCACTACTGCTATACTGCCATGCTAAACTTCAGAACTCTGAGCTATGGTATGCATTCAGGAGCATTTAGCAGAAGTTGGCGACTTCACAATCATTGCACACACTGCAATTTTTACATTTCAGGCTAACAGGTCCACTTTTTACTTCTGTCCACTGCCACTTCAACTCTTTCATGCTTCCAATCCTAAAACCAACCAGTTAGAGCTGAGTCTTCCCACCAAAAGCTGTTCCTAAGGATCTCACTGACATTATGCTAGTGACACTAACATTCACACCAGCAACTACCCCACCAACTCCCCCTATTCCTGAGGAGAGTAGATAGAAGATTATCCACTTGCATAAGTAAGAGTTAATGGAAAATAAGTGAAAAAACAAGTGTTTTTAAAACTGGAGTTCAAGAAAACAAGACTACTAAAAACCATGCAAGACCTGGATAGACCACCAAGACTGTCTCCATCAGAAAAACGCCACTTTTATCTTTGAGTGAGAGGAACAAATCAAGCTCTTGCTTTAAATCTAAAAAATCCACAGATGTTTTTGTCCATCCTTCCACTATGAGAAGACAACTTAGTGCTATGAGTCTGAAAAAAATATGTAGTTGTTAAGCCTCACTGAGAAAAGGAAACAGACAAAAAAGAAGAAAGTTTGAAAAATGTGAAAATTAGAACTCTAAATATTAGACATCTGAGAGGTCAAGTAAGGTTTTATGGAATGATGGGTCTAAATTTCTAATTACTTGCATAATGAGAAGCAGAAAATGCAACCAACTTCTAAGACTGAACTTTGGAGGTGTGGAAAAATATCCCTGCAGTTTTCTTCTAAAAAAATCTCCTGAAGGGAATGGAAGCTGTAACATCACTCTTGTGCCAAATACTTAGCCTCTCCATCTTTCTAACAGCGACTGACCTTTTTAAATCTCGTACAAGAGACAGACGGCATAAATGAGAAGGAAAAAAGAGTGTCAGAACACTGGGCTAGTATAATCAGACTAGTGTCCTTACATGGCTTCTGGGGTCAGTTAATCTCACTGATAAGTCAGGGGAAATTGAAGGAGGACCTGAAGGAAAACAGGTAAACCGTTGACCTTCCAATCTGAAATGCTTCTAAAGATCCTGACAAATGTTCCATCTCAGATTATAATGTGAACATATATTCATATACCTGTATGTACATACTAATGGTCAAGGGTTTGTTTGTTTTCCTTCAGGTCCTCCTCACATTTACCAACTCATCAGTGACATTAACTGACCCCAGAGAGCATTTGTGAGGACAGTAGTTTTCTTCTTTATTCTTTATTGTCCTTCCTTTTTTATCAAGACAAGACTTTGATATAACATGTAAATTGTTTACATATTAAGTTTCAAAACTCGCCTTTCATTCTGTGGTCTATACATTCTATGTATGGAAAGTAAGCTCTGTTGTGAATTCATTGTATTTGTAATGCCTTATTTATGTTTATACGCCTTTTCCACATGCAGCAGCTAAGCTCCACCCATTCACACTGATAACACTTTTTGGTAACACTTTACCCGAAGGGTGTCTACATAACACGTACATAAACACTTTATAACATGTTCATGAAAGTTTAAATCAACATTCATAAAGCCTACATGCTTTACATGATATTAATATGGACTGCTAGGTCATTTTACTGAGAAAGATTTTTCAAAATAAAAGTTCTCATTTTTCATTTTGAAAAAAAATATTTTATTTTCAGTAAAACGCCTCATTTCTAGAGTGCCAAATTAAAAATGACCTTACTTTACCCTTCTTTAAGTGCTTTGACACTTAGGCACACCACCATACTAAGATTCAGTCAAATGATTGTTCCTAAGCATATTTATGAGCAATTTACTGTCCATGTAATAAAGTGATATGCAAAGCAACAAATGCAACCAAATTAACAACCAAAGCGATTTTTTTTTTTTGGTCACTTTTATTTTGGTTGTCCATAAAAATAAGGTATTTTAGTAAAAAATAATATACTTTTTCAAATAAAAAAATACGATTTTTATTTTGAAAACTGTATCTCAGTAAAATGACAGTAATCCATATTAATATCATGTAAAACATTTCTAAATGTTGATTTAAACATTCAATAACATGTTAGGAAGGGTCTGTGTAAGGTGTTATGAATGTGTTATGCAGACAACCTTCAAGTAAAGTGTTACTGAAGTTTTTCAGCCTATGCTGCTTTGTAAATGAGTCACAATATGGTACAGTTAATCAGCGCAGATGTCGTTTACATCGTTTACATCAACTCAAATGCCCAGCAACTACCAGGACATCACAGCAAGAGGTGATTGACTTGAGTTTGCCCAGAAGAACAAATGATTTACAAATCAAAGAACACCCCCAGACTTTGGTAAAGTGATGCCGTTAATAAACATAAAACACATGAAGCCAATATATAATATTTCTCAGTAATTTCGTAAGTACTTGCACACACTTTTGACACTGTTTTCCAGCAATTTCACTGTCTATGAATGAGTTTGAAATGACCATGATAAAGAAGGCAATTCGATTTTGCTCCAATACTCTAACTTCCCTCCTACCTGCTGGGCAAGTAACCATGTTTCCATGTGGCTGATTGCCCCAAATTTGATTGATACTTTCTTATCAACACCCTTGGAAAGCTCTGTGACAGTTCCGTATGTTAATGACTTTTTGCAATTCCAACTCAATTTGCAGCAATAATTGCACCTGCCAGTGTTCCACGTTGAATCCGCAAGTACCGTATCTAAGCAATCTTGGCCTAGAGAGAAGCTACTTTTTCTTCACTTGGCATATTTATTGTTTATTCAATAACTGTTGACATGATGAAGTGGGGCTGCATTTTATATTCACAACTATTGATCAGTTTGAATTGAATCAGTCTTGCATCTTGAACAAGGACAAGTTATGCATGCCTTCTTGAGGAACCTTTCGGTAACACTTTACATGAACGCTGCCACAAAACTTTGACGTAACCATGCCATAAACATGTCATGGCAGATGTCACATGCTGTGACCGAATATGTTGAGTCCACCTCATGAATCCTATTATACTTCTGTTGGTCAATAACTAGTCACATACTTGTTTCCAATACATCTTTTCTTCTGATCTCATCTGATCACTCCTCCCTGCAATTGGCATCTGTCTCCTTTCTTCATCTTCTCATCCCTGGTGTCCTTCCCTTCCAATATGTTCTCCTTCGGAACACAGAAAAGCACTTGCCTGAATCTGATGCACTTGACTGCCTCGCTCTCCCAGAGTGGATCCGCGGCACAATAATGATGCTTCAGCGGTACATAGCTGGCGCTCAGAGTCAGCAAGACTTCTCATCCGTTTTGGACAAAGACTTCAATACCTTCTCACCTTTCAGGACTTCAGTACCTTCTCACCTTTCTGGACTCTGTGTGGGATGCTGAGGTACCAGGTCATGTGTATTAAAGTCTGGGAGGATGGATAGAAGCAGCAAGGTCTCAGCGCTTGGCTGTTTGATGCTAGCAAATACAGCCCAGAGGAAATGCATTGGCAAGGTCATGAAAGTCAGCGTGGGCGATCAGCGCTATAATGAGAGTCTTAAGCGGAGGCTTCTGAAACTTTTGAAGGTATTTTTGACTTTTGCTGTGTTCATAAGCTCGCAAATGTCACAGTACACTGAATGTCAGCTAGCCTATGAACGCCCGGTCCACTCGGGGCCATAGGTGCACCCCAGCCTTGACATTTACTGACATGTAGTGAGAATATACGAACGGCTGAATCCCCGCGGCAAGAACACAATCGCTTGACCCTTTCACCCTGCGACTCTGATATTCTCCCAGTGGTGAGGGGAGGCGGGCAAAGGGTTTAAGAGGAAGGTGGTGAAAAACTTTGGCCTCGCACTATTCAATTTGCGAATCCACTACAGCCCTGGACTTTCTGTCCAAGATGTGGGTGCTGACCTAAGCTGCACCGTCGAAGACTGGACGCAGTCCCACCATAGGCCTCTGAAGTTAATCATAGCCTAGCTTACGCACTAGTGCTAATGCTAAGCTCTTCTCTCTGTACTAACTCGCATGCAATTACTTTTGACATTTTTAATGTCACCTTGCCTTGCCTAAAATTGCCCCATTTATTCCTTATTCTCATATAAAACCTTGAATTATTTCCCCCGCTGCAATTCTGCGTTCATTTTCTCGACTCTCTCTGGTTACGTGGTTCATAACGTTGACTTTAAGTGTCCAGGGTGCACTTTCTCTCTCTCCCCTACAATTTTAATCTAACCCCGCTCTTCCAACCCTAATTGGGCCAGGCGAATTTAAATCGCAGAGGTTTTGGCACTTCTTAATCAAACCCCAAATTCTTTCTTTCCCCTCTCTCTCACTCCTTCTTTCTCTCTTTTCTTCTCACTCTGGACTCCACAGCCAAAGGCCCAAGCTGTAAATTGGCAGTCGTCTGCAGCCAAGGAAAAAGTCATCATCTGAAGTATCACAGTCATTTAGGTATGGTGATCATGGCCAAAGTGATTTTGAAACGCTATTTCAAAAGGGAAGAAGGAGAGAAGGAGGTTAAAATTATGAGTGAAGTGTGTCTGGGAGAAATTGCTAAGGCCTGGTTCACATTTACCAGCATTAAATGCAAGGGGGGTTTACGTATGTGAGAATTTGACAAATTAATAACACAAAAGGAAAACTACTTATTTCCTACTTTATTGCAATTTTTGATGTCGGGAAGCAGAAGTGAGGTCGGGATTTGATGAATATGACTTGAAATATGAGCTAGTCATCAATTCACCCATTCATCTTCAAAAAAACATGACAAGCATGGTACAGAAGATCAGATTTGCTTTGTTATTACTTAGAATAGCCTCCAGGAGACATCTTGAATAATGTTTGGAGTGTACCGCACAGTGCACATTGAAACTATGCTCAGCATATTCCTATAGAGCCACCGTATATTCCTAGAGACTCCCACTGAGTCTCAGTCTTTTCCTCCAGAACCAGTATATTCCTATTTTTTTCAGTATTTTCCTACTGAATCTTAGCATATTCGCATTGACCTTGGTATGTTCCTACAGAGCGACTTTATATTCCTATAGATCTCATTATGTTCCCATTAAGCCTCAGTATATTCCTACAGAATCATTGAATATTGCTACTGATCTCAGTATTACCATGCTTGGTCTCAGTATATTCAATTTGAGCCCCAGTATATTCCAACTGATTCTCAGTATATTCCCATTCATCTTAGTATATTCCAGTTGAGCCTCAATATATTCTACTGGAGTGTCAGTATATTCCTACTCAGTTGTGCCTCAGTCTATTATCTCTGTAATAACTGTATTGTCACTGAGCCCCAGTATATACCTATAGAGCCAATGTATATTCTTTTGAGACTCACTGTATTCCTATCTGAGCCCTATTATACTCCTATTGATCTTGGTAAATTCCAGCTAAGCCTCAGCATGTTCCCACTGAGCCCTCAATATATTCCTATTGAGCCTCAGTGTATTCCTTAAGAACCACAGTATATTCCTATTGATCTCAGTATTTTCCTGCTGAGTGTTAATATAGCTGTACTGAGCTCCAGTATATTCCAGCTGAGCCTTAGTCTACTCTCACTGATCTGAGAGCCTCAGTATATTCCAGTTGAGTCTCAGTATATTCCTATTGAGCCATGCCTCAGTGTATTATTCTCACTGAACCTCTTCTTTTTGAGCCTGACTAAATTGAGCCAATATTCCTATTGATGTCTATATATTCTAGTTGAGCATCATTATATTCCAGTTGAGCCTCAGTATATTCCTTTGAGTCCCATTATATTCCTGTACAGCCTCAGTACATTTCTATTGAGCCTCAGGATATGTCTATGAAGCCTCAGTACATTCTTATTGAATCAATATAAAACCTTGGTTTAGCCTTGTTCCTATTGAGTCCCACTTTATTCCTATTGTATAGCCCCTATACATTCCTACTGAGTCCCAGTATATTCCTAGTGTGTCCTAATATATGAGTCCTAGTATGTTCCTATTGATCCTCATTATATTTGTAATGGAAATCATTACGTTCATTCCCATCGACATTCATTACATTCCTATTCAGTCACTGTATATTCCTATTGAGCCTTATCATTTTCCCTTCTCACTACTTGCAAAGCATTCTGGGCTCAAAATTTGAAGCATCTTGAGATATGTTGGGCACTTACCAACTTTCTTACCAAGTGCGCAAAAGTGCGCTAAACCATGGAAGCTTTCGCCCACGGCCCCTGGTTGCATCCTCCGTGTCCATCAGACTGTAGAAATACCTGCTGTCCTTTCCAATGCCTGTCCAGAAAAACCAGCTGTCTCACAAACGGCCCGACTGAAAATAGACGGTCTCTGCTGTGACATCTTTCACAACTTGCTGACCAAAGCGTTCACTGTTGTAACTCCACCTGTCTCTCCTTTGATAGTGGGTTGCACAGCAGTCCTCAGAATCTCAAGACGTGCCACTTACGCCAGTTCCAACTTTTTATGTAGTCCCTGCTTTACTGTTATGCATGATTGATATTAACACACTGTATCACACATATACATCACACAATCCATCTTTCCCTCTACTTTTCCTTCAACAACATGCCAATTTTAGATTGTTGATTGGATATCATGAACAGCAGCAAATACTCTGGGCTGTAAAACAAATGAACTTCAATCCTTTTGGTAGCCTGGTGGTTCCCAGTGGCTGCCAGATGCATTGTATTGCTCATCATAAATAAACAAGATAACTGAAGATTTTTATTTTTGGGGGTATCAACCAATATCAAGTCTGCTATTAACATTTTTATACAAGCAACCACTGCACATTTCAAGTACAGTCAAATTTAGGTTATAACTTACATTTACTAGACACTGTTATCCAGAGTGACTTACAATTTTACATAGGTAGGCCAAGATAGTGTTATCAGTCTTGCCCAGGGACTCTTATTAGTATAGTGTAGGGTGCTTGCCCAGGCAAGGGATTGAACCCCAGTCTACAGCATAGAAGGCAGACGTGTTACCCACTACATTATACCAATCAACTTAGGACATGTAGAGCTGACAATGAGTTCTACAGTGAAAGCACTTCAGTTTTGTGCACCTACTGCCAAGACACGTGTTAAATAGTGTTTAAACACAGCTTCTATTATATCCATAGAAAAGAATGAGATGCTCAACTTATGCCAGTAATCACTGACATAAGTGGCCCTTAAACTAAAAATGATGGACATTTGTTCCATTTATGATTCTTTTGTGATGTGCTACTCAGATATGCCTTATTTGACATGTAAATGCTACGAGAATTTGATATTTTTACAATTTTGGCCAATTTTTGATCAAAAAATTCCTTAATGCCACTTAAATTTTGTAGTTTTTTGCTTATACAGATCTTGAAAAACAAGTGTCAACTCAGATACCTTTTCAGAAACTGTCTAAAAATTTGATTGTGGTTCATTCCACTGCTTATTATTGTGTAAAAATAAATAGCGTAAGATTTTTTATTGTTCTAATTCATGCTGAGTTCTAAAACTGTGATACACAGCAAAAGAGGCTTTATTTTTATTGAGTTGCATGTTTACTATCATGCCATTCTTTTAACCCTTTGTTATAATACAAAGACTAAAAGCTAATAGAGAGCTAATATAATGATAGCAAGTGAACTTCGGTTGGGTTTTTGAGCTTGATTGCTGGCTGATAGATGGTCAAAGGTGGACGAAATAACTCTGGTTAGGGAGGGCCAAGTCTGTTGAGTGCTGTGATGTATGAATTATTTTAGCCCTTTGTTTAAATATGAAGGCTAAAAGCAGGGCAATAATATCAGGATTTTGAGTGTTTTTTTTAAGCCAGATAACTTACTGATGCTCAATGTCCAAAACTCAGTGGTCTCACACTGGCTATTGAGGTCTGCTGAGTGTTCTGATATGTGAACCATGTTGGTAGCTTAAACCGAAGGGTAGAAGGCAGCTATGTATGTCACCTGCAAAATGCAGGCTTCAGGTTCTAAGTGGTAACAGAAGTTGTTCATCAAAATAACACAACACTACTGTAAAAAACTCACAATACATTTACTTTTGATACGTAACTATGGAATTCGTGTACTTTGTCCACAATTTGTAATTAAACGTAAAAAAGGTCACTTGCATTTGATGGCATCAAAATCATTCATAGAACTGATATATGGAGTTTGTAACTAGGTCTTAAGCTTCATTACTTAGGAATGACACTTCATAACAATGTTATAAATGGAACAAGTGTTCATCTCTTTAGGTTGAGGGCTAGATTAATGCAAGGTCATTCTTCATAAATCTTGTCTCTTCTTGTGAGTACTGACATAAGCTGTTCATAAATATGTAAAAACTGCTTTATAGATGCTTTATTCAATGTTTATGCATATGTTATGAGGTTTCTATTAAGTGTTGCTATTATTTTTGTTAGAGTTCTATAAATCTCAAAACAGAAGCACTACTTTCTTGATAGAAATTGAATTGGTTACTTATCTCACCCCTTCGTTTACTTCGTTCAACTTCAAGAAAACATTCTGCCAAATCAAAGTTACCATCCCGGCCCCAGCCCTTCAGATTTGATCAAGCGGCGAGCGTGTGAGGATGGCTTCAAATTTCGCCCCGGTGCCCTGCTTGGTGCGGTCGCTTGACTGTCTGTCATCCAGCGAAATGATTGGTTATGCAAACCACAATTCAGCTGGGACAAGGCGCAGAATGGGTACTGTACCTTTAATCACCCTTCAGTTGGAGAAGCAGAATTGATGCTGACATCTGCCCACACTCCGATGTCTCACAATCCACTTAACCTGAAGAGGCATTGATAAAACACCAGACAAGCTTTAATCAGAGTATGTGTGTCTGAACGTGTAATGCACTGTATACAGATGTAGTCATTGGCGGACTGTGTCATCTCTCGCTCCATGTCTCCTAGATAGTGTACTGCATTTACTGCATTTGCAGTTAAATATCACAAGATATGTCCAGGCAGCCACTTCTAGGCTTAGTCCTTAGTCGATTTGTCATAATTCAGTGCTGAAGCTGTGAACAGTCATTCAGAGTGGTTTGATGTGAAATGCTCTATTGTAGAGAAACTCACTAAGTCAAAATAGTTCACAGTGGTGGTGATAGGAACCAGATGTCTGAAGGATTTACTGCCTTTCAATACTACATCACAGAAACTTATTACATGAAATGGATATGAATACACCAGAGGAGTGGTTTTCTGATAGTTTTGCGACCTAAAATGTACACTATATGGACAAAAGTATTGGGACACCTACACATTACACCCACAGGAGCTTTTATGACATCCCGTTCTAAATCCATAGGCATTTATATGGAGTTGGTCCCCCATTGCATCAATAACAACTTCCACTCTTCTGGGAAGATTTCTACAAGAGTTTGGACTGTGTCTGTGGGAATTTTTGCCCATTCATCCAGAAGAGCTGCTTCCAGACTGAGGGTTATCCAACCTTTGACTTGGTCTATAAGCTTCTATGACTTGTTAGCCACATTAGCCTCATAGCTCCAGTGAAAAACTAGCAAAGCAAACTTTAGGCACCAAACATGGCTTGGCTGATCAGCATTTGTGAGGTTAGACACTGATGTTGGATGAGAGGGCCTGGCTCACAATCTCCATTTTAGTTCATCCTAAAGGTGTTTGATGGGGTTGAGGTCAGGGCTCTGTGAGGGCCAGTCAAGTTCTTCCACACCAAACTCACCCAACCATGCCTTTATGGACCTCTGTGAGTTTGTGTGGTCTACCGCTTCATGGCTGAGCTGTTATTGCTCCTACGTTCTTACAGTAATAGCACTTACAGTTGATGGGGCAGGTCTGGCACGACAGAAATTTCATAAACTAACTTGTGGCACCCCATGACGGGCCAAGTTTAAAGTCTTCAGTACAAACCAATGACAGCTCATTTTTAATAGTATATGAAATGGCTTTATTTGGCTACATCACAACCTCTGGTTGTAAACAATTCTAATCCAGTAACATCCTCTGAAGTGTACTACTTTTAATAATTATGCAGTTTGCACAGTACTGATTGTTTGGCTGATGTCACAACAGCAAAGATCTTACTTCTGGGTGGATAATGCAGGTAATTCTGCACTAGTACAACAAGATTTTGAACTAATTCTGAGGGTTATTTACCTAAGATATTGGGAAAAACAGAAAGCTTTTTAAAACTCACCTTTCCAGGTCGATAACTGTTTTTTTTAGATCATTTTTATCTTACAATGATGAATTTGCACCAGTCAATTCGCTTCATTGTGTAACGATCTGACAGAAACCAGACGCTCACGGATTGAAAAGATCACAGCAGTTTTAATAACACAAGGCAAAAACATGGTCGAGTATCAGACGTGGGTCGAGTCCAAAAAACACAATAGAAAAAGAAATGTGATCATAACACCAAGTGAACAAACCAATCAGGGCAGGGCAAAAACGTAATCCAAATAACAGGCCAAAGGGTTCAAAAACACAGATCAGTTGAGACGGGTAAATGTACAAAAAGGGTTAGGCAAAAAGGCAGAATCCAAATAAACAAAGCAGTGGTCAGAAACAGAGTACCGGTAATCAGAAAATAAACACTCAGTAGTTCACAGGGAAACAATACCTCGCAACTATTCTACCTAAAGCCCCGGCTTTTAAACGAAACGACACGAGTCATATGACAACGTACACAGGTGCGACATATACTAATATGTATCAGGGGATTGAGATCTCTGTTAGGAGCGCGTCCGAGAGTCAGAGGTCACGTGAGTCCGCCTAGAACTCTGGGTAATGCAGTCTGTGTCGGCTTCCGGCTCTGAAGGAAGTTGTGCAGTGACGTGATCTCCCGTTGGACTCTGGGAGATGGAGTCCATTTCCTTTTGACAGCTTGCTGAATGCTTGACACATTGCAGAGTTTAAAAAAGAAGTATTCGCTCTACAGAGTTGTTTTCCCATTGTGCATGCAAAAAAGAAAATAATAAATAAAAATAAAAACTAAGCCAAGCCATTCATAATAATCATTTTACAAATTTAATAAAATTACCTTTTGGGTAATTTTATGTCACTCTAAAGCTCTAGTCTGGTTGAACTTGTCTGCCAGTTAGCTTACCTTATTGGCCAATATGAAAGAATATACAGCACAGTTCAGCTCACTCCCTCAATCACTCACTCACTCACTCACTCACTCACTCACACAAATGTCTACATTTACACAAAATCAGATAGAAAAATGTAAGTTTTGTTTATTTCTTTAAGTGTGAAAATGTAAGCAAAAAACCACTTAATCTGTGGCTGCTAACATAAATGCTAATAGTGTTAGTTGATGTTGGCTTATGCCAAAGTCTCTACAATGTAACAATTCCAAAAATTCCCAGTTTACACTTTAGTGTTCTTACTGCGCTTGGCAACTTCATCTGTAAGAGTAAAGGATTCACTAAATTGTCGTTAGCTTCAGCTACAAGTGTTCCCTGCTGAAAAAAAGGCCATTAGAACCATAAGGATTAAAACCTGATGGTTTTGTTTTCTAGTGGGAATTGACTTGCATGGCTTAGCATTAGAGACCACTAGTTTCCTGTAGAGCACCTTTAGATCTCATTAGGAAACCATTAAATACATCTGGAATCAGTCCCAGAACACCTGTTAAACCACTAGTCAGGAGAACACAAGATACCATTAGTGACTATTGGACACCACAAGGAACCAGCAGAAATGTTTAATGACTTCTATGGTTTTTTCAGCAGGAATTCCAAAGTCAAAGGATCCCTCAGTGGGGTTAAGCCTACTTATAGCAGCTCTTGTTTTTGCATGCTGGAAAGAGGGAAAAATGTAAATAAAATCCATTATGTACTTTAGTACATTTGACGTTACACACGATTTTACCATTATTTCCAAAGTTTCATCTGCTATGTTTAAATTTATTGTTTTTGTTTGATGGGGTTGAGGTCAGGGCTCTGTGATGCCCAGTCAAGTTCTTCCACACCAATCTCACCCAACCATGTCTTTATGGACCTTGCTTTGTGCAATTTTGCTCAGTCATGCTGAAACAGAAAAGGTTCTTCCCCAAACTGTTCTCACAAAGTTGGAAGCATAGAATTGTCCAAAATCTCTTGTTATGCTGAAGCATTAAGATTTCCCTTCACTGGAACTAAGGGTTCTAGACCAACCCCTGGAAACATCCCCAAAGCATTATCCCACCACCAAACTTTACAGCTGGCACAAAGCAGTCAGGCAGGTAATGTTCTCCTAGCATTTACCAAACCCAGCCTCGTCCATCAGACTGACAGACTGATTCGTCACTCCACAGAATACGTTTCCACTGCTACAGAGTCCAGTGGTGGCGCTTTACGGTGCCATGTTTAAAGTCACTGAGCTCATCAGTATGACCCATTCTATTCCACTGTTTGTCTATCGAGACTGTAAGGCTAAGTGCTTAATTTGATCCACCTGTTAGCAATGAGTGTGGCTGAAACACCCGAACACAGTAATTAGAGATTTGTCCCAATACTTTTGTCTATATAGTGAGTTTTCATGGCAGAGAGATATATGCAAGGTGTCAAAAGGACAAATAGCATTAAAAATCCACCCGGAAGTACAGCCAACCTTTGATTTAATCTATAAGCTTCCAAGACTTGTTAGCCACATTAGCCTCATAGCTCCTAGCAAAGCATTCGGGTTAAGTGGAAAGCTATGTATGTATGTATTTTGCCAGAATATTCCCTTAAAACAACAGAACAGTCCACATTGATGTCTGTTTTAAGCGTTGAGGCCAGATCAGAAGAAACTGCAAATATTTTATTTTGTGCTACAGGTCAAGGTTTTCCTTCTCTCTCCACCCACACTCGCATTCACTGTAAGACTGTGTAAGAATCCGGTCATATCCTCCAGCTATAGTAGCAGCCTTTGACACTTCTCTCTGACAACCAATTCGGACCTGTCACTCGCACAAAAGCAGAGGAGAGGGCCGGAGAGAAAAAGAGTAAAAAACGAACAGAGCCAAGAAATCTGCTGAGGAATGAGAGAATGAGGGGATCAGCGACAGCGGCTGACAGAGGCTTCAGCGCACAGGTATTGGGATCTAATCCACGAAGAGCTCAGTGAAATACTGCATTTGACAATATAGTAACGACACCCATCTCAAAGTGCCACCTTTTCCACCACTTCAGTGACAGTTTCCTTTTTTTTTATTCTTTTCTATGAAATAACTGCCTCATGGCTGCTGGTATCTTAAATAAGTTCCTTTTTTGGGGTGTTTCACAACATCCATTCTTAACCCGTCTAATCTCTACCGTGCAAATTTTCCAAAAAAGGCCACTGAAAAGTTAAAGTGGTGTTTAATATAAACAGCCAACCGTATGTTCAGACAAGAAGATGGTGTTTCAGTTCCATGATTTGGGTCACTCTACAGAAATATCCCCTTTTTTATCTGTCCATGGGAGTCACTGGTGTTACTGATCGTGTTACTGATCGTGTTACTGAGAGACAGTAACACCAGAGACATTTTTAGTGAAAAATGCATTTTACAAAATGGCTGCTACAGAGCATCAATCCACATGTTGTCAGTCACGGAATATCCACTAAAATATGTAATTTAACCCATTTGTATTCTATTTTTTTCACAATTACCTAAGAATAAAGTAGATCCCACCAGTGACTCCAACTAAAAGCTTAATATGAAATCATGAGCTAAATGAGAAAATTTCGGTAACACTTTCTATGAATGTCACCTTTGTAAGCATCTATAAACATATTCATAACATGTTATAATACATTCATAAGTCATTATAAACATGGCTATAAATATTTATAAAAATGCATTACACGTTATAGCCATGCTTATTATGCATTATTAATTGTTAACATAATACATTATAAGTACTGATCATAACAAATTATAAGCGCTCATAAGTGGTATTTGTCCACTCTAAGTATAGTGAAGCGTACTGTACTAAAGCCTCCTCCAGTGTTAAGAGTGAGGCTTCAAGTTGAAGTATTTACTGAAGGATTTACTGAAACACTAAAACATACATAATAAAGCACATTACAGGCTTCAAATGTCAGAGTTTAAACTAGAGCTGCCATCAGTGTTTTACCCAATGTGGGAAAGGTAATGTACACCACCGTTAGCTTGGTATTTGTCTTTACTTTGCAGTCTCCAAGCTGGAACTGACTTCTTTGGCACTGACAGTATAACGTTATCAACACTACTTATAATGCATTAGATTAACAATTCATAATGTATAATAAACATGGCTATAAAATGTAATCCTCTGTAATTCATTTTTATAAATGTTTATAATCATGTTTATAATGCTGTATGAAGGCATTATAACAAGTTATAAATGTGTTTATAGATGCTTACAAACGTGACATTCATACCAAAATTTCTGATAACTGAAAGACACAGTGCACTTACCATGTGCTTTTCTTCATAGATCTTCAGAAAATAGGTAAAAGAAAGTCAAGTGATGTCATCAGTGTGATTTTTATTTCAAAATGAGAGATTTTTTGTTAGCAGTAACATCAGTGACACAACTCCTGGGGGCAAGAACTTTCATTATATATATATATATTTATTTGGCATTTGTTTTCTTTATTTAAATCATATATTCCATAGTCACATATAGATTTTTGCAGTTAAAATAGCAGAAAAACATTTTTTTTTATCTGAAAATATGGCCCCACCCTTTACACATGACTGTGAGGACGAACTCTTCTGTGGTGCTTGGAATTCTATATAATTGATTTAAAAACCAATAGTGCTAAATTGAGGCTCAAGAAGGTGTAATTGTTAAAATAACTTTTTGTTTTATTTTAAAATATAAATGAATTGTAACCCTAATGTGTTTTTTTTTAAGTGTAATATATCTGTAAACACTAAGGACACAAAAATATTCCATATTGTTGTTCCATAAGCACATAAGAAGTTTAATTTCCAATATTCACAGTACAAGAAAATATTTAATTACATAGTTTATAGTACATCATTATTTAAATGTAGTAACTGAAAATAACTTGTGTTGTAAAAAACTGAATTACACGCCCTGAAATCTTTGGCACAGATCTCTTCAAAACTCTGATGAATTGCTCTGAATTTTGGTGGATGACTGTGGCTAGAAAATGTGGTAATGTGGCCAGAAGAATGCACTGCTTGACCTTATAGAACAAAATAAAAAGTGTTAAATTGTGCCCAATATTAGGTTGTTCCCCATGCTCCCCTATATTTTTGAAAAATATTCTACCCTTTTTTTTCAGCACAAAATTCCAAAAAAATTTGGAAATTTCACATTTTCATGTCTTTTTTACACCACATTCATGTGCAAAGACCTTCAGACTAGGGGAAACACTAAATTCAGCAACAGTATGCTAACTATTGGAATTTTATCAGTCACGCTCTGTCCATAAATATGCACTTCCATGCAGTGGGGTTTATCAGTGACTTTTATTGGGGAAACCTTGATTTATCTAAGCTAAATGCTTAATATAAGCAACAGGGGTCTATTTTTGTTATAGTACCGTTTGGAGAACACGCTGCCCCTACACAAAACAACAGTCATTGCAGTGATACGTCATTTTGCGTGTCAGTCAAATGGGCCTTTCCCTTCCATCACACTGAGTGATGAAACCCACCATATTCACAGACGGTAGGCAGAAATCTGTCTTGTGAGACTAGGAAAACACCAAATAGAGTGAAGTGGCACCACTGGACCCAAGATTGACCCCACCATGCTAAAAATGAAATGTGCTAGCATGACATACGATTTACAACCGATTTAGCATAAGACAAACCTCGCCATCTGCTACTCTACATTAATCACTGGAATCCCGGCCAGTTCTCTGTATGGTCCTCCAGTAATTTCTTTTTTTATCCAATTCTCACTTCAGTACCTCACCAGCTAAAGTGAACGTTTACCTCCAGACATTTTCCCACTGACTCCATTCCTCTATCAGACAACTTCAGCATGCTAACGAATCGGGGTGCTTCTTCCACAAAACAAGTGTTCGCTCAGCTGGTCTTACCGGCTTTGAATGATAGGCCAGTGAGTAAAAAAGGCCTCATGTCGGAGTGCTCTAACGTACAGCCGGAGGGTAAATTTTCCACCCGGCTCCAAGATAACCTACAGCGGTAGTAAATGTCTGGCGTGCTAGCATCGTATTTTTCAAACACAAGAAAATATTATGTTTTTTTTTTTTTCCACTTCGCTCCTGCACACCCGCCAAGTCAAGAGAGCTTATCAGGCAATAGGAGAGAAGATAAGATGGAGAGAGAGCAAGAGAGAGAGAGGCAAAATCAGCTTCTTCCAAGGTCAGTGCAAGTATCGGGCTCTGCTTAAACAAATTAATCTTTTTAGTGGTGTAATATGAGAAAATACACAGAGAAACAGAAAAAAAAAGAGAAAGATAGAAGGTAGAATGGGAAAAGGGGGATGGTTAATCTCGGAGAATATGGATTCAGAGCCTAACCTGACATTTGAACATTCCATCTTCACAGTCATATAATTGTTGTAAAGGGCCATATTATGAAAATGATAATAATGAAACTATTGCTTACATTTGAAAATGTACTACTCATTCATCAGCCCATCCATGCCAATCATAACAAAGGTCATTTACACTGTGCAAATGTCCAGACCACCTTTCATTTACTTCATTTTCTTCGTTTTATTATTGCACATATATAAATATAACTAGTCACAAATGTTGTCACGAAGAACATCTTTTACAGTGCGCTATGTAGACATAACAAACAGACTCAGACACATTCTAGCAGATATAAACACATATAGCACTGTTGTTGGATCAAAGCCTGGTATCTCCAAAATAATAACTTTACAGGAGAAGAAAAAAACATATTTAACTTTTAATGCAAGTCAATGGAACCAGACTTTTTCCAAGAGGTTTTGGGCTGTTTCTTTTGGCCCATTTATCATGAAATTTACACACAGTGTAAAGGACAACAGGTATTTTCAAATTATGTCAAAAATTGAAAAACGACAAAAATGGAGATACAAGGTTTTGTTCCGACAGCAGTAACATATTAGCAACCACCTGGAATAACATAGCAACAGCCTACCAACTCTTAAGCAACCACCTGGCATGCCATAGAAATGGCCTAGTAACATCTTAGCAGCCACTTGGGTTACAATAGCAATGGCTTAGCAACACTATTACAACTACTTTGAATACCATAACAAAGGCCTAGCAACACCATAGCAACCACCTGGGATACCATAGCAATGGCCTAGAAACACCTTAGCAAACAACCTGGAAGGCCATAGCAATGGCCTAGCAATACACATTCATAACCATTTGGGATAGCACAGTAATAGTCTAGATACATCTTAGCAACCACCTGGGATGCAATAGCAACAGCCTTGCAACACCTTCGCAACCACCTTGGATATCACAGCAATGGCCTAGAAACACTTTAGCAACCACCTGGGATACCATGGCAACAGCATAATAACAACTTAGCAGTCATCTAGGGTACCATAGCAACAGTCTAGCATCACCTCAGCAAACAAAGCAACACATTAACAAGCTGGGAATAGCTTATCAGCCTCATAACAGCACCATAGCAACTACTTGGAATCACTATATAAACCCTGTTACATTGTGAAGTGAAACATTATTAGCTGGCTTTGTCAAGCAAACTTAAAAGTTCACTTAATTTCTAGTCGTTTATTTAAACTTTGTATTTCACTTATTTTCCTTTGACTTTCCAATTATGCAAATTGATTATGTTAAACTATCTAATCTCTCCCAGAAATATCTCCTGAAAAATTAAGAACTTGTGCTTAATGGCCGTTTTGACTGGAAATTAAATAAAGAAAGGGTCTCTGACACAGTACTGCACAGTACTGTATATCAGTCGGGAAGGCACAGTAATAACAGCTTGTACAGCTCTAAAGAATGAGGAGAGGCTGGAAATGGTCAGGTAAAAATGAATTATGACTGTTTTTCCACATAAAACCACACAAACATTCTAAGTGGACATCAGGGGGAAAAAGTACAAGAACAAAGTGAGACACTGGCCCTTTAAATCTGCAGCCTAAAGCATCATACTGCTTCTTAATGTTCAAGGTGAGTGCACAGCCAATGGGGGGATTGGACTGTAGGAATTGTATTCAAAACACCAAGCAGACGTCTTTGAAAAAATAATAATAAATAAATAAAATGCGAAGAGGAGAATCATAGCTGAAATCACAGGTCTGGATCAGTGAGAATGATTGTGCTGCTTCAGTGCTGTTGATGGGCAGTGACATTTAAGTGCACACACGCTCATATTTCTCAAGCTAGGGTTTGTGGGTGTGTGAGAGCGAGCGAGAGAGCGAGAGAGAGGGAGAGAGAGAGAAATAGAGACAGAGGGAAGTGAATTGGAATAAGACAGGATTGACTGGCTGATACTCCATAAGCAGATGAGCCGTTCTGTGCAGTGGGACAGAATGGCATTTCCACTGAAGGCTAAATGAACACACTACCTGCTCTGACTGGCACCTAACATCGTATTCTCTCTACAGCTCTCTCTCTCTCTCTCTCTCTCTCTCTCTCTCTCTATCCATCTACCTTTTTCCTTACTTTCTTTTGCTTACTCCATCTTTCTCTTCTTCTCTCTCCCTTTCTCTCTTTTTCTTACTCTCTTTCTGTCTTACTCTCGTTCTCTTTTCTTACTCTCTTTTTCTGTCTTCCCTCTATCTATCTATCTATCTATCTATCTATCTATCTATCTATCTATCTATCTATGTATCTATCTACCCTATATTGCCAAAAGTGTTTAATTACCCATCCAAATCATTGAATTCAGGTTTTCCAATCTTCATGTGGCCTTCAGATTAGCTCAAGAACAGCGTAGAGAGCTTCATGGAATGGATCTCCATGGCCGAGCAGCTGCATCCAAGCCTTACATCACCAAGCGCAATGCAAAGTGTCGAAAGCAGTGGTGTAAAGCGCCACCACTGGACTCTAGAGCAGTGGAGACGTGTTCTCTGGAGTGATGAATCACGCTTCTCTGTCTGGCAATCCGATGGACGAGTCTGGGTTTGCCAAGTGTAAAGTTTGGTGGAGGGGGGATTATGGTGTGGGGTTGTTTTTCAGGAGTTGGGCTCGGCCCCTTAGTTCCAGTGAAAGGAACTCTTAATGCTTCAGCAGACCAAGAGATTTTGGACAATTTCACGCTCCCAACTTTGTGGGAACAGTTTGGGGACGGCCCCTTCCAACATGACTGCACACCAGTGCACAAAGCAAGGTCCATAAAGACATGGATGAGCGAGTTTGGTGTGGAAGAACTTGACTGGCCTGAACTGAGTCCTGACCTCAACCCGATAGAACACATTTGGGATGAATTAGAGCGGAGACTGCGAGCCAGGCCTTCTCGCCAAAAATCAGTGTCTGAAGCTGTTATAGCTGCAAAGGGTGGGCTGACATCATATTAAACCCTATGGATTAAGAATGGGATGTCACTCAAGTTCATATGCGAGTGAAGGCAGACAAACAAATACTTTTGGCAATATAGTCTATCTATCTATCTATCTATCTATCTATCTATCTATCTATCTATCTATCTATCCTTTTTTCTCCCCCTCTCTGCCTCTCTATCTATCTATCTATCCATCTATTGTCTTTTCTCCATCTATTTCATCCTTCTCTCTATCGCTTTCTGCCCTTCTCTTAATTTTTCTCTCTTGCTTTTTGCTGTCTATTCTCTTCCTGACTCTTGTTTCTTTCTCCCTCTCTCATTCCTGTCTCCCTCTCTATCTTCATCTCTCTCTTACTGTCTGTCTTTCTCTATATTTGTTCTCTCCCTGGCTCTCCCTCTCTTTCTATCTCTCTTTCACTCTCCTCCTTATGTCTATCTTTAACTCTCTCCACCTCTTTCTGTATTTTTCCCTCTCTCTCCCTCTCTATCTACATTTTTCATTCTGTTCTTCTCTTTCTCTTTCTCGGCCTCTCAAACACACACTTACACACCTTGTGATCACCAGCCTCTATTTATTCCCTCTCTCTTCCTTCTTCGCTTAATGCATCTTTCTGACACAGAAGTGCGGGGAATGTTTTGTCCATGAGGGTCTTCGGATGTGAGCCACGTTTCCGGAACACGGGCAGGGAAATATCAGCGCTTCTGCAAGGAGAAAGCACAAAAGAGCAAAAGAGAAAAAGACAGAGGGAATTATCATGGGAATAACCTCACTACTCATCCATCCACAGCCGCTCCCAGATGAAAAGGCTAAGCCGTAGTAATGGGAGAACTGGTTACAAATAAACCTGTCTGTCATCCCCTAGCCTTCAATATCCATGCCCAATCTTCTGCTTCCTTCATTCCTCTTAACAAAGAGAGAGTGAGTTTGTCATTTAAGAAAAGAAGCGATTCAGTGAGTGATGCATCAGTCTGAGATACTGAGCCTGTAAAGCCATCTCCTCTCTTGAGAAAATTACAGACCAACATACCTGTTTTCCACCAACCTCAGTGGAGCTCTGATCATTTGTGTCCCATCTGGATACACATCTCCATTATTTTCCAGAGAGTTGGCTTTTCCAAAGGGATTTTGGAAAAGCCAACTTTTTGGAAAGAACCATTATGGAGAAAAAGGGTTCTTTGAGTGTACATGGTTCTATTTAGAACATCTGTTTTTACTAAAGAACCCTTGAAAAGCCATCTTGTTTTAAGAGTGCACATTAACCTCTAATGTATATCTACTTGCTCTTTCTACCTTCCCTCTTTCTTTCACTCTCTATCATACTTTCTATTACCCTCTCTTTTCCTCTATTTCCATCTATATATCTCACTTTTTTCCTCTCACTCTAACCCTCTCTTTCTTCTTCTCTCGTTGTTTTTTATCTGTCTTTATCCCTCTCTATTTCCATCTCTCACCCTATCTTACTTTCTCATCTTCTTCATCTCCCTTTCTATATATATATCTGTCCTTCTACCTTTCTTCTCTCTCTCTCTCTCTAACTCTCCTTCTTTTTCTCTTCTCTCTCTCTCTCCATATCTTTATATTGCTCACTTTCCCATTTCCTATCCAGTCGTTATGCAGAGCATGTTTACTTCTTAATGCATCTTTGCATTAATACAGAATTTACTTGACGTGTGCACTTGAGTGTCCGTATATCTAGAATTTTACAGTGGCTGCAAATGCAGCTCAGCCAATCAGAACTATCCATCTTACAATTGACATTTCCATGCATCACTGGTGTTAGGCTTGCTGGTTAACAATTAAGCACCGACTAACAACGATCAGTATTCAGTCAAAAGAATTTGCCAAAATGTGCAAATCCAAATGTTTAGGTTCTGAATATTTTATGTGTGTCACAGTGGTAAGTCAGGCTGTTACTGTATTTGAGATTAATTGAGTTTTATTATACATGTCTATAACCTAAGAATAGCTCAGCCAGTTTGCACTGCAGTGCCTGTAGTTACTAAATAATTGTATGTAATAAGCCTGGAATGTTAAGGGGTTAATGAAGTGCAGCTTATACAGAGTAGAATCCATAGAAAAGCATTGCCAATAGAATGACACGCTCTGAAGCAGCCTCACATGAGCCTTAGAACCTATAAAGCCCCCCAGCTTTGGGCTGTGGAGCAGTGGACCTGCGTTCCCTGAAGTGATGGAGCTCCATCCAGTGCCTTTGGGATGACCTGGAGTGATCCAGATCTAATCATTTAACATCAGTACCTGACCTCACTAATGCTCTTGTGGCTCTATACAATCAAATCCTCACAGCAGTGTTCCAACATTTGGTGTAAAGCCTTACCAGAAGAGTAGAGGCTCTTCCTGCCGCAATTTGAAAAGACAAGCAGGTGTCTACAAACTTTTGCACACTCATTCCACCCTACACATCTACAATGAGGCGTTACAAATGTAATGACATTTGAACTGTATGACCCCCCCACTAATGATATGCAACAACCTTATGCATAAACCTTAGACCTAAGCTTAAATGCACAAAGAAGCTCAAGTCTGGTCCTAATCTGTGTTCAAACAAAACTCCACGACGTCATCAGATTAGTCATGATTTCCCAGGATCCATATACTATGAAAATAGACCTGCTGTTAAGAGAAGGATGAAAATGAATTAATCATATGTTCTGCTCCGTTGGCTTCCCAATCAGAGGAGCAAAAACTCCATTAATTCAGCTCCTTGGCATATTTCATTTTTAATTAGCGCTGCATTAGCAACGATAAAGCAGTCCCAGCATCCTCCACATGCAGGTGCAACCCCTCCCCCTACCATGACATGCCGTTTAATTAACGCCATGGCAACTGGTGTTATATTTTTTCCTCTTCCTGCCTCTTGATTGGTGCTAGGATTGGTGGCCCATCTCCTGCGCTAGGACTGGCTAATAATTCACGTTCACAAGTGTGTCAAAGTAGTACTCAGGGAAGATTAGCGTGTCTGAGATACATGCTACTCAGAAAGTCATAGATGTCAAACCCTATAGTTATAGTGATATATCCTGAAGCAGTTGTGAGGCTTTGAGAAGGTAGTGGATGTTCTTAATAGCTGACCATGTGATTGCTATACCTTTTTTTAACACGTATTGCAGTATTTTTGCATGGTATGCATCAAGATGCAAAATACACACAGGATTTGTGTCATCAAAATGGTTTAACTAGCATTTTCATTCAGTAGGATTATCATGCTTGTTGTATTTAAACCCTGCAAGTATTGAAGTAACACTCCTTAGTTTTAGTAGGAAACAAAATGGTTAAAATCTTGAAATGGCCAACAAAAAACTGTCCAATCATGAATTTTTTTCCTCATAGTATCTAGGCAGATACAGCCGAGCTAGCTTTCCCATTGGTTAGGCCTTCAGGTGCTGGACAGAAGGCCTTAAACATTAGAATATTTACCAACACTAGAGAATGACAGTGAAATCAATGAATTATGTTTTTATTTACAAAGGATCAGAAAATTCAGAAAAAAATCAGAAAAAAACATTGACTCAAGACATTCTGGAAGGTCTAGATACATCACTAACTGTGAATTCAAATTGTAGCTTAACCAGGTTTCAGTAAGTAGTTAGAAATAGAAAACATTAGCAACAGCTCAATGTCAGAACTCTTTACTGTAAAACTGCAACATATAAAGTAAAATATATATTAATGTCTGTTACAAGTCTCGAATTAATCTTTTAGAATATCTTTTATTAGCTTCAAATATCCATTTAGGACTTCCAAATATTCCTATATGCACAAGTGTTATTTTAGCACTAACATTCTACTGAAATCCCATAGGGGCGCTAGGCAAAATTAGCATTGTAAAGGTGTTTTTTTTGTTTTTTTTCTCATTTTTCTTTCTCATTTTTTTCATTTTTTCTTAAGTTTTGATATTTGAGTGCTGAAATGAAAGCCTAGCCCTAACAGTCATGGTTCATCCCTGGTAAGCAAGAAAATAGTATGTTATATCTTAGCAAATAAGCACGTAGTATATATATTACACGAGTTTGGCCACTCACTTTATGCACCATCATTTAGCTTAAATAAAGCTCTTTTTTTGGTTAATTTTAATTAAATTAATTCATTTTAATTAATTTAATTGATTAATTTTAATTAATTAAAGTTAATTGACATTTACTGCCAACACCACAATACATTTCCACAACTCCTATCAAAATGTATGTCTTTTGCAAAGGAAATAGGACTGTATGCTGAAAGAAATAATGGATTCAGGTACAATTATATAGATATTGGACTAGCTAGCTATCGAGTTGGCTAGCAAAAACTTCAACAGTTGTTCCATTAGGATCCAATTAGATAGCTAGTTAAGTAGTTATGTTTTTGTTTATGACATGGGCAAGGACAAGGACACCAACATAACTAGGAAATGACATAACTAGTTTAACAAGCTAGCTATATTTCTCATAGCCAGCTCATTTAGTTAGGTAGCTTCATGTTAGAACTGACGCAGCCATATTGAATTAGACATAAACAGTGGACTGAAAATGATAAGCCAATCATAAGACAGAATTTGCTGCAAAATCTCCTCATGAAGAGCTGCTTAAATGCCCCCATACTGTCAAAACATCCATGTTTTCATCACATTGGAGACATTTGGTCCCCACAAAGAGTTAAATTTCACACACACACACACACACACACACACACACAGGTACTCTTCACATCTGGTGTTTTCATTCTTCATTAAAGGATCTTGAAGACACACATCGAGCGGTTCTGTCACGGCAATGGGACTGTGCTGAGAGGACCTATCAGTTTCTTTCCTACCCACACCTGCAAACTATTGTTTCTTTCTTTTCCTCCATCACTGAGGTCATGGCATGTAGCTGTGACAGTACAGCTGTGTTAAACAGATGTGGACCCGCATGCATTAATCCAATGAGACACTTCGATATAGAACAGGTTTTGTTTGGTGGGTCTGTATCAAGTGTATGGTATGAGGTGGATGAAGTAGTGCTAAAGCATTACTGATGCTGGAGTGCAACTTTTACACGGTCAGTTACAGGTTGCGAGTTGCATGAAACAGATCACAGTTACACAAAGCAATTCAAAAATAATCAAAATTGTATGCAATACATAAATTATTCCACTATTTAGCATGATTAGTATGTCAGTATTTGGTAGAACTTTGCAACAATAGACCCGTGTGACTGTTCAGAACCATTAGCCAACGGTGTTTGTGCACAGAGGAATTAGACCTCTGCATTGAACCCCTTTCCATGCAGTGAAACACCCACATACATGCACACTAGTGTACACACACACTAGGGGACAGTGAGCACGCATGCCTGGAGTGGTGGGCAGCCCTATCCATGGCATCCGGGGAGCACTTGGGGGTTAGGTGCCTTGCTCAAGGGCACCTGAGTCACATACTGTCAGCTGAGGGGATCGAACCGGCGACCTTCCGGTCACCTCCAGCCCCTGACTGCCCCTATTATTAGCCAATTATGTTGTAATAGTTTGTTAATGATAATTAGCAATAATGTAATTATTATGTGTGTTTAAAATTTCATTTTTTCACAAGTTTGTTCCCTGGTAATGCCACAGCTGTCTGTGATCAGGAGCCCAAGACAGCATAATTGTCCTCACTCTCTCTGGGTGGGTAGGATGACGATGCAAGCCAATGCCAAAGTACCAGAATTAGCAATTAGCATTGTTCTCCGAGCATGTTGAGTTGTCCAATAATATCGTGTCTGCATTACATTTAAAAGATGCGGTGAAGCTTTATGTGTCTTGGAGGAAGCACATGCTAGCCTTCACCTAAACCTAGCTAGTAGGAGGGAACTGGCCATCACTAAATTGGGAAGAAAATTGGGTAAACCTTTCATTGCTTCTTTCTGGTTATGGCAGCTAAAATGAAGTAGGCTAGGTGGCTAGTTGGTTGTTATCCTCACTACAGCGACATCTCTAGAATGTAATGCTTCCTAGCTGGCCCCTCCACCCTGTTACATGCCCCCCGAAATGAAATTGTGGCTATGTCACTGCTCCACCTAGCCTAATATATGCATATTTATAATGGAAGGTATTTAAAGTGTTGCTCTTCTGTGTATTATACTGTACATGGAGCCAGAACCAATGGCACTGGTGAGGGAGAGCTGTGAAGAATGGCTGGTGTGCATGTGCCAAACTCTGGTCCCTAATCGGCCTTATGGCTCAGTCTCAGCATCTTCTGGCCAAATGCTTTCTCGTGCCACACTAACAGTGTGTGTTTGTGACTGTATGCTACCTGGTTGCACATGCACACTGTTATAAATGCTCCCAAACTAATACAAATACAGCCCAGTAAGCTCAAAACAGTTATTAAGTTGGCTAGGAAAACCCAACAAACTGTTCTTCTTAACATTATTTTTAACATTCCTCTACCCTCAAAGTTTGTCAAGGTTTCACAGCCAGCAAATTTTAAGCTACAGCCACCAAACTGGGCAAAGATGTTCATCATATATGGGAATAGTACAAATGCACAGGTGCTTTATGGACCAATTGGGCATATGGTTTTGGTGGAATGTTTAGAATATTAAAATTTAACAACTTAGGATAACATAACAGGGACCTAGCACCATAGCAATGGTCTAGCAATACTTTAGCAGCCACCTGGGATAACATAGTAACACCCTAGCAACATCTTAGTAACCACCTGGAATAATATGGTTCTGTCCTAGCAATTACCTGGGATACCATAACAAGCACCTAGCAACACCTTGGCAACCGCCTTAAAATTCCACAGCAATCACTTATCAGTACTATAGCAACCACCTAGTACATGTCCTAGCAACCAGCAAAAAATACCATAGCAACTGCATATCAGTGCCCTGCCATCCAGCAGGAATACCATAGCAACCATATTCCACACCATAGGAACTACCTGGAATACCTTAGCAACAACCTAACACTTTACTTGATGGGTGTCTACATAACACCTTCATGACCTCTTACATAAACATAAACACTTCATAACATGTTAATGAATGTTTAAATCAACATTTATAAAGTGTAATTATTTTACTATATTAATATGGACTACTATGTGATTTTACTGAAATATATTTTTCACAATAAAAGTTCCATTTTTTCCTATTTTTTTTTCTTCATTTTGAAAAAGTATTTTATTTTCAGTAAAACTCCTTATTTCTGGACCTATTTCTGGACAGCCAAAGTAATGACCTCATTTTATCCCTTTTGTTATTAAGTGCTTTGACAATGAGGCACATTTCACATATACTTTCAACTTTTTTTTTTCTTAAGCATTTGTTGCTTTACATGTCACTTTACTATATGGACAGTAGATGAATCATAAATATGCTATGAACAGTTGTTCGGCTGAATCGTAGTATGGTGGTGGGATTCTTTGATTTAAGGAATTTTACAGGGTCATAACACTCCTCCATTCCCTGTAGATGCTGGATAGCCACATGAATGTAAGTAGACTACTTTGCATTGCAATTTAAAGACCCACATAACATGCATTTTAGCATGTTAACTTCCATCACTTTAGAGGTAAAGGCAAAACAGAATTGATCAATCTTTAGGATAGCAGTGCAACATTTAGCCTCAAAAAGTGCCAATTATATAGGATAAACAATGCTTAATTATAGTTGTGTCTTTCCCAATACCATAAGCAAGGAAGAACATCTCTAACAGTGCTATCATTTAATCTCAAGAGGGTTAAACTTTTCCTGAACAATGTATAGACTGTTGAATTAACCCTTTGGCACAATAAATTTTATTAAGAAGATATAAGGAAAAAGAATAATAAAGTGCAAAATACAAAACAAAGAGAGAGAAATAATAGTTTTAATAAAAAAGTCAAAAGTTCAGGCAAAATGTGCCTAAATGTGAAAGCACTTAATGACCAAGGAGTAAAACAAGGTTTTAATTTGACTCTCCAGAAATGAGATCTTTCACTGAAACTATATAGTTTTTCAAAATACTATAATAACCCATATTAATGTCATGTGAAACATGTATTCTTTATTAATATTGATTTAAACATTCACAAACATGTTATGAAGTGCTTATGAAAGATGTTATGAATGTGTTATGTAGACACCCTTCAAGTAAAGTGTTACTGAGTTATTACATAATCATTACATCAAGTTATCCCAAACTAACAGGCCCTTTTCACATTTCCCCATTGTTTCTGCTAAAAGTAGTCGTTGCAGGACAACGCTAGCTTAATTGCAGCTTCCACTAAAGCGATAACAATAGCAATGATGACGAGTAGAGCATGTACAGCTTACTCAAGTGTCCGAGCCTAAGGCAAAAACAGCCTTATCTCAGTTTCAGTGGATTGTCTACTGACCATGGACAGAGGAAAATGAGTTTGTGCAATTAATAAAGGAATAAACTTGGTCATATGGAGTAAAGAACCTCTGTGTCAGCATTTTACAGCTGCTAACATTAATGTTAACACGCAGTTGACTTGAAAGTTGCTGCTACAGCCGCTTTCAGAGGAACAGTTTTCATTTCTCCCTCAAAAACTGTTGGCATCTGAGAGAGCGAGTCCTCAGCATGGAATAGATGTTCCTTCACTGGAGCCGATGTTTGTGTGAGACATCTAAGTGGCACTACAGACCATGATGACCCCACACACTCCCTGGTGGAATGTGTGCATGTTTAGCTTTTTGCCAACTATTTTATTGTTAGCAAGCTGTTTCAACATCAGCTAACAAGGCTTATGTAGCATTTTGGTTCTAGTTATTTTGACCTATCTATTGACTTATCTCTCTGAAGATGTTAGCTAGCTGCCGTTACTGTACCCTGATAGCAGTGAAGGAATTTTTCCACGAAGCACTTATATTCTTCATTTAGTTTGGACTCCTGCATTGTTGTGTGTTTGGTTCTCCAGCAATTCTGGGCACATCCTCAAATTTCTATCTTGGTAACTATGAAAAGGTATAGTGACACAACTTCTAACTTCCAACTGTGGTGAGCTGAAGTGATACGAACGCCTGTATTTCTGAGGTCAGTAACTGTCCGTTAAGCAATAACGGAACTTGTTTTACCCAAAGCTTATGCACTTCTATTTCGTGTGCAAAGGGTCTATAACTGCTTGAACTTTTTGACATGCATTGCTGGGAGTGGCATTGTTGTCATACAACAATGCTACTTATTAGAGTACCATCTTTAGTAACATCAGTAATTAAAATCTGTTTTCCATTATACAGCAGATGTTATTCTTTTCAAAAACCTATTATCTCCAAAAATGTCACAACGGCATATACAGCATTCTTGGAAAACATTTTTTCATACATAAATAACATTGGCAGTGAATTCAAAATGGGCTGTTTTGCAGCTTAGTTTAGACAGGGGTACATGAACAGTAAGTACTGAAACTTTAACAATAAAAAAAAAAACAAGAAGGCAAGGACAATTTGGGTGTATTTTTGGATGTTGACGTTTCAGACCCGCTGCCATTTCTCCACTCAGTTCATCACATACACCTTTAATTCACTCCTCTCCAAGTGCGGCTTGTTTGCTTATTGGAGCAGAGAGTGAATTACTTGTCTTCTTTTTCTGTTATTGCCAACTGTTGCCATTGGAAACCTCAGCAAACTGGGAGTATGGAGTTTAATGAGGGAAATGAAGATGGAGACAGAGAGAGAGAGAGAGAGAGAGAGGCAGAGGAGGACGTTTTACCATTTTCATCCGTTATCATTACAGACAGACAGTGGGAGCAGACAGTACAGACTGTAATTTGCAGATGGAGCACCTTATATAAAATGCATGCACGGAGATGCACATTCTCGCTAAGTGATCTCTCCATGCTCCGCCCACAAATACTGTCGATGGCAGAAATCCCATTTAAAATGTCTTTACAAGAACGCCTTGCAGTGGTGAAAATGCCTACATTTTATTAATATGAGGTGATATTTATTTAGTTTGAATATGAAAGTTCACATTGATTGGATAGACTGGGTGTATTTTCTTTTTTCATATACTTACCCTGTCTTACAGCTATGGTTAGCATCAGTGACCATGTTATAAGTTTATATACACTTTATGTTTATCATATTTTTCAATGGGATCCATAATTTCTGCTATTTATTACTTGAGTGGCTTCACTTTTTTGGACATGTACACACTTAAAAATGATGGACCTTCAAGGGTTCTGAAGAATGAACAATGTGCTATATATGGTTCTATATAGAACCTCTTAAAAAAGGGTTCTATATAGCACCAAAAAAGGTTCTTCTATTGTAACAAGCTTGACGTCATAATAATAGAGGAACCCTTTTGGTGCTATATAAAACCCTTTTCAAAAAGGTTCTATACAGAGTCATCTACAGCACATTCTCCATCAATTTCTTTAATCATGCAAACAATGCTTTTTATTATTTTCCTTCCATAAAAAAACTCAAGCAGTGAAGAGCAGCACTTTTTGGATACATGGCATTTCACCATGCAGGAGCACCTGCGAATAATGAGCTGAATAGATGTAGATAGAGGACTTCAAAAGGAAAAACGATACAAAAAGCCAAAGAAGTCACGTTACTAAATGGACCAATCCCACATGTGGTCCCTGGAGTGGATAGCTTCCACACTCAAAGTGGACCGCACCACCAGAGTATGCTGGAAGCAAACCCCAGACCACCAATTTCAGGAGGACCAGAGATCGGTTTTTAGGACCGCTCCCAGGCTTGAAAATACTTTTCACACCAAACATGTCGAACTCCCACAGTGGTTCTGGGTCAAAAAAAAAAAAAAAGTGTGAAAACGCCCAAAGACGTTTGCACAGAACTGCACGTCAAGTTAAACTTCTTCAGACATGCGATAGTAGCTAATGGTGTTCCAGTTTCTCATTAAGTTGAATGGATTTTATTTTCCCCAACATTCTGTGAAGCTTGTTCAAGCTATCAACCATTGCAAGGAAAGAACACATTTGTGGGGTCAATTGAGGTCAATTGAGGTCTTTTTGCACTGCACAAAGCTCTGGAACCTTTGGCATGTGACAGTTGGAACTGTGCTTTTTCCATAGACCATTGGTCCAGTACTGAATGTTCTAGCTTTATGGTTTTTGGTGCCTGCTCAGTAGTGGTATCTGATGGTAGTTGAGAGTGTTCTCCTCTGTCTTTGGTAATACTTGCAGCTGATGCCATGCTGATGGATTTTTTGCTTCTACAGGTGAGGATAAAGTGAATAAGTAAGTTATTTTTTGAGAATTATTTGTAAAGACTGCTCATATTTTACAATTGGCAGAGAAAAATAGAAAATCGAGTAGACAACTGGACATTTTTGTGAATGTTTGGGGCAGGACAGTGCTTTCTTTCATGTCAGTCAGTAAGTTAAACCAGGTAGCATGCAAGGTATCTGATTAGCCAAAATACACACTTCAGGATGCAATTAAGTAGTTAATCTGACAGTTAATCTGACATTTCAAGCAGGTGGAAAATGAACTGAAACCAGAACCATAAGACTTCTGTTCTTGGTCACTTATTCTTTTTGTATGTCCAGTAGAAAAGCATCCTTAGTGCATATGACCACAGGTCTCTATAACCCCTCTTAAACTTATTATTCAGTTGTTAATCTTACTATTGTTCAGTAAGTACTATGGTTTTTTATCTTAGTAGTTACGACAGTGAGGAACCAAAGTATGAACCAATACATAGAACTTTTAAAAGAATCGCACTATTTCTTCAGTACCTGAACCAACACCATCTCTCCTGGTTTTCCCACAACGCACCAGGAGCCAGGCTGGTGGGCAGGAGGACCCTCTAGGTACGTGAGTCACAGGATGCTTGTCTTATTGCTCTGATTAAACTCCTCTCCGTCTCTGTATGGTTTAACGGTCATCTGCCGCCTCCTGTACTCCTGTTCAGTAATGCAGCTTCAAGCACAGCAGGCACGTCTATGCAGCAGCTGCCGCGGTCAGTAAGTGCAGGCAGAGGATGAGGCGCATCCGCTCTGGCTCCTCACTGACCTGGGTTAGAGGGGAGAGAGTTTGTTTTTAAAGAGACGAATGTATTTTGAGGAGTTTTGAGTGGATTCCTCCAGCAGGATGTATAGGAGATGGTCTGAGGAGGGTGAGATTAAAGGGCCCATATTTTTCTAGGGTTTTATTTTGTCCAAACGTTTATGTGTGGATATGTACCACAAATGGTCACAATTCATTTTTACAGTCCAAAATAGTCCCAAGTTGAAGAACATTACTATTAAACAGCTGGATGCATTTTCTGCTGATGCATTTTTGGCAAAGTGGCGACCATCCTCGCTCATGAAGGCCTAGGCCAGGGGTCAGCAACCCAAGTGTTAAGAAGAGACATTTTGTCCTTTGAACAAAAATGAAACCACCTTGAGAGCCGCAACATTTTATGTCCGTTTTACCATCTTGACTGTAAACATGTCTCAGTATGTGCTGATGTACTAGTATAGGATATTCCAAGAGTAGAATAGTTTCTTGTAAATGTCTCTCAACATTCGACTTTTCATGAGGCTACATTCAGCTTCTCATTCGCCAGCTACTTGGTAGAATTTTCCCTTTCCACCTTAAATGGTGTAGAGGTGCCAAAATGTAACTGCTGCACCATTTAAGGTGGAACGGGAAAATTCAAACAAGAAGCTGGCAAATGAGCAGCGACTTCAGCTTCATGACTTTTTAGTGTTTGACAGTTTCTCTTTGCAGATTAAACGTATCAGGAAACCAGCTGAAGTGATTAGAAATGCAAATAAGTCAATTCGTCTCCAAATGATCAGTGTTCATCTTAAATCTCTCTCTTTGCTGTTTTGTTAGCTACTAGTTAGGTGAGATTGTTGTCTGCATTGCTAAGGCGACCAGCAGTCTGTTTGCCAACCTTCAGGGTAAAAGGGTGTATTAGCAGATATACATCAACTCCAGCATTTAAGACCATTTATTGTTAAAACTGTGTCAGCAGTTTTATTTTACTGCAAAGGAGGATTATTTTATTTTTACTTAAAAATCTAATTTTGCTGTGGAGCTGCAACAGGGCAGTAAAAGAGCCGGAGCCGCATGTTGCTGACCCCTGGCCTCGGCATTTCCTGGATGCTTCTTTTATAACCAAGCATGTTTGCATCACCTGTTCACTTGTTTTTTGAACATTTTGCAATGTTTCTAGTCTTAAATTGCCCCATCACATATTTTTTGGAATGTGTTTCAGGCACTGATTTCCGAATGAGCATATATTTACAAAAAAAAACTGTAAAGCTGAAACAAAGGTCAAAGCAGATTCAATGCTGACGGCTTTTATTTGCATTTTACCTACTGTCTCAAGGTTTTTTTGGAACTGGGTTTGTTCATCAAACTCATTTTCAGTAAAGCAAAGAACATCTGGTTTTCCATGATATGGGCCCTTTAATTACCAGGTGTAGCTCTTAGTTGTCTCTCCGTTTTCCAGCTGTTACTTCTTTCTGCTTCCCAAGTGTTCTACTACATCTGTTTCTCTCTCTACATCTCTCTCCCTCTATCTCTCTCTCTCTCTGAGACAGCCCCTCTCCTGGGTTTTTTCCAGAACATAAGAGATAAGGCCTCTGCTCTGACAGAGACTGATGCCCAACACGCCTCGCTCTGATTGGATGCTGAGAGCACGGGCGGTGAGAGAAAAACGCGCACCTCGCCCAGTGACCGGTTGCTGGGGCGGAAGATATTCTCCGGGGATGAACAGGCCCATTCGTTACTGACAGGACCTGTCCTGGTCAAGTGTGTGTGTGTGTGTGAGTGTGTGTGTGTGCGCGTGTTTGTTGAACAGCCGCACAGCATGCAGGTCACATTCAGAACAAGGAGAGCATAACACTCCTTCAGAGGAGGCGTGTGTGGAGCTGTAAAACTGAACCTGCAGGGCCATCACTCAAAGCATCCGCCATAATAGCTGTGGCATCACATTTAAAATGCCCTTTTATAGCTTAGCGATGAGGCTAATGTAGCTATATCATACCAATACCAATGCGGGCCAAAATACTGATGCCAGTCACCAACACCAAGTGCTTAAATTCTCAAAAAGACTTAGAAAAGTCTGTTTTTCAACAAGGTTGAAAATGAACTCAGCCTTTTTTAAAGGGCCCATAGTATCAAAACTGAGTCTTTTCACACTGTTTAGGTTTCGAAACATGCCAAATAAAATTCAAAATTCAAAACATAATTAAAATGCAAAGTTATAGTTAACCAGAAAACTCAAGAGGAAAGAACATGTGATGCACTACTGTCATCTCTTAATATATTATAAGATCATATAGCTGTAAAATAAGGAAATCTATTAAATTAGCCACGTGTCCTTGAAATATATACTCTGAATCCATTCAACTGACAATGTAATTCTAATGTAAGAGACAAAATTAGGGGCAGAATTCTGCTGATGAAAAATAAACTCAGCATAACTTAATCATTTAGATGTAAACCAAGTCATACAGAGTGGTTTGATGTGAGATGCTCCATTCTAGAGAAACGTACAGAGTCAGAATTGTTCACAGTGGTGGTGATAGGAACCAGACATCTCTCACAGAAAGTTATTAAATTAAATGGTTATTAATACACTGTTTGATGTCTGAGACATTGTTCTACAGTAGCTTTGAGATAAGCTTTTAGCCGTATTTAAATCCATTCATGGCAAAGCGGTACATGCAGGCTGCTGTAAGGCAAAATCGTCTCCAAAGAAAACTTTTTTCCTTTAGATTTTCCACTTTTTAGCCGTCAACAACATTACATATATGGCTTTGGACGGTAAATAAAATGGCTATATTTGTGCTGTAGCCATTGTGACCCATGGTTCCTATCACTACCACTGTAAAGAAATCACATCAAACCACCTGGACTGACCTTGTCTTAACCACTGAATTATGCAGACGACAAATCAGACAGAATTCTATTTTAAATCATCTTAGCCTTATGCTGTAGCAATGTTTTGACCATAGCAGATGACCATGCCAGGCTATGGCCGAACTGGGCAAAAAAAAAAAAAGTACACACATGCAGAAAACAACAGTTTTTCTTGCATGTTAACCCTTTCATGTCGGCAATGTCGAATGCAACATTAAAGTTAGTCATGGATATAACAATAAATATTTTGTGAAGGCTACATGTTCGACATGTACTTTCATTTTGCACAGAAAAGTAGTGTCATTCCGGCGGCAAGTCAGGAACACAGCCTCTGATTGGTCGACAGACTTGTCCCAAGGCATTAGTGGATGGCTAACAGCTATGCTAACAACAATAACTCTTTTCAATAAGAAGAAATGGAGAAATATTCACAGAAGATATTCAGTGTTGAGTTTGTCATTGTGGATTTATTTATTTTCCAAAAAGACAGTGCAGATTAAGTATGGATAACAAAGCTTCTGAAAGGGATATGCTTGGACCGGACCCCTCATTGAAACAGCAAAACACTAGCCTTCTGGGAAAAAAAGTAAGTGTATAGCATGCAGCGTTCCCAAGATGTTTATTCTTTTTATGTACATCCTTTGATGTTGCATACGGCATTGTCGACCTGAGAAGGTTAACAGTTAAATGGTAACAGTTCACTGTACACTCTTAAAAAAGACTTCAAGGGTTCTGTTTAAAGAAAATGCTCTTCTATAGAAACATTACCACTCAAAGAACCCTTTCCATGATAAAAGAGTTCTTAAATGCATGAATGTGCTACAGATAGTTCGAAGTTGAAAAGGATTCTAGCACCCAAAAGAGTTCTATTGTTACAAGCTTGGCACTGTAATAATAGAAGAACCCTTTTGTGTGCTACTTAGAACGGTTTTCAAAAAGATTCTATATAGAACCATTTACAGCACATTCTCCATCAATCTGACGAACGATTTTACAGTGCAAAGAACCCTTTAAGCATGCAAAGGGCTCTTTGAGTGTTCATGGTTCTATATCGAACCATTGTCTTTACTAAAGAACCCTTGCAGCCCCATCTTTTTAAGAATGTAGAGTACTGTGCATAAGGCTACCTGACACCTACAGACGTTTGCACTGTCAGCTGACATAACCTTACATAAATGTATGCTTATTACAATATGTGTCATCTGTTATAAAGGCTACTTTAGTAAACGTTGAAAATCGAAATTGGCAAATGTAACTGTAAATGTAACTAATGTAAATTCAGCAAATTAGCAGTAATTGTACATGTCCTCTGTAGAAGATGAATTACGTTTTGGGAAGCCCAAAAGATTTGCCCAAATGTTTTCACTGTATAATTCAGTGGTCTCTGAATATAAACCTCTTGAAACTTTAAAAATGTTTACATACTACATTCAACTCTTTACAACAAGCACCTCTTCAATATACACCGATCAGGCCTAACATTATGACCACCTCCTTGTGTCTTTGCTCATTGTCCATTTATCAGCTCCACTTACTATATAGGTGCACTTTGTAGTGGATCAGACACAGCAGTGCTGCTGGAGTTTTTAAACACCTCAGTGTCACTGCTGGACTGAGAATCGTTTACCAACCCAGAATATCCAGCCAACAGCGTCCTGTGGGCAGCGTCCTGTGACCACTGATGAAGGACTAGAGGATGGCCAACACAAACTGTGCAGCAGCAGATGAGCTATCGTCTCTGACTTTACATCTACAAGGTGGACTGACAAGGTAGGAGTGTCTAATAGAGTGGACAGTGAGTGGACACAGTGTTTAAAAACTCCAGCAGCACTGCTGTGTCTGATCCACTCGCACCAGCACAACACACACTAACACACCACCACCACATCAATGCAAATAGTATCTGCTCTGTGAGGGTCCATGGGGGTCCTGACCACTGAAGAACAGGGTAAAAGGGGGCTAACAAAGTATACAGAGAAACAGATGGACTACAGTCTGTAATTGTAGAACTACAAAGTGCACCTATATAGTAAGTGGAGCTGATAAAATGGACAGTGAGCGTAGAAACAAGGAGGTGGTCATAATGTTATGCCTGATCGGTGTATGTCATGTGTTCTATGTAAAGAAATAGAGTTTAGGATTAAACACACACACACACTAAACCATTTTTCCTTCTGGGTCGTGGGGGGAGCCGGAGCCTATCCCAGCGGTCATTGGGTGGAAGGCAGGATACACCCTGGACAGGTCACCAGTCCATCGCAGGATCGCTAGGATTGTTGTTCACTCACTATTATTGTCGCAAGAAAGTAATTTAAATGGCATTTTCATTGCAAATATCAGATTTTATTCATAACTTTGAGTGACTGAGTCAGTTATGGGCAGAATTCTGTTGAGCTTGGGTCAAGTTTTGATTCAGAACCTGAAGATGTGAATCTGGTAGGGTTCAGACAAAATTTTATCAGGCTTGGGTCAGGTTCGGACTCAAATCTCAGTGGTGTTGGTCATGGCGGTTTGGCTCGGACAGAAAGTTCTCAGGTTGCATTTGCACCTGGCCAGAATGTCAGTCCCCATAACCCTGCCCATTCACTGTGAAGTTACAAGGAGTGTTTTAGCCTGGACTGGTTTTGAATGGCCCAGAACATCCACAGACATTCAAACCACATTTATATATATATGAATCTTAAAAGCACAGCCTGTTTAATTCTAAGGCATAAAGAGAGGATGGAAAATAGTCATGCAAAAATGAATGACCATTTCTGGTACATAAACCCACATAAACGTCATAAATGAGCCTCATGAAAAAAAATCAAATGCAAGAAGGATGTAGGAAATTGGCCATTTAGAAAACCACAATGCTGATAGTGTCTAAATCTGAATATGGGCTTGTAAAACATCCTTATGTGGCGGTAATGAAGTTGAGAACGTGTGACTGATTAACTCAGTGTACTTTACTCCTGTTGGAGGACCACATCACGACACAGTTCACTACACAGCTTAGCATTTTCCCCCGCACTAACACACCTGATTCAGCTCAGCAGCTAATTATCGAGCCCTTCATGAGTTGAATCAGGTGCACTGGAGCAGAAAAAGCATGAAGCCTGATGATGCCACGACGCCATAGGACGACCGGATTAACTGTGGATTCTGAATTCTATGCTTTTTATGTCTAATGTAAGATGTCGCTGTTATTTAAAAACCTGGAATCTTTTAATTTTTGAACCATTTTAAATTTACATCATTATTTCATAATGAACCCATTAAAACCACAGACTTACTAACTACTAACAGTTGTTCAGTAACTGCAAGGACTACAAAGCAAATTGGCTCAGCTCTACTTAGGTTATAACACTATGGGCCCACTGGTGGACACATGGCCCTGTAATGGGTTTGGAATTACAGGTATTGTGATTAGGGTTGGGATAAAATGTATTTTGGGAATTTGTATTTCAAATACAGAAATAAAGTACCTGTATTTAGTTTAAGTCAGAGTATTCAGGCAGTATTTAGTGTACAGGTTTTTACATTTTTAGGAGAATGTCTTTAGAATATTTACCCACTACATTAAAAGGAAACATACTGTGGCATCCTTGTTGCTGTAAAGGGTAGAGCCATGCAAAGTGGCCACACTCCCAGGTAAAAAGAACACTTGTTGCTGTTGTTGTTGCTATTTTTTTCCCCAATTTACTCCCCAATTTAGACATATTAAATTCCACCAATTAGTTAGGACTCCCCAGTCACACAATACCACCTGTGCTAGGATAGCAAAAGCTAGCACAGGTTTCCTCTGAGACCTGCAAAGTCAGCCACTCCATCTTTTTGAACTGCCACCCAGATATCGGTCCTGGCTTGATAAGGTTGGCACCCCGCTGACTGTTTGCCACTGCTGGTCCACCTTCGGACCACCCAGATTACTGTCCTGCGTACAAGCACTAACTAGTTTTTAATCTCCCCAAACAAATTTTAAATGCACAAAGACTTTTATTTTCGAAATTAAACTACAACAAATATTATGAACTGAGAGAAATTAGGCCTAATATAAAATGACTTAATAGAAAATGTTCTATAGAAATGTTGCTGATGCTGTGCTAGATTAAAATTATTTACTGAACTTATTTATAATGTATAATTAAAGAAATGAAGGAAGGAAAAATAAGTAATTTGGACTGTGAGTGGAAAACGAGCAATAATAAGTGGAATTTTGTCTGATACTCTGCTTAACCACCAGTGGGCCGCACAGAAAACGCTGAGCAAAACACCAGTGGACCACCAGCTTTGCCATCAGTGGGCCGACAGTGGTCCACTATCTTCTTGCTATCAGGGCAGTAGGACAACATCATTAGACAGCTGAGCATGCTCGGAGAAAAGCACCAACCGCCAGTTCTGCTACCTCAGCTGACATACACCTGTACTGCCTAGCATCGTGCTGAGTGATGGGGGAGACGGGCGCCATCTACACTTATCAACAAGCCACAATCATCGCAGAAAATGGACAAACAGACTGGTTCCACATCAGCAGTAAGGCAAGACTGCCCATTATCCCCACACTCATTCAACCAGTATGCTGAACATATAATAAGCAGGACTAGAAGATGATCAAGCAGTCAAGATTCAGGGAAGAAACATCAATGACCTTCAAAATGCAGATGATGACAATCGTAGTGGAAAACCAGGAAAATCTAAGGGTCCTATGAAGGGTCAAAGGTGAAGAAGAGGATGGGACTTCAGCTCAAAATGAAGAAAACAAAGATTATAACAACAGGAAAAGCTGCTAACTCTACCAATGATAGTGAAGATGTCTCTGCAAATAAAGATCAACAAGAACATTGGAAGAAACCCGATTCAAACTAATGATGTTTCTACCGGTGTTCTTGTTGCTACCGAACAATGCGGGTTGCTTTGATAGATGAATTACATCATCAGTATATGCATACTGCCTCCATGATTTGCTGCATGTCCCTCGCCCAGCACGCTCCTCCTTAGCTTTTGCAAAGTCACACTTCCTGTTGTCCTGGTGCCACATGATTAATGGTCCCTGTGGAAACCCAGAGGTGTGGAACACCCTGACATTTGCTCTCGGCGCGTCCTCCGAGCTGAGACAGGGTGGCAGGTCGCTGTGTGCCGAGGTGTGTGTGGCCTACTGAAGTGTGTGTGTGTGTGTGTGTGTGTTTGGGGGGATAGATTAGCTCCTTTTGATGCGAGAGAGGGGAGTGTGTGAAAGAGAGAGCTTTCATCAGCATTCTCACCACAACTGTCCGACATTTTCAACACCTCAGTGAGTCAAGTTGTGTTTTAGAGCCTTTTCAATGCATTTATCACTCTTTAACACAAAGGCCAAAACATATTCTCCATAATGGTGAATCAGGAACTAGCCACAGGAGCAATGAGCAAAAACATATTACCATGACAACTGAAAAGCTCATTTGTGTGCTTTGATGTTGATTGAATAGAGGCTTCTCCAAGCATCAGATAAAGAGATTGATTCAATTCTCCATATAGTACTACAATACCACTCAACTGCCTCTTTTGAGCGCGCACTCCATCCACTTTAACAGAAACCCTGCCTTCACCTACCTTACAGGTCCATATATAGGAGCACAGTTACAGACTGTAGTTCATCTGTTTCTCTGTATACTTTGTTACCCTGTCCTTCAATGGTCAGGACCCCCACAAGACCACCACAGAGCAGGTATTATATGGGTGGCGGATCATTCTCAGCACTGTATTGACACTGACATGGTGGTGGTGTGGTAGTGTGTGTTGTGCTGGTACGAGTGGATCAGACACATCAGTGCTGCTGGAGTTTTTAAGCACCGTGTCCACTCACTGTCCACTCTATTAGACACTCCTACTTTGTTGGTCCACCTTGTAGATGTAAAGTCAGAGACGGTAGCTCATCTGTTGCCACACAGTTTGTGTTGGTCATCCTCTAGTCCTTCATCAGTGGTCACAGGATGCTGTTGGCTGGAAATGTTTGGATGGTGGACTATTCTCAGTCCAGCAGCGACACTGAGGTGTTTATAAACTCCAGCAGCACTGCTGTTTTCTTTCTGTCCCTGTCTCTCTCTCTCTCCCTTGCTTTCTCTGTATATATCTCGTTCTCTCATTTCTTGTTCCACCCCCCCATTGCTCCCTTTAGTTCTCTCTGTCTCACTTTGTTCCCCCCTCTATCTCTCTCTCTCTCTCTCTCTCTCTCTCTGTCTCACAGATTTGAACTTTCACAGTTCAGATGCAGATGGCTCTCTACATCTCTGCATTGTTCTTATTATTCATCACCCCCCCCCCACCCCTCCTGTTGTTGCCATGGCAACTAATTATTATTTCTAGTGCTGTTGTTGAACTTGGCAGTGATGTCTTAGAGCAGAGAGACTTCAGATGCAGCCGCCCAGGATCAGGGCGAGAAACTGTTTCTCTGATCACCACCATTCATTACATTACAGAGACAAAGTGTGTGAATGTGTTTGTATATGTGTGTGTGTGTGTGTGTGTGTGTGTGTAGGGAGAGAGAGAAAGAGAAAAAGAGAGAGAATAAGTCAGATTTAAGTCATTTGCAATCTGTAACTATGACTCTGTAGCTCCAATTGCTGTACCTTTTGTGTGTCTGTACTAGAGGTTCCGAAGCACCAGGCCATGGACTGATTATTATTATTATTATTATTATTATTATTATTATAGCACTATGATAGTATTTCATGGCTAAATTCTTCCTTTCAGCCTACATCACATCTCCAAATGGCCTCCCAAGTGCGCAAAGGTGCTGTTTGCTTCATTTAGCTAAAGGCTAATGCGAGCAAAGAATTCAAAAATGACGACCCTGACAAAATTAAGAAACGTGTAATTGTGGCTGCAAACACAGGAAAAATACATCAAAGATAAGACTGAAAATAATACTAATGTAAAAAGAGCATCATTCAAAAATACTACTCCTATTATTATTATTATTATTATTATTATTATTGATGCAATTACTATAATCAAAGTAGCATTTATATTTACATTAAATTAATTTTATGAATGCATTCAGCATACTGTTTTCAGCTGATTCATAGCATAAGGGAAGAAACTAGAAGCTAAAAACAATGTGATGCTTCAAACACAGCAATCTAAAATATGATTGCATCTACATCAAGTGTAAATTCATCGCCACTGGGGATGCTAATGCACCAAAACCGTTGTGTGTGGTTAGCAGAGAGAAGCTTGCTACAAAGGCCACAAAGCTGTCGAGTCCAATCGAGTTAAAGTTTATGTATACAGCACTTTTTACAACAGGTGTTGTCACGAAGCAGCTTCACAGAAAATATGGTTCTGAGTCCCCACAATAAAGTCAAGACTCAAAAGGGGAACCCACTCCTCTCTGATGGAAACCGGATAGCAAAACAATTAGGGGCAATTTGAATAGACGGTATGATTTTGCAATTAATATAAAATATTAAATATAGAAAAAGGGGAAAAAAAAAAGCCTGTCATTTGACAGAAGTATTCAGATTAACCAATGATAACCGATGACTGCCATTAAAGGCCTATCAGACTAACAGTGAGGAACAGATCTACAGTGATGAGCTCAGAGTGTTGTCAGGCAAGGGAGGCAATGTCTATGATAAATAGTTCAGTAGTTGAATCTGGAAAGTGAACGCTGTCCAGTTTCTTCCCCATCGAAGTCAAAACATAGGCTAATCATATGTGAGTAATTGTGGGGCTCCCAGAATTCATGTTTCTCTTACATTTATTGGGCCTGGGTCAGGTTTAAATTTCGCATTGAGGTTTTTCACAGCTCGTCTCTTGTCCAGGTTTTCTCCCTAATTTGTTCTTCCTCCCTCCTTTTATTAACCATTAAAATTATATCTCTAGCTGTTCAGGCTAAAGCCTCTTGGTCAGATGGAAGCTATCTCTAATGAGTTCACATTCTTTCTCTAATTGTGTTTACCCTGCTCTCTCTCTCTCTCTGTTTCTCATTCTCTCTCTCTCTCTCTCTCTCTCTTTCTCTATCAATCTATCTCTTTCTCTCTCTCCCTTTCTCTCATTCCCTCCTTTACTTTTCTCATTTACTCTTCCTCCCTATTTTTATTAACCCCTTAATATCTCATATGCCAAGGCTTATTATACAGTAATTACAACAAAAACACAAACTTGTCAAGTTTTGTTTTAAGCCATAGGAGATTATGTTGTGGCAGTAAGGTCCACTGAGGTCCTCAAGGCCAGCATAACAACAACTCCCTAGCTATGCAATGCTTTTCCATTTTAAAGACATTGGCCATGATATTGAAAGGCATTGACTGATGACATTGACATTTGTTGACTTTAATTCTGAACAACTGATAATTAGAGTATTCTTTTTTTAATTGTGCTTATTCATTATCTGATGACGGACATCATAGTTGTACCTGCCTGAACAACCACAACTGAGTTGTTTGAATCTATTCATTTTTACCCTTCGTCTTTCCCTGTTAACACCATATACTGTGGTAATATTTAGAAACAGCTTCAAGGTATTGGTACTGTCCAGTGCTGATCCAGACAGACTTTTTTTGGCCTTTGGTCAAGTTTGGACTCAAAACTTTATGCTATAGGTCAGCTCAGGTTCAGGCAGACCTTGGCTGGACTATATCTGGGTTTGGACCAACGTTTCAGGCCCAATTAAAGCTCTAGTGTATGTGTATGATTAAGACATCCCCTGTGTTGGCAGTGCGGTTTTATATTTAGCTGTCTACAAACACTTCTCGGGCTCAGGGGACTGTCTGGTGTACTCAGTGTGATGTGCTGTGTAGATGTGGTGCTGTATGTATGTATGTGTGTGTGTCTGTGTGTGTGTGTGTGTGTGTGTGTGTGTGTGTGTGGAGCAGGCGAGCAAGACCTCGTAAATCTCAGTTCAAGATTTGAGGCATTTGAAAAGAATAACAATAGCCATGAGCAAAAAAACCAGCAGCAGTGCCTCAGCATTGCTACTCTGACAGACCATTGCTTATTTACTTGGACCAGCCTGACCATGCTAACCTCTTCTTACTGATTCCAAGTTTGCATACCATTTGAAGTTCCAACCTTTTCAGACGGCATGCCATTGCCCAGAATGCCCAAGCAAGGCAAAGAAGGAGGGGTTAAAAAAACAAGTGAAGAACACTGGCAAAAAAACAGGGATAAAACAGGGCACATATCAGTAGAGCTAGCAGAGCCATGGGGCTAGCAGAGGATTTTTTTTTTTTTTTCTCCTGAGGTCTTGAGTGTTTGTTTAAACTCATGAATCAAACGGCCGCAGCAGTCTCAGGGCTTGACACCCATGTTTGCCCAGTGCATGGGTGTGGAATATATGCCCCCTGGGTTCAACACTGCTCTGTGAGTGACTATATCAGAGCTAATGAGCTAGCTTATAGATCAGGGCTCAGTTAGCATGCCCAGTATGTCAATCCTGGCCCTGTCCAGCATGAATCCAGCAGGAGTTTGTGAAACGCTTCTATTATTTTAATGACTTGGAAGACCAACATAACACTAATGTTGCTAGCAGTGAATGGCCTTGCTAGCATGATACTCCAGCCTTTATTAGCAACTTTTGATATATTTTGGGACCTCGATTTATTTCTTCTAGTTGTCTTTTCAAGTTTTTAATCGTTTTCATTGCTGAGTGAATTATTACCGCTAACAATTTCACAAAGTTTTTCATTTTTAAGCTTTTCGTTTTGTTCCACCAACTGATTCTCCAACAGTGCCACAGGACATACATTCAGATTCAAAAAAGCTTCTGGAATAATATGAAAAAGCCCAAATCTAGTGATGGAGTTAGCGAGGCACAGTATTCCACTGCATGCACTGCCAGAGTCTAGTCTAGCATTGTTCTCTCTCTTAGCTGGAGTTAATTAGGCCTGCCTTATGCTCCAGGTAGGCTGGGGTAAGTGCACGTTTGGTGTCTTCTCTGTTTGCAGCAGTCTCCAGAGGCTGTTTGAATTGATTATAATGCGCCGTTTGTTGTTCCAGTGCATGGTCTAATTGGGCTCTTCATTTGCCATGATAAACAGTCATATTGAGACGAGATGATGAAAGGAGCGAGTTCATCTGTCTGTCTAATAGTTCTAGTTCGGATCTCTGATGAGCTGATTCAATTACGTCTTGTTTGTTTGTTTTAGGTTAGGTGCGGTCAAGTGAGTAGTTGGTGCACTGGCTTTAGATGTAGGATCTACATATGTTCACATTTGCCATGAAAGCCCCATAAAACATAATGGTGATTCTAGGTCTGTATAAATTGGGTGGCCATTTGGTGGAGTCCAAAGTCTATAAACCAGAACATTCTGAGTAATTAACAGAAATGACTCATTCTGGTGGATAGTGTTCTCCTGGCATCCGCTAAACCCAGACTGCCAGGTAGTGCAGCATGATTCATCACTCCAGAGAACACATTTCCACTGCTCCAGAGTCCAGTAATGGCATGCTTTACACCACTCCAACTGATGCTTGGCATTGCGTATAGTGACCTTAGGCTTGTTTGCAGGTGCTTGGCCATAAAAGCTCATTTCATTAAGTGCCTGATAAACAATTCTTCTGCAGATGTTGTTTCCAGAGGCAGTTTGGAACTCTGCAGTGAGAGATAAATTTACATAAGATAAATTTTTACATGATTCAACACTTGGCAGCCCCTCTTTGTGAGTTTGCGTGGTCTACTGCTTCATGGCTGAGCTGTTGTTGCTCTAGGACACTTCCACTTCACGATATTAGCACTTACAGTTGACCAGGGCAGATCTAGCAGGACAGGAATTTCACAAACTGCCTTGTGGCAAAGGCATCCTATGACAGCGCCACATTCAGTGCCACTGAGCTCTTCATTATAACCCATTCTGCATGGCTATGCGGGGTAGAAAAGCAGACTTATTGCTCTGGGAATAAACTGAGGGTGAAATTTCGAAACCAACCCAATGCTTCCTGAAGGTGGTGCTCAATAATGCCAGTCAGACAACAAGCCTCTGACACCCATTATCCACAGCAAACAACAATTGCATAACACATAAACAATTGCATAACACATAAATACAAGCACTCACCACTGAGAAATGAATGAATATGAATTTGTGCACAGCTTAGCTTAGCAGACTGAACCTTTACCATAACCACATTGGCAAACAAGCCAGAACATCTCTTTTTTCCTGAGTAAATGTCTTCAAAAGTGGTTCCATTGAATTGATTGCATATCTGACAAAACTAAATCAAAGGGCAACAGGAGTGAACAACATAATTTCACAGATTTATGGGTGGGTTTTAGAGGGGGCGGACCCTTATACAATCCAACATCAACAGTTGAACAGGTTGTCCCCAGATGTGTATTCTCAGCATGAGATAATGTCTGGCCTGGTAAGGCTATTGCCACCGCTGCCACCTCCCATGGCTGATGGGACCAATAGAAATTCCCCAAAAATGAATAGGAATAAATAAGGCAGCTGCTATTTACACTAAGTGCAAAGAGAACGATGTTGCCATGTACACTTAGTGTAAATAGCATGATTTTACTTCAAAGTAACATCATGCTATTTGCACTTACATAAGTATATGCTATTTTGTCCTCTCTCTTAATACTGATTCAGTATTAGCCTAAAATTGAGCGATACAATTATTCTGCCTTTTATCCAAGCTGTACTTGAGGTCATTCTTACCAACCACTGTCCATCTTTGATTTGTAACTGCTATTGCTTACATATGCACTTGTTTATATCCATGTAATTAAAAAAAAAAAAATCAATCTTTCCATATAACTATTAAAATTACATTTTTACTTTCATTGCAACAATTAAAGTGGATCTGAAGTAATTTATTTTTTTATTTAAGACAATAATAATGGACAATATATAATCATTTAGAGGAACACAAGCATACTCTCTTGAATCAAACTCAGTTTAACTGCCAAACACTAATACCAAAACAAAAACTCCTGAAAACAGTGTGCAGTGGTGTTATCCACTACACCAACCAGCATCACTCTATTGTCCTGTATTTGTCCTGTAGCTTTAACAACTGTTACTGTTAGAGTGATGTTTTGATTAATTACAACCTCATTTCCAAAAAAAAAGTTAGATGCTCTGCAAAATGTAAATAAAAACACACATAAAAAGTATGATAATTACAGCAAAAGGGACACGAGTGATGGTGGGAGGAGGACGTCAGCCGCCAGAGAGGGAGGAACTATGACGACAGCCACAATAGGCACGAACTCCGCTGCCTGGCCTCCATGTATATATATATATATATATATATATATATATATATATATATATATATAAATGTATGCATGTATGTATGTATATATATAGCTGCTGTCAGAACAAAACTGGTAACACTTTCTATGAATCAGAGTTTAAACTAGTGCTGCCATCAGTGTTTTACCCAATGTGGGTAAAATGTTTAAACTCTGACATTTGAAGCCTGTAATGTGCTTTATTATGTATGTTTTAGTGTTTCAGTAAATCCTTCAGTAAATACTTCAACTTGAAGCCTCACTCTGAACACTGGAGGAGGCTTTAGTACAGTATGCTTCACTTTACTTAGAGCAGACAAATACAGCTTACGAGCTCTTACAATTTGTTATGATGAGTACTTATAATGTATTATGTTAACAATTCATAATACATAATAAACATGGCTATAACGTATAATGCATTTTTATAAATATTTATAGCTATGTTTATCATTTCTTACGAATGCATTATAACATGTTATGAAAGTGTTTATAGATGCTTACAAAGGTGACATTCATAGAAAGTGTTACCACAAATCCTTGTATCTTCAAAATGATAAATTACCTTACTTTTAATGAAACCAGACTTTTTTCCAAGTAATTTCAGGCCATTTCTTTTGGTCCATTAATCATGAAATTTACACACAACGTAAAGAGCAACAGGCATTTTCAAATAATGTCAAAAACTGAAAATCGATATACAAGCAGGTTTTGTTTCCGCCAACAGTGACATATATATAATCATCCCAAACCAGGCCTGAAACCCAAGTGAAACCCAATATTTTGTCAGGTGCTGTCAGGCTTGCATAGGGCAGCAAACCTCTAAAATTCATGCACACACATACACACATACACACAAACACATATACACACATGGCCCCTGAACAAAACACACCTGTGATTGGTGGGATTGGTGGGTTGCTCTTTCAGCTCACAAATGGAATAGGTGCCAAGTGCCAGTCCATTACAGTATGTGTGTGAGTGTGGCTGACATTTACTGAAATTGCCTTTAAGAATAGAAAGGAAAGCTTTCTTCTACCTCTCTACTTCAGACCAGCTGAGCGAAAAAATATCTTGTATATAAGCTACCTCCCCCTAAACTGCAAATGTTCTCTCCAGCTCATTTCTGATGAAACTCATCGCAACCTTATTTAAAGTTTGCATCAGCTGTGGGTGTTTTGCTCAAGAGGAAAGCTCCAAATCCCCTTAGAGTGACCAGGATACCCTTCCATCCTATCCTGGATGTCTAATGTTAACTGTAGTAATTGCACAGCTCCAGTATCAAGGTGTCTAATGTGCATAATTATCATTAATGTCCAGTCTTAACGGAAACGCTGCCCGGTGCTTTGCAGTGCTGCGCTCGGAACACCAAAACAAACTCCCAAACTCATTCATGCAGTGTCATTCATACAAGGTGTTACTCGGAAAAAGGAATAGATGAAAAAAGAAGTTCCCGATTAAACATAGAAGCTGCTGGTGTTCTCAGATCAATGGAATGGTCCAGACCTCAACATCATTGGATGTGTTTGGGATTACCTGGAGAAAAGGCAACCGACCTCTAAGACTGAACTGAGTATTTTATTATTATTATTATTATTATTATTATTATTATTATTATTATTTTAATTTTGGAAGTTTTTGCAGATTTCTTTAAAAACCTGACAGAAGGACTCCTGAAATGGATGGAAGCTTTCTGAAAAGGGTGGACTTTACTGCTTCTTCATTTAGTGGCCATAGAAACTCTAGGGAGGTCCATAAACCGTAACATTATGTGTAATTAACAAAAATGATAGGATCTGGTAGGTGGTGTTCTTCTGGCGTCTGCCAAACCCCAGATTCATTCATCGGACCACCAGATAATGAAGTGTGATTTATCACTCCAGAGAATGCATTTCCACTGCTCCGGAGTCCAGTTGTGGCTTTACACCACTCCAGACAAAGCTTGGCATGGTGCATAGTAATCTTAGGCTTGTGTGCAGCTGCTTGTGTATGGAAACTCATTTCATGGCGCTCCTGAGGCCCTCAAGCTCTTGTGCTAGTGTTTGGAAGTGAGTGATGAAACAGGATGATGGCTGTTTTTTTTATTTTAGTACTTGGTGGGCTTGGTCAGTTTGGAATTACTTGCAGACTGAACTTTGGAGGGTTTGAATTTTGAAAGTTTTTGCAGATTTCTTTGAAAAACTGAAAGAAGGACTCCTGAACTGGATGGAAGCTTCCTGAAAAGGATGGATTTCACAGCTTTTACTCTTCATTTGGTGGCCATTAAAACTTTATGGAGGCCAAAGTCCATAAACCCTAATATTATGTGTAATTAACAAAAATGACTCATTCTGGTAGGTGGCGTTCTTCTGGCATCTGCCAAACCCAAACTCATCCATCGGACCACAAGATAGTGAAGCATGATTCATCACTCCAGAGAACACATTTCCACTGCTCCAGAGTCCAGTGGCAGCCTGCTTTACGCCACTCCAGATGATGCTTGGCATAGCGTATAGTGCTCTTAGGCTTGTATGCAGCTGCTCGACTTTGGAAACCCATTACATGGAGCTCCTGAGGCCCTCAAGTTCTTGTGCTGATGTTGATTCTAGAGCCACTTTGGAACTCTGTAGTGAGTGATGAAACAGACGATAATGGGTATTTTTGCGCTTCAGTACTTGGTGGCCCTGGTCAGTTTGGGACTACTTGTAGAAAGTGCAACCGACTTCTAAGACAACATTTTTTGGAATTTTGGAAGTTTTTGCAGATTTCTTTGAAAAACTGAAAGAAGCACTCATGCATTTCAGGAAAAGCATGGGCAATTTAGTTTTCTCTGATTTTTTGTCAAAACCTGGATATATTTGGTCTGAAAATGCACAAAAACAGACATAAACACACTCACACTGGTCTAGGCAGTACAGTTTGCTTCGACTGCAGTTAAGAGGTCATGCCACAGTGGGCAGCTCCATGCTAACTCTTTGCAAGATGAGTGGATGCTTAAGTCAACAGCATGCAAATGAAAGCCGCGCTTATTATTTAACCATGCACACAATGCATGCATAATGAAGCCAAAAGGCTTGAGGAGGCACCCAAAATTGGTAACAGTAAACTATCTTAAAGACGCAGGCCTCGCTGCTGGACTCAGGCCAGAAGCTGTGGGCTTTACTTCAGGGTTTTAATTTGAGCGTATTATTCACCTTTACTGTGTGCAGTACGAATAGATTAATGTGTTAATGTCTGAGATTTGGGGAAAGGTTAACACTGAAAAAAGGAAGAAAGAAGGAGGGGGAGAAGAAGTGTGGAAAAACAAAGAGGGGGAAAAAAAGAGCAGAAAAAGAAAGCAGCAAAATCTTACAGGCATCTGCTACCCATCATATCAGATTTGTGTGCAAGATGTTAATTTTAATTTCTAAGCTAGAGAGAGAGAGAGAGAGAGAGAGAGAGAGAGAGAGAGAGAGAGGAAGAAAGAAAGAGAAGAGAAGAGAAAGAGATAATAGACAGGGAAAGAGGGATGAGAGAGATATAGAAAGGTGAGAAAGAGAGAGAGAGAGAGCAAGAGAGGGAGAGAGAGGCATGAAGAAGCGTTTTATTTCGAGAAGCAGAGACAGGCATTCTCTTTTTCTCTCCTCTCCATCCTTGTTTTTTTTTTCTCTCAAACATCCCTCTTTCTCTGTTTTCCTCTTTTTATTCACTCTCCATCTCTCTTTCTCATCCTTCTGTCTCTCATCCCTGTTTCTCTCTCTTATCTTTCTCTCTCTATCCCCCTCTCCTTTTCTCATTCCTTTCTAACTTATCCTTCTGTCATCCTTCTTTCCCCTTCTCCATCCCTCTTTCTCTCTGTCACTCCTTTCTTCCTCCTTTTCTCATCCTTTTCTGTCTCTCATCCATCTTTCTCTTTCTCCATCCCTTTACCTCTTTCTCCATCGCCTCTCCCTCTCTCTCTCTCTCTCTCTCTCTCTCTCTCTCTCTTTCTCTCCTTTTCTTATTTCTTTCTATCTCATTGTTTTCTCTCATCCCTTTTTTCTTTCTTCATCCCTTTACCTCTCTCTCTCTCTCTCTCTTTCTCTCTCTCTCTCTCTCTCTCTCTCTCTCTCTCTCTATCTATCTGTCTCCTTTTCTCAGCCCTGTCTATCTCTTCCTTCTCTCTCATCCCTCCTTCTCTTTCTCCATCTATTTCACCTCTCTGTCTGTCTATTCATCTTGTGCCTGTCTATCTTATCCTTCTCTCTCATCCTTTTTCTCTTTCTTCATCCCTCTCCTTTTTTCTCACATCCCTCTCTCTTATCCTCTCTTTCTCTCTTTCATCTCTCTCTAATATCCCTCTCTGTCTTTCTCTCTTTCTCTTTCTTTATCTCTCTCTCTCTCTCTCTCTCTTTCTCTCTCTCGGCACACATCACTACACATTTACACCTGAGCACTAAGTGTTTCAAAGCGGTCATCATGCAGTTCACTGAGCTCTACAGGTACAGGATGAGTCCTCACTGCTTTGTTTCTGTGTATCTCTGTGTGTGTGTGTGTGTGTGTGTGTGTGTGTGTGTGTGTGTGTGTGTGTGTGTGTGTGTGTGTGTTTAAAGCACTCTGAGGACAGGTGGGCAGAGGAGTTTTAATGTGTGGAGTGCAGTGATGTTTGGTTGCCATGGTCACCTCGGACCCATTCAGTGTCCCTCAGTAACCATTGTTGCCCGTCTGCAGTCCAGCACATTTCACTCACACACACACACACACACACACACACACACACACACGCACACACACAAACAGGTGTGTATAAATGTGTGTGTGTTTCCCTTCAGCAGTTTCACACTTTCCTCTTCATCATAACCTTCTTCCAGCCCAGAATCACGTTTCCTGGAAAAGCTTCCTGCTTTTATGTTGTTTCCTTTTTAGCTCTAAGTCTGCTTTCTAATTAGAGGTGTAATCATACACTGATGCAATGCAGTGCACTGATTCAATTGCATCAGTTTTAGAAAGTTAGAATGAGTTATATGTGATTGTAATAATGTTTTGAAACACTGTGCACTCATTTTTAACAATAATGTAAAATCTCTGGCTCTGTTATAATATCAAAGAAAAACAACAACAAAAACTGTTTACTTTTATTTTTAAATCATCATTCTACTACTGTGTAAATTAAGCTGCCCTGTTTTCAGTATATTTACCAATACTTCAAAAGTGTATAATCAAATCAAACTGAATTATAGAGAAATTTGAGATTTCATACTGCAGTGATTCTTCGTTAATTACATTTACATTTCATTTACATTCTAATAAAAATATATATTATCATTGCAGAACCATCACTACTATGCCTTCAGAGAAACATGATGTTTGTTGTTTTTAAAAATATTATAGTAATACTCAAATTTCATTGTTAAGGTTTAACAAAACATGTCCAGCAGAAAACTGACCAATCATGATTTTTCTACCAGCATATTCTAGTACATACAGCCAATCAAGCTCTCCCATTGATTAAGAGCTTCAGGAGCTCAACTGAAAGCCACACATATTAATTAGAAAATGCAACATATGATAACGCTCATTTCTGCTAGTGCCATTATGGGATTTCCAGTAGCATGTTAGCACTAAGCTAACACCATGTTGGCTTAGTGCTACCATAATATTGGAGATCCCACAATGGCACTAGCAGAAATTAGTATTATCATATAGGTATCTTTTGTTTTTTCTAGATTCTATTTTTTTTATATTTATTTATTTTTTTTTTAGAATTTTGACATTCATGACCCAAACTGAACACTAATCTCAGATTTCAAATATGACATATATTAGCGTATATGGATTCCCTTATTTCTAAATTATATTTGTCACATATAAACATCTATGTGAAATATATCCCAATTATTTGAAATTGGCCATTTTTAAAATTGTAAAAATAAATGTGTTTTATGTATGCATGGCATATATTACTCATATATGCCAGATTAATGTTATATATGTTTTATGCACTTTTTGTGTCTTCCACATACCTTCTAATGAAGTGAAAATTGCTGCAGTAGGTGCATAACTAAACGTTATGCAATACAATCATTAAAATATGAAAAAAATGAAAATATTATTCTCTGAAAATTTTAAAAAATAATAATATTCAAAAGCAACAAAATAACAGTTATAACTGTACTAAATGGATTCGGTTATGTATGATCTATAGATACCGTGTTTGGATATATGTAAAATATTCTACATATATGTAAACAACATATATTTACATTAATTTTGAAATATATACCATATATACATATATGGCCATATATCAGATTTCCATATGGGCAAATAGATATATGCAAGTACATTAACTTCTGAGAAAAAAAACAAACATATTAAATGAATTCAAAATGGCCTGTTTTACAGTAGGGCCTCCACTGGCCATGTGGTCAGTTCTGAATAGCTTCAGGTCAGATTTCAGCTCAGGGTAGGCCACAAATGGAGTGAACTGCAATGATGTTGAACCCTGACTCAGTCATTATGAGGTGTATCGAGACTGGTCTTAGGTCGGTCAGAAAGGGCAGTAACTCTGTTTCTCACTCTGTTGACTCCCGTGCTGCCCTGCTGCTACCTTTGGCCCCACACGTGCTCCTCTAGGCCTTCTCACATACATCTTTCATTCCACCCAAACATGATTTTGCACAGCCTGTCCTGGTGTAAAAGGAGGCCTCACTCTGTGCTAACATTCTCAGACAGATACAGCTCACACTGGATGCCTTCTTCAGTTGCCTTAAATCACAGTGCGTTCTTCTGGACCAAGACAAAGGTCCCTTTCAAGCATCTGAGGAAGAGAAAAAAATCAATTACATCATGTTCAAATTCCACTGTGGCCTCCTGGAAGAGATCATAAGATCTTCCAGTGATAATTGGACCAAAAATCAAACTGACACGGTATAATGCATGAAGTTCCCTTCTATAGTTTTGCACTGAAGCTACAAGGCTAATATAGCTAACAAGTAAAGGAAAGTAAATATTAGCAATGCCCCAGTATGATACACTAAATTGGTACGGGCACCGATATTGACCATATTAAATGGATTTGGTATCAGCCATACATGACCAATCTTACTGATTCTTTGTCACAGTTGCTGTAAAATTGAAGAGTGTCATTTCAAAACACATCAGATTCTCATTTTGTATTTTTATTAATTGAACCAAATGCTCTACATACCGCTAATAATTACAAATTAACACATTTCAGGCAAATTTTGTGGACATGAAACAAGTATTTCTTTGCTAATGTGAACTTGTCATGTGATCAGCAAAGTTGTAATTTTTTTATCAATTCAACATAAGCTAAAAAGTTTAAGTTGCCAGAGTTTGTTTGATTTTGAAATAGTAAACAGATAGAACTGAGACTTAAAGCTGGACTATGTAGGATTTTCTTGTTAAAATTTAAAGAAGTAGCTTTACTGAGTCAGAAGAAAGATGTAGGCTAAATTGTTAAAGTCAAAGAGGAGTTTTAGTTTTCGGTCCATGTCTTACATTTTTTAGCATTAATATTAGTCAGGCTCAATAAAAGATCCGAAACGATGTTTAGGTTCTTGAATGTAAAATCAACATTATACAGAAGAAGATAGAACAACAGTAGTAGATATTTCACTCTCATTCTAAGAAGACATGCAATTGGCCATGTTTTGACTGGGTTCTCTTTGAATTCTCTTTGAACCGTCAGATTCATCCACTCGGGGGAGGGGTCCAAAGCACAACTCACGTCCACACATTCTATGCAATCACACGTTTCCACCATTCTCCAAATTCACATCTTACAAAGTGTAGCTTTAAGATGTCTTCAGTGATCACTTCGACCTCATAGTCCTAAAATAAAATGGAAAAATATGGTTAAATGTGAATACTTTAGTGTCATCTTATGATATGAATAAAAACAACCTCCAAAATGTATTTAAATAAATATAAAAATTACACATTTGCGTCCAGCTGCATTACGTTTTTATCTTATCTCTAAAAGACTTGTGCATGTCGTTTCTGACACCCTACGACATACAGTAAGACATGTTATCCATAAAAATGGACAAAAATATGGATAAAACTTGTAGCTACTACTTTCTTGTGTTGTACTTTGGTTCATCTTCATAGAGACCAGTATGTCACACAGTATCACCAACCACAAAAGCAAGTCTACTTGAAATTACTGAACAACTCAGCATGATTTCAGGCAAGTGTGTGATGATGTAGGCATGCAGTTAGCCTGATGCTAATTGAGGGGTTTAAACTTAGTCTCGTAGCTCTAATTCAAAACTAAAGAAGCAAACTTAAACACTGATCTGTGTTTGGGATAAGGGGGCAATTTTATTCTTTACCATACTATTTCTTTCAAAGCAAAAAATGCTAGTCTTATCCCAGGCTAGCTGTTCACTAGTGCTGCCTCCTACTTTTTGCTTTGTGGTTCCCTGCCAATCACAACGTCCCACCGCTTATTTTTCTCAGGATTAAGAGTTGGCCTTTTTCCGGTTGGCTGGAGTAGCGTCCGTATAGCATATAGCGGCCTTCTCTTTTAATCAGGGAGGTAAAAGAGCAATCACTTACATCAGTCGGTTCGGTGGGGCGGGGTAGGGTTTTCTTGGGGTGGGGGAGTACAGAACTGCTTATTTGTACAGGATCCCGGGACCACTGAGGTTTATTTTAGCAGACTGGGTGAAAAAGGCTGGAGTCAGCATGGAGGAAGCTTGTCCTGGCCTGCGTGGAGAAAGCCATCATGCAACAGATGGGCCTGGTGGAAAAGAGGAGAGAGTGTGAAAGAGTGAAAGAGAATAAGAGCGAGTCTTGCCTATGGGTGAATATGTGTACTTGAAACAGAGGTGGTTAAAGACACTGTGTCAAAATAGAGCAGTTTAGTCCCTTCCCCAAATAACTGGACATTCTATTAGGGACAAAAATGAAACAAATAAAGTGGCCTTTTTGGAATAATATATAAAGAGTCTATGGCATCACATCACATCCATATGTTCTTGTCTCTAATTTTAAAAGCATGGAAATTAATATAGAGTTGGCCCCCCTTTCCTGCTATAACAGTCTCCACTCTTCTGTAAGATTTCCACTAGATTTTGGAACATGGATTCGCTTCCATTTAGCCACAAGAGCATTAGTGAGGTTGGGCTCTCATTTCGGGTGATAATTCCTGGTTTGCAGTTGGCGTTCCAGTTCATCCCAAAGGTGCTGGGATGAGGTTGAGGTCACGGCTCGGTGCAGGCTGGTCAAGTTCGTCCACACCAAACTGAGCAATGTCCTCTTGGGGGTATTGTAATGATGGCAGAAGCAGAAATAGATCTTCCTCCAAACTGCTGCTACAGCGTTGGAAGCACATTGTTTTCTAGAATATGTACAATACGATTGTATGCTATTACTTTTGTAGCCTTCACTGAAACTAAGGGGCTCCAACCATGAAAAACAGACCCGCACTGCAAGAAATAATATCTTAACAAGTGAAAACGTCTTAAATGTAGTCAATAAATCTAATATTTCCCATTATGAGACTATTGTAAGACTATTCCAAGATTATTCCACCTGTTTCTGTACACTTTTACTTGTTTTAAGTGATTTTATCTAGTAAAAGTGTCTTATTCCACTGGCAGGTAGTTTGCTTGTTTTGAGAAATAATGACCATAATTTCAAGAAGTAATGCTTAACACTTTTATTACATAAAATTGCTTAAAAACAAGTAAAAATGTTTAGAAATAAGTTAAATAATCTAACGAAATTCTTACAACAGTCTCATAATGAGAAATTTTAGATTTATTGACTACATTTAAGATGTTCTCACTAAAATATCTTTTTTTTGCAGTGCATTATTCCTCCACCACCAAACTTTTAGGCTTTTAGACACCATGCATTCAGGCAGGTGCCATACTTCTGCATCTGTCAAACCCAGATTCATTGTTGTGTGTGTTGACATGTTGCACCCATATTGAAGCTAGAAAACTTGAGTCATGCAGGTACAACTTTTAAAATAAAGGTACAACTTTTGCAACTTTTAAAGTGTTAATAATAAGAAAGTTGGGGTAATTTTAAAATGTCTGCAGCCATACATACATAATATAGCTTTATAGTTATGTATAACTTTTACTTTTGATACTTCAGTGCATTTAAAAGCTCTCTCTTTTCCATAATCTCTGCCCACTGCAACATCAGAGACAGTGACTCATCCACCCAAACACTGTTGCTCTGTGTGTAAAATCAGTATTTTCTGTTCTCGCTCCATCTCCATTTCTCTAAACTGCTATTCTTACTTATATTGTTTGGTAATCTCTTTAATTATTTAGTTATTTGTAATTTGTACTTTATTTGGCATCTTTTTTTGTTATTTCAGTGATGCGTTGCCAATAATATCACTCATTATGCTCGTACCAGTAAAGCTTACGGAGTTGACCTGGACTGAGTGTGGAGATGGAGAGAGATGGCGAGAGAGATGAAATGATGACAGATGAGTTTCCATTCCGTGATGCCGTCCTTGCCGTGCTAAAAAGAGGCCTCCAATGAGCGAAAAAGATCGTATTGAAAGAACGAAATACTGAGAGGAGTGAGTGTGTGACCACATGCTCGTATGTCACTTGTTAAGAACATATGTATTTCATCAAGGCCATTTCCACATTAAACTGCAGAGATCAGGTTATAAGAGAGAAAGTGCGGGATCATATTTGATAGGCTGCCCTCGAATATTCAGCGAATGAGACAGAGCTTTAGATGATGGACCTGACCTGGCCAGTTCTACGGAGCTGTAGTAATGAATAGCAGTCACACACACACACACACACACACACAAGCGACATAAACTTCTGACCTCATAACGACACAATTTGACTGTGATACACTATATGGCCAAAAGTATGTGGACATATTACCATCACACCTGAAAGAGCTTGTTGGACATCCCATTTCAAAACCATGGGCAGTAATATGGAGTTGGGTCAACCTTTGTGGCTGCAACAGCCTATGAACCACTGGAAAGGCTTTCCACAAGATTTAGGACTGTGTTTGTAGGAATTTTTTTGTTCAGAGGTTAGGCACTGATGTCGCCATCGAGGTTCCAGTTCATCCCAAATGGGGTTGAGGTCAGGGCTCTGTGCAGACCACTGGAGTTCCTCCACACCTTATTGAACTGGGTCTTTATGGACCTCTCTGGAACAAGAAGTGATGCTGGAACAGGAAAGTTAGAAGCATGTAATTGTCTAAAATAGCATTAATATTACCCTTCTTTGGAACTAAGGGGTCTAGTCTGAACCCTGAGAAACAGCCCCAGATAGCATTATCCCTCCTCTACCAAACCTTCTTGTTGGTACTTTGCATTCCTGGCATCCTCCAAACCCATATTAGTCCATCAGACTGCCAGATGGACTCCAGGGAACATGTTTTCACCTCTCCAGAGTCCAGTGGTGACATGCTTTACACCACTCCAGCATTGCACATAGTGATCTTAGGCTTGTATGCAGCTGCTCGACCATGGAAACCCATTTAATGAAGCACTTGATGCACAATTGTGCTAATGTTGCTTCCACGTGCAGTTTGGGACTCTGTAGTAAGTGACGCAACAGAAGACAGGCAATTTTTATGCACTACTCTCTTCAGCACTCAGATGCCACACTCTATAGGTTACAAGACCTAGTACCAGTCTGTGGTACTGGACTGTAGACTGAGAACCTTGGCACTTATTTGGCTGGAAGAATTGAAAAAGGGTAAAGAAACACAAATTATTGAGGGGGGTGGGTGGTTAAATTTGACCTAAAAAAGAATTAATGATTTATTCCACATTACTGTAATTAGTTTTAAACTATATAACAATCTAAAAAAGTTAAGCATCACCGCTTTGTGATAGACCTTCACTGTGCACTGATGCATTTTTACAACACATATTGTCCTTTAACTTTGATGCAGTCATTATTTCTTTGCCCCTCCCCCTCCTCGCTCTCTCTAAAAGCACCTCTGGAGGAATGATTAGCGCACAACAGCAGTACACAGATGCACATAAAGTCCAGCATTAAAACTCAAAGAGACAGCACAATGCATTTATTCATCAAGCGCATTCAATCTCACTTCACTGACAATTAAAAAAAAAAAACAATTACCATAGTCCGGACATCGGCCGATCGATATCAGCTGCCTGTCATTTCAACCTCTCTCTCTCTTTATTCTCTATTAAGTAGGAACCTTTTTATTCACCCTTTAAAGTTTCAGGTTTTTGCCTCACAACTTCAAAATCCAATTATTTTCCTCTAGTCCCACGTGTGTGTGTGTGTGTGTGTGTGTGTGTGTGTGTGTGTGTGTGTGTGTGTACTGTATGTGATGTCTCTCACATTTTTGATGTCACTCTTCTGAAAGATAGACCCCTGTGACTTTGTAGCCTGAGAATACAGTCCAGTTGTGTGTGTGTGTGTGTGTGTGTGTGTGTGTGTGTGTGTGTGTGTGTGTGTCTGTTTATATTTGTATGTTGTTGTATATTTCCAGTACATTTTCATCACCAGAGACAAACAGGCCTGACCTGCAAGACCAAGGAAATGAAGTTTATACAAAAGCTCCATGTTTCACTTTTTAAACTGAAAGCATAAACTCATTTCCTTTTGGTTACTAAGGTTAAGGTTACAGACAGAGTTAGATTTAGAAAATTCTTATTACAAATAGAGACTTTTGCCATTTTGAATGAATGGGCCAAAAGAAATGAGCCAAAAGTACTTGAAAAAAAAGTTACGTTTACTTCTATTACAAGTTAAGAATGTTTTTTACTTTCTACTATAAAGTTACTGTTTAGTAAATATAAAGTCTTGTTCCATATATATATATATATACACATATATATATATATATATATATATATATATATATATATATATATATGTGTGTGTGTGTGTGTGTGTGTGTGTGTGTGTGTGTGTGTGTGTTTGTGTGTGTGTGTGTGTGTGTGTGTGTTTGTGTGTGTGTGTGTGTGTGTATTTTACTGCTGTCTGAACAAAACAGGAGAAGGAAAAACACACTTTACTTTTAATGTAAGTCAATGGAACCAGAATTTTTTCCAAGTAATTTTGAGCCATTTGTTTTTGTCCAATAATCTTGGCATTTATACACAATGTAAAGATCAACAGGCATTTTCACATTGTCATAAAACTGAAAAGAAAAATGGAAATGTCCAATTTTGTAGCATTTCTATTGGTCCAGTTAGTTAAAGTAGCCTTAACTGAAAAGCATCATGCCATTAGGCCACAATGGAGAATGCAGCTTTCATCCAAAATCCCACTCAGTCTGATGACCCAACTGCAGAGAATGAAGAGGATGAAGGAAGTGGTATTGTAGTTAGCAGTTAGTAGTTGTTCTAGCTGTGAGTCTAGAATAAAACTAGCTAGCACTCCACCAGTGTTAGCAGAGCTATTAAATGCATATAATAGTTAATTACATAGGCTTTCACTTATAAAAATGACTCATAAAAATGGTTTATTTCACTCCTGAGTGACCAACTATCAAAGCGCTGACCTCATCAGGGGATCATGAGTTTGATCCCCAGCAATGCCTGGCTGGAGGTCCCAGATAGCATAATTGGCCTCGCTCTATCTGTTGTGTCCCATCTTCTCCTACTATCACTCAGTGCAATACTAACCAACACTGACCTCTGTTAGTTCAAGTCACAGAACTGGCGGTTAGCATTCTCCTCCAGGCATGTTGAGCCATCTTATGACTTTAATGGCTACATGTGCCACTGGCTGACTTAATAACTTTACAGAAAGGCTAAAACCTTAATCACTTTTAATGTGAGGTAATGTAAAGAGATTTATAAAGGAAAGCAATTCTGAAGCATTTCTATTGGTCCATTCATCATGACATTTTCACACAATGTAAAGGACATCCACTGTATTCAAATTATATAGGAAATTAAAATAATTGACAGAAAGTGGAGATACATTGAGATACAGTGATGGATACATGGCAATGTATATATTTATATTCATGATACATAAGACATGTGATATATTTTTTACCAGATATTGCTACGGCATGTATTCAAACTGAAAATAAGTTAACATAAATTAATGTAAGTTAAGTAAAAAATATAAAATGTGCATAACTTTTGCACATACAGAGGTTTGAAAATAATTATGTTTCAGCGCTTTAATGTATGTATTACAAATGAGAAATATTATTATTACTTGTAGCTACTTGAAAATGTATATGCAATATATTGAACATATTATTATTAAACAGTTACCTACCAGAGCCAGAGAGAGCAGGAACAATGATACTCTGACAAAAGATCCCGCATCATGACAATGTATTAAAACAAACCTGTGAATCTGTGTGTGTTTGTGTGTGTGTTTGTGTGTGTATGTGTGTTTGTGTGTGTATGTGTGTGCACAAACAGCCTATTTCTCCATCGCTGCCACAGAAAGCCAGAAATAACAGAGAACAGTGGCCTTTTGCGAGAGTCTCAGCTGGTGCATTAGGAGCCAGTTGTGGGCTTGCGGGACGCGTAAATAAATGGATCAATAGGGGCTGCATTAACCCAAAACATCAGTCTAACAAGCTCCCCGCTAAAAAAGCCATTGCCATAATGAAACTATTATGTGTTGCAGTTTTCTCTAATGTCGCTAATGGTGAATGGTCCACAAAGGGCAGAAACCACATTAAAATCCTTTCGAACCTGCTGTTAATTGGTCCAGGCTTACAATCAGATCAAGCCAATTTATCCCCTGCCGTCTGAACCCAACGGTCTGAAGCAGTAGCCAAAGTAGCACTGCGTGTGGTCATTTTTAGTGCCCCTGACATATGCATTTTTGTGCCTTAGACCATGAAGGAGTAACATTGCCCTTTACGTAAGGTATCCTTGAGAGTCCTGAGGGTGAAGCTTTAGCATTAGCTAACAAGCTGCAGCTAAGTTAGGCTAGCTAGTTATAGTAGCATCCACTGAAATGTATCATGGCATTAGGCCACAATGGAGAAGTGGCTGAAACAAACTAGCTTTAGACCAGAATCCCACTCAGTCTCATGAGCCAACTGCAGAGGATAAAGGAAGTAGTATTGTAGTTAGCAGTTGTGCTAGCTATAAGTCTACCACGAAACTAGCTAGCACTTCACCAGTGTTAGCAGATCTATTAGATGCTTATAGTTAATTATGTAGGCCTACATATGGCATAAAAATGATTAAATGCTGTATTTCGCTCATGAGTGACCAACCATCAAAGCGCTGGCCTTGTCGGGAGATCATAAGTTTTATCCCCAGCAACGCCCGGCGGGGGGTCCCAGATAGCATAATTGGCCTCGCTCTCTCTGGATAGGTAGGATGTCCCATCCTCTCCTACCATCACTCAGTGCAATACTAGCCAACACTGGCCTCTATTAGTTCATGTAACAGAACTGGTGGTTAGCATTCTCCTCCAAGCACGTTGAGTCATCTAATGACTCTATTGACTACAAGTGCCAGTGGCTGGCTTCACTCTGAGGAAACACCTGCTAGTCTTCATCTTTCCAGCCTGGTAGCATTGAGTGATAGCGGAAGACTTAGCTAGTAACAATGATTAATTGAGGTGGAAAAATTGTTTAAAAAATGAATTAGGAAAAAAGTGGTAGAAAATAATGCTATTTCAGTCATTATGTGTGAGAACACCGTATACATAACTTATACAAATACATATAAAATGCAAATGCATATGCACATACAAATAAAACTAATACATTGATAAACTAATAGATTACAGGCTATTAAAGAAATTATTAATCACTGAGAACATTAAGCTATTTAAGGCCTTTCGAGGCTCAGGCTATGCCTGTTGTTAAAATATAATTTCTCTTGTATAAATCAAGTTCAGATTGCAATTGCTGGCATATTATAACTTGAAGTGATGGCTGGCATGTGTAGCTCAGTCATCCCGCAGTTTAGACCAGAAATGTTCTCATCCTTCACTTTTGATGAGCTCTGCTATTCAGAAGGCAATGTTCCCCACTACCGCTGCCATCTGTGAGAAAATTTGTTACTCCGGCTTGTCCGCTGTTCTCTCGGTCAGTGTAATTAGGCTATGTTACATCAATGCTATCAGCCAGTTGGTCATCACTATGTAAGTGTCTAAAGGATCCAACTCTTGAGCACATGTACAGTACTGCGACAAAGTCAGAGACCATCGTTTATGTGTTAATTCTCTGTAAAAAATGGTTACTAAGTACATGTTGTTCAATTTTCAAGAGATTTTCTTGGAGGAGATTAGTTATAAAATAAACGACTTGTAGGGGAAAGTCAAAGAAAAATAAATTAATTTCTACAGAGCCCCACTGGTGACATCCTGTATAAATAAAAATAATGTGTGGCCATGACTTAGTAAGGCATGGGAACAAGATAATTAAGTCATGGCCATGACTTAGTAAGGCATGGGAATGAGATTCTAAATGCGTGGCCATGACTTAGCATGGCATGATCTCGTTCCCATCCCTTACTAAGCCGTGGCCACACATTAAGATCTCATTCCCATGCCTTACTAAGTCATGGCCTCGCATTATTTTAATTCATACAGGATGTCACCAGCAAGGCTTCGTAAATTTCTGAAAACTGTGAAAAATGTTTGAAAGATATAGAGAAAATGGGACCCCTGACAACTTTGCAAGACCACCAAAATTGTCCCCATCAGATAAACAGCACTTAAGCTTTCATCTTTGAGAGAGAAGAGAAAATCAAGCTGCTTTAGATCTGAAAAAAAAAAAATCCATAGATGTTTCTGTCCATCCTTCCACTGTGAGAAGACGACTCAGGATGTGGGAATTTTTAATACATTAAAAAAAAGAAAAATTGCACTAGAATACCAAATTTAGACATCTGAGATGTGGAGGTTTTATGGAGTAACACATCTAAATTTGTAATTGGGATTAATTGGAGTGTGAAAAGCATAAGACGCAGCCAACTTCTAAGACTGAACTCTGGATGTGTGTAAAAATATTTCCACACATTTTTTGAAACTGGAAGCAAGTCTCCTGAAAAGAATAGAAGCTGTAATATGGGTGGGCACTAAATACTGAAGAAAAAAACAAACATTATATTTAGTTGTTGAGGCTTTTGTGTACTTTGCTCCTAATTATACGTGTTCTGCTTTTTTCCTGACACTGAAAAATGAATAATTTCTACTTAATGGCTGTTTTGACTGGAAATCAAATAAATGAGATGGTGGTCTCTGACCCTTGCAAAGTACTGCACGAATTTGGTTTTCTGCCACGTTAAATTGTTGTTGACCCACTCGACGCAACCCCACTTTGACAGTTGTGTTTTGCATGCTTGATCTGTTGGCATTGCTGCAGTCTGTTAATGTTCGCACTGGCGAGGGAACTTCTGGTTCGGCACCACGTCCTGTGATTTTCATCTACAGTTTCTAGTTAACTAGTTTTGTCTTTCATTCCGATTCCATTAAGTTCCTCCAATAGCTTATCAGCAGATCCCATCTTCCATCCTTCATCTATCAATCTTTCGTCTCTTCCCTCACTTTCTCTGATTGCTAACCTTTTTTTTTTCCCCAGAAATCACTTCAGCCTCTTTCTCTCTTTCAGCTGTTGATTAAAACCCCAGATGGAGTGCTTTGCTTCACCTTGGTCCCGTGTGAAAGTCTTGCTCTTTTCTCGGGCGATGGAGGGATGAGAAGAAAAGGAGGAGGCGTACAGGCCGAGGATGACCTCCCTGTTTACATGCGGCTGGTGCCACCTCCCTGCCGAGGCATTGATGTGGAGTTTAGCCGCCCTGGAGAAAGAGCAAAGGGAAGGTGCTTTGACGAGGGTGCGTGGGAGAGAAGTCAAGAGCCTCTCAGAGATCTTGGCTAAAACGGAGCCTGCAGGAGGCCGAGGTTTTATTTTTGTGGCCTTGTCCTATCTGCCTTGCCTTCGCTCTTGGATTCAGAGCAAGAGTTTGACTTCTAGCTCGATGGGAGACTGAGACGGTGCTGAAGCTTTGAGGCACTGTGTGGCAGAGAGAGTACCGCATTGTGTATGTGTGAGAGAATTCCACTTTGTGTATTTGTGTGACATGCAAACCCAGCACGCCGCTAATCTGCTCTTATTAAAAGCTTCTCTGGCGGAATCCCTCTCCACGTCTCCCTAGGACCCAGGCCGATAGGTGTTTAACGTCTTGGGCCAGACAACGCCCCCATTGTGTCCCGGTCACATTCATTCCCTTCAATTTTGAGTATGTGGTGCATTCTCTCGTCCTCAGTGCTCCCCCTAATGGCCAGTGGAGGTACTGCTTGTTGGTTTCAGTGGATGGCACTCTGTGTGTAGCCTATAATCTTAAAATTAAAGGTTCCAAATGGCTTCTATGCCATAGAAAAACACTTTTGGGTCCGTGGAGAACCTCTCTTCTGTGGTTGGATCTTGAAAAAATGACTTTTGTAAATAACATAACACTCGTTTACATTTGAAGAACTTCCTTTAATGTAAAGATTTCACACCTCAAGGCTGTTTCCGGACATTTAGAAGCCCTAAGTGACCCACCTCAAGTTTCACTTTGTATACAGGAATAAAAAAGACAAAAAAAGGGGGAAATAGAATAAATGAAAGCATGATGAATGCATTTTTACGTGGCATATTTATCATGCTCTATAAAAGACCAGTGTTCTTAATTGTTTGGAAGCTAAATCATAATGTTTACAAGAAAGTTACAAATAAGTGACTTACTTACAGGGCCCTAAGTGACTCTGTGGACCCCTTATAGCAAGAAATAGCCCTGCTAGAACCATTCGTCCCAGCCAAGAACCGTTTACGAGAGACCACCTTCCGTTTTTAAATCCAGTTAAAATGGCCATTAAGGAAACGTTATACATTTTTCAGCAGGAAAAAAATATATATTTACACAGAACCATCAGCAACTAAATATAACATCATTTTTTTTAATATTTAATGGGTCCACATTCAATCTTTTATACAGCTTCCATCCTTTTCAGGGCACTTGTTTGTCAAAGAAATATGCAGTCACACCTCCAAAGTTCAGTCTTAGAAGTTGGTTTCATTACCATTCGCAATTGTAGAGGTAGAGGTCACTAATTTTCCTTTCACTCTTCTCTTCCTTGTGCAATTAGGTTATTTTATTCTGAAATATCCGTAAAAATGAATAATTTCAAAGCAATTTCAGATTTGACTGGAAACACAATGCATGAATATATATATATATATATATATATATATATATATATATATATATATATATATATATATATATACATAGATATATTTGTGTGTATATATTGTTCATATAGTTCATAAAGTCATAAGATATTTATGCCTCTTATTGCACATTTGCACTGTCTGTTTTGCACTATTACTACTATTTGCACTTCTGGTAGATGCTAACTGCATTTTGTTGCTTACTGAGTAATGACAAAGTTGAGTCTATCTGTCTATTTATCTATTTATCTATCTATCTATCTATGAAGAGTGGTCTTAGTACTGCATATGTATCCATACACGGTTACAGATAAATGCACCAGTTAAATATTAAAATAACTTGATGAAAATTCCTAGTAATGAAGTCTGACACACTGCCTTTATCGCCTGCTCCACTAACCCAGGTCAAGACTGCTTTGTGTGTCTACACAGATATCCAGTCTCTAGAGGGGGAAAAATGGAGGGAAAAAAGCAAACACAAAACCCCATTTCCCCAAGCAGTGGCTAACCTCTGGGGTAGAGGAACGTCCCTCCATTTAGATATCCCTTGAACCATGAAAATGGACGCCTGAGCAACATTTCAGTGCATAAACTATTCATGCCGGGTTTGTTGTGATGCTCCCGCTTGTACGCCTGCTCCACGGCAATCAGGCAGCTGAAATAAAAGTTGGAAATGGAAAAACGAGCGGCAGGGAGTTAAAAACAAACCCTAAAACATTCAGTTTGTCTGTAAATGCATTTGCTTGTTGGTTAGTAAAAAGCATGGGCCACGTCTTTTGAAAATGGAAATGGATTAGTCGTTTTCATGTCACTGTGCCGAGACCCCTTTTAAAAGCTCAGAGCCGCACTTTATTTGCAATGGAGTAAATAATAAGAGGAAATAAAAGCAGACCAAAAATACAGTCGGGCAGACGAACAAATAACACAAGCGGGAAAAAACATATATACATAACTCTTTGCCATTCGAGTAGATTTTAGCATTGATATTTTATTGAACGCTACTTTGTTGAGTAAATAATGGATGGATGGTGGACATTGGGTCAGAGCAGGTTCGGTATTTTCTGAGAAGGGATATTTATTTATTTATTTATTTATTTATTTATTTGATCTAAAACTGTCCAAGATTACATCTAGGTCTAAGGTTTTTTTTTCAGTGTTCCAGTTAAAACTGCATTAGAATTTTTTTACAATAATAAACAACTATTTATGTAAATGTAGGACAAAAATAACGTTATTTTAATTAAATCACAGTCAAATTTTTGCCTTTAGACTGATCTTGTCATATTAAAAAAAAATAATCATAGTTGCAAAGTTGTCCATAATACTCTTCCATTCAGAATTTTGGAGTCACTTGTCATTGTTATTATATGCAAAAATAACTAATCTGGGCACCAGATGGTATTTTAAGCTGCTGTAAACAGTATTTCAAGTTTGATGGACATCAAGATATTCTTAAATGGTAAATAAGGTACTGTAAGTATCTTCTTACAGTAATTGATGTAATATGTGCTTCCAGATTTGTCCGCCATATTTAATGCTTTCTGGAAATTCATTCTATTATAAATTTATTCGCAATGTTTTACACGTTTCTCAGTCATAGAATCATCTACAGTGCTGTTCATCATCCTGGACACATCTAACATTTTTTCATTATTGTCCTAATAGAAACATTGTATTCACATAAGTGCAACAAACCTGGTTTTATATTAAGGAAAATAGTGATAGCGTAGATACAGCAGATCTGAAAATATATGCCACTGAATTACACGATTTAAAACATTCACCAGGCCCCAAACTTGACATGAGTTTTACATCTTTATTTCAGGAGTCTCAAGATCCCCCCTGATGTGATTTTAATTTAAAAATTGATTAAGGTCGTGGAGCTTTCTGAGTAACGATTAGTCTGCATTAGACATCATTAAAGGATAACCGCAGCGTAAACTCCTCAAGTCTTTGATCCAAAAAGACAACACAGTGATTAGCCCCTTCAGCTTAGCCAAAACAAAAACAAGCCAAGCTCATCTGTCAAATGTTAAGTGTCATTTTAGTCATTCGGGTCTAATGCCTCGCTAAATGTTTTAACAGTCGTTAGTTCGGCACAGACAAAACAAAAACAGGAGCTTGAGTTTGTTTGTGAAAAGTTCAAAGCTGTTGTAGTTTCAGTCTGTAAATGAAATGTCTTAAAGCTCAGCTGAGCAGTTTAGTTAGACGGAATGGACTATAAAGAACAAGTATGTTGGTTCTGAAATATTTGTAATCATTAATGAGGTCGATTTCTTATAGATGGAAACTTACAGAGTTTATCTTCATGGACTTGAGTTGTAAAGCAGGACGTTTCTCCAGTTCTCCAGTCGCTCTGTCACATTCCTGCAGGTTTTGAGGTCTGGAATATTCAGCCCCGCTGAACTGTAAATACTGCACCGCAGCGGTACAGCAGTACAGCGGTGAGTGTGTGTTTTAGCATTTCAGCATTTCATATACAGGGGAAAAAATGAAGTTAAATATTATTTATATAATATTATTCTGAAATTTGAGTTAGTATTGTAAAATGTACTGTCAACTCTGTTAGATCCATTTTTTGCTCATAGCGATGTGAATTAATCAAGCTGTTTACTGATAATAGTTAGTAGTTAGTTTTCATTGGAAACTAAAATCACCTAAGTAAATATATATATATATATATATATATATATATATATATATATATATATAATTAATAATGTAGACAAATTCAAGTTAATTTAATTTAATTTATTGCCAATTGTTGCCTCTAAAAATGTGAAATTATATATGCATATCGCTTTTGTCAGAAGAAAACCTTTTTAGATGTTTTTCAGTTTTTCACATAATTTGAAAATACCTGTTGCCCTTTACATTGTGTGTACATTTAATGATGAATGGACTAAATGAAATGACTCTAAATGACTTAGAAAAAAGTCTGGTTCCATTGACTTACATTAAAAGTAAAGTAGGTTTTTTCCTTCTCCTGTAAAGTTACCATTTTGGAGATACAAAATATATGATATAAACTTTTTTTTCTTTTTTTTAATTTTTGGTCAGAGGGAGAAAGAAAAAAATGTAAATACATTATATATAATGCCATCATTTACATTAAATCTTCCAGAGTTTCTGTCTATTGGAAACTAAAGATTTATTATTATTATTATTATTATTATTTTTTGTAGACAAATTCAAGTTCATTTATTGCCAATTGTTGGCTTAAAAAATATGAAATACGTAAATTGCAAATATATTAAAAAATTTAACTTTTCATTCAGAAAGAGAAGGAAAAAAATGTAAATAAAATAAACATAATTCCATTTGCATTCCATCTTCTGGAGTTTCTTGCAAGGACTTGGCATGTGTGCCCGGCCAGTAACCACACCAGGAACACATATTCTCATATTGCTTTTCCAGATGTACAGCGCAATAACAATGCCACATTAAATTTGATTGAATTATGCTGTTTGGGTCCTGCTTGTGCTTAGATACCTGTCATGGGGACAGCTCACTCTGAATGGCATCATACTTCGTTATAACAGTATAACAGTTTGTGGAAACTTCTAAGGCACGGGATAAATCAGTGACATTTTTTGGTTAAAAATCCATTTTCCTTTCACAATATCAACTTTCTGTCGGATCCATTTGAATTTTCAATTTTCAATTTTTATTTATTTATTTATTTTTTACATCCTGGTCTACCTTCCTCTCTAGGGACCTGGTGGGAGGAGCGGCCTAGTTTCCTTAAGGTGATGCTTTGAACTTTTTCCCTCCCTTCAAAAAAGTTTGGGATAATCCAGAGTGACGGGAAAGGAATGATTGGCGCGGGATGCATTATCCCGCTTTTGGGCCGTAATTTCATGCGTCCAATCCCTGCCGCAGACCGCAATACGGCACTGAGAATTTAGGCAGGGGTCAAGGTGTCAGGATTAATTCTGGGAGGGAGGGGGAGGGGGATGGTGGTAGTGGGGCATATGGGGGGGGGTTAGCGCCTCTTCTGCTCTCTCTCACTCCTCCCCTTCTCTCTTAACCTCCCTCCCTCCCTCCCTGCGCTAGGCTGCAACAGCTGTTGGCCTGTGCTAAAGCAGGCTGAGGGGAAACGGATCTAAAAGGGCCTGGCAGATGACGAGGTTATGAGATTATTGCTGCGCCGCTGCCACACACACACACACACACACACACACACACACACACACACACACACAGTTTCGAATCTGTGCCACCCTCAGGCCCCAAGGCAAAGGGCTGCACTGACATTATACACAAGCCTTACTAAATACACTAAAACAAGCTACTCATCCCAACTTAAAGGACCTGTATCCAACATTTTCTTGTATTTTAGTTTATTTTTCCCTTGACGTCCACTTATGAAACTGACGCATTTTATCATAAGCACTTTCCAGCCCCCCTTTATCCCCAGAACATCTTTCTGCAGGCCCCCTAGTGGCCATTCCTTCACTCAACTTGGAAATGGACTTGAAAATGCTGAATTAGTCTAATCAATTAAAATATTTTCCCAATAACTCTGTAGTCAGATTATCTAGGACACTGTTGGCTCTGTGTGTGTGACATGTTATGGCGCTGTGTTGAGCTGCTAGCGAGCAATGGGGAGTGAAAGGGGAGGGGGGGAGAACACAAAAATGGCCGCACTGTGATAGACAGCTCTCTTGATATCAGACAATTGCCACCATTAAAAATAGCATTCAAAAACATTAAAACCACCTTTATAAATACTGATTTGCTTGCTCACATATGAAGATGAAAATCCATTTTTATAATATTTCCATCAAAATTTATATTCAATTAACATCGCTTTAAAATTACTTCTGTTCTGATTGGCCTCACTCAGAAAGCAGTTGAGGCTGAAACATTCCCTTTTTTTTTTGCATTTTGATAGAAATACTATGATTTTATGTGTATATAGTTGCTCAAAGCTGTGTTTGCTTGTCATATGCTGGTTAGGATTTTGAGTTCTGCTCAAAATTAGCTAGAATTGTCACTACTAAAACATTTAGTAATGTATCAGTAGTGTTAAAATTGTTTTGGTAGTGATGAAATGGAAACTTTAGTTTTAATAAAATAAACATAATTAAAGTACAAGTCATTGAAATCAAAAGGATTTTGGTAGATTCTGTAGAATGACCCATAGATGTCCTTCCTACCAAGCTGAACCAACCCAAAAAACTTTTAAAACTACCTCATAGAAAGTTATTACACAAAATGGCTATGAATATTTGCCTGATATTGGAGATATTGTTTTATGATAATTTTGAGAGTTGATTTTGGCTTTTGTTTTATTGTTTGTATTCATTGCAGAGGGGTACATGCAGGGTATCAAGAGACAAATAGTCCCCAAAGAAAACTTAATTTCTTTCCAGATTTATGACTATTTTTCCATCATCATTACATATAAAAGCACAGAAAACATGTGTAGGTTCACTGGTGGTGTTGTCAACATGGTGACCCCTGGTTCCTATCACCACCACTGTAAAGACAGTCTAAGCAAGCTTCTCTACAATGAACTATTTCATATGAACCCACTCTGAATGAGATTGTTTACATCTCAACCACTGACTTATGCAGAAATGTTGATAAATTGGTGGAATTTCCTTACAAAAGTGTGGGAAATCTAATCCAGACGTTTACACAAAAGCAATATAATATATATATATATAGTCTTATTTGCCACTAATTAAACAGTCTTTATCAACAATATGTTTGTTTTTCTAACAAACTGAAGTTTGGGATCCGCAAACGGATCTTTGGGGTTTAATGGGTTCGTTTTGTGAAGCAGATTTGGTTCAGACATTGCTGTGGGTCGCCAGACTGAAAGGAAGGGCTGCATCGGGAGGGGGACACGAGGCGTAAGACAGGACAAGTGGTGGAATATAAAGTGAAGTAATAAGGAAATTGCGGGCGAGGGGTCCGCCTGGGGTGAGATCGCAGCGGGCGGCCTTCCACCACAGTTTTAGGTGAGGAAAATGGCCGCCGGTCAGGGAGACGTGGGGTCAGCGGCGGGGCAGTGTGACAGGAACGCTTGATGGCAGAGGAGGCGGGCATTGTACCAGCCAGCATCATCATCCCTATCCTCATCATCATCATCACCACCATGCCCTCCACATGAACCCTGTTAAAGCTGTCAATTACATGATGGGAGATTGAGGGATTTCATTTCGGGTTTTTAGGCTTTTTTGTTTATTTGTTTATTTATTTATTTATTTTTATTGTTCTTAATCCCAGCTGGCCATTGAGGCCGAGCAGGAGAGCATTTCGCCCACGCTTTGCTTCCACATAGAATAGTAGAACGCTACTTCAGCTGATGCTAACATCCCAACATTGCCTCTAGCACAAGCGATGCTGTTAAACATTAAAGTCCTTTTAGTTACCAGTCACGAAACAGAGGCGAGCGCTGGGGGCTAAATTTGGAACCATCTGAGCACAATTCTGTTCATATATTATATATGTTTTAGTGTCTTTAATGTGAATCAAAAGTTCATCAAAGAGTTACTGCCAGTGTCTTTAACGCCGGTATAATTTCAGAATAATGCTAGCAATCAATATTTATTTCCAGGCTGAATAAAAATGTTTGCGATGTTGCCAGACTGTATTTGTGAATGATAATGATTTGCAAATGGTAATTAAGACTAATGAATATGCCAGTGTTTATTCATTTGATGAGACTGGCAGGTGATTATGAATTATCAAGGGAAGAAATATGTTGAACATTCATTAATAGGTTTAATTAAACAAAGTCAGCGCTATTGTGGTTTTGATGAAAAGAAATTCAAATTACAAGAGATCTGTATTTACATAGAGATATGAACATATGCTTAATGTATCAGTTAACAGTTGTCTGGTTACAGACACAAATGCACATACATACAGACACGTGTGTGTGTGTGTGTGTCTATAGGTAGGTAGGTAGGTAGGTAGGTAGATAGATAGATAGATAGATAGATAGATAGATAGATAGATAGATAGACAGACTATAACTTTACAAAAGAAAGCAAAAACATTCTTAACTTTCAGTGTAAGTTACATGTTACAAGATTTTATTCAAAGCAGTACTGGGGGGTTTTCTGGTTGTCTTGTCATTTGTAGACAGTGTTTATCGTCGCTGTCCAAAGAAAAAGCCAGCGCTGAAACACTCCCCGTGTCCTCCGTGTGAATGAACACATTTTCTGTAATTAAGTAAACTTTTTGTGCTTTGTGTATCTATGATTTTATGTGTGTACAGCTGTTCAAAGCTGTGTTTGCTTATCAAGGACTGGGTAGAGTTTTTGAGTTCTGTTTAAAAATAGCTAGACTTGTCACTACTGAAACATTTGGTAAAACTTTAATAGTGTTATAATTGTTTTGGTAGTGACAAAATGGAATGTTCAAACTTTTGTTTTAATACATTCAACATAATGAAAGTACAAGTTATTCAAAGCAAAAGGACTTTGGTACATTCAGTAGAATATATTGCCGCTGTCCAAAGAAAAGCATGTATGTCCATTTTTGGCGATTTTCATTTTTCATGATCATTTGAACATGGCATTTCTTCTTCATACATACATACATATATATATATATATATATATATATATATATATATATATATATATATATATGAATTGTGGTAGGAGTGAAACCTTGTATTGTTGAAAAAAAAATATTTAAAGTTAATTTAGATTTTATTAACTGTGGATCATATTTATACCATATTTAATTGTCAAATAATAAGTAATGTAAGTCTAAAGCAGTAATATCTCTTTTTTGTTGTATTTTTTTCATCAGCATGTTAATTTCTGTGCATTTCATCATGCGGAAACTCTTCACACCCAAACTACCTGGCCAGCGTCCCAGACCATGTCACATGTGTTTAACGGTGTATCTGCATAGCTTTACATCAGCGGCCACTCCAGCACACTTCAGTTACACCTCTATATTTTATATTAAATGAAAATTTAACCTCATAAATGACCCACAGCTTTATAACACACTCCCATAATGAATAGCTCAGTTGGTTTGCATTGAAATCCCTGTAGTTACTGAATAATAAGCCTTAGTATGTAATAAACCTGAGATTTTAAGAGGTTAAAGTTACCAATGAAAATGAACATTAAAACCTTTTATTATTATTATTATTATTATTATTATTATTATAAATGACCTACAGAAGAGTATGCTGTTGCCTAAGTGATATTACACATTCATAGAATAATAGTTACTATATTATATTATTGTTAATATTAGTGTCGTGTAAACAAACTTTTTCCCAATAGCCATATCATCCAAATAAATAGCCCCTTGATAAAGACCACTGAAGCAAAAAAAGTGAACCCATTTACTTCTCCAGGGCTTAAGTAGTGCAGTCAGTTTATTTTCAAAACTTAATGCCCAAAATAAATAAAAAAAACGTTTTGGTTCTATTTGGATTATTTCAGGAGAATCCAATACCAAGAAAAATGAAAAAGAGAGACACATTGTTAAAAGTCATTGAGTTCAGAGTTGCTGAATAGATCCATTCAGATGTGCAGGGTGAAGATGATGGCGGCATCCAGATGGGATCTCAAAAAAAAAACAAAAAGAAGCCCAAATGCCCACATAATCTCCCAAATATGAGCCATCGTCTCCCACGGTTACGCTCGGGCGGGTTCATCTGGAGTTCATGATGGCGGCCGTGGAGACCGTGTCTGTGCTGAGGGGTGACGAGTGGCGCTGCTTCGCCTGTAGCTGAAGTTTGGAGAGATGTCCCACTTTAGACATCAGCCCAAAAGCTGCAGCATCCAGTCAAGCTGAACATTGTTTTCTGAAGTCACTACTGGCTGGATCTCTTTTTAATGGCATATCACACATTTTATTGCTATAATAATAATAATAATAATAATAATAATAATAATAATAATATATGAAGCACATGTTCACATATCAGGCTACCTTTCATCAGCAAATGTTACAAATACACACAACTTAATTACTACTACTTGGTGTGTGTATTAGCATTAGCATTAGGCTTGCCATTAATGAAAATAACAACAATAGTAATAGATATCATTTTTCATTTGTTATTGTAATTTTTAATAGCGGTAATAAGAACAGTATTATGATTATCATTAGCATTTACATAATAATAATAATAATGATAATAATAATAATAATAATAATAATAATAATAATAATAATAATAATAGTAAGTTATCAAAACAAAATGACAGTGTCCAACAAAAACAACAAATAATAATCATAATTATTTAATGTTTTGAAAAGTTAACTCACAACTGACTCCCTATTTAAAGGAAAAATATTGTTTATTTATTCTTTTATTCTAAAAACAAGTTGACCACTATAATAATAATAATAATAATAATAATAATAATAATAATAATAATAACAAAACTACTACTAATAATAAAATGAAACACATATACACACATAAGCCTGCTTCACTATTAGCAGCAAATATTAAAACAACAAAATATTATTAATAAAAACAACAGCAGAAACAAGTGATAATATTAATCATACATTGATTCTTTTATTAAGTTAACTTACATCTGGCTCCTTTTTTAATAGCAAAATGTTATTTTTGTTTGTTCTCACAACAACAACAACAACAACAACAACCATAATACAACTACTACTACTACTACTACTACTACTACTACTACTAATAATAATAATAATAATAATACATTATGTAAACAACTGTTTTTTTCAGCATAAAAGCATCTTATTATCATATTTTTGGGGGGCAGTTTTCCCCCATTTACATACCCATGCTCATGCCCATAACCCCTTCATTTATGTTTAAAGGCTATGTTTTTTTTATAATTCCTGAATCCACATAAACCTTCATGAACAGAACAAATAAATTCGTCCCACTAATGCATAATGTCTACACCATCTATTAACCCAGAGTTTATTCACAAACCATTAATCTGTCCAATCGCTTCTTACAAACAGCCTCCTGTCTGATTTTTCAGCAGCTTCTTAAATGACCCCCGTTTTCCACCATTCCTCTGTTTTCACTCTCCGAGACACAATAAACACCAGCCAGTGACGAGCTGGGCTGGATCAGCCTTGGCTTATTGCCATTGCTACTTGATATAGTGCTTTAGCCCTGTTAATACATACCGTCACTCATCAGTGGCCACTTCAGCACACGTTAATAATCATAATTTCAGTGCGCACTTTCCTACAGTAGGGGTTTATTACCACAGCCGTAGTATACATTCTAATCAGGAGGAGTTTACATAGGTTTGATGACTACGGTTATGAAAATAACCCAGTAACCTACATATGAACAGCAATGATCATCTAATCTGGTAATGTCCTGATTGTTGGGGGGAAGGGAAGTGTTACTTCACTATGGTAAGACTCTACTGCCATCCTCAGGAATGTACAGATTTAGAAAAAACACAAGGTCTCAAGCCAGAACACTACAGGGATCACTGATGCATTAGTCATTTACTTTGACTGAAAGGTCAAGCATGCATTTTACATCATCTCAGCCCAAGGTTAGCTTAATATGACATTTGGGATGCTACAGTAAAGAGATATTGAACTAAAATTCATCATAGTCCAGTCATATTGAATTTCTTTCTTACAAAGAGCTGGATAAGCAAGCAAACATAGACTATTGGCTATTAATAATGACCCATTAATGCTCACTGTTTGGCGACTATAACCTAAAATCAGATAAATGGATGTTTCAACACTGTTTTACATTGAATGTGCAAATATATTTAAATTATTAATCGTTAAATAGTTAAAACTGCTGAAATTCTTCGCATCCAGATCATGTTCAACTACTTGATGACTTATTTAATACAGCAAGGATTGAACCCAGAGTGTTAAAACACCTTTTAACTCATTCTAGTGGCTAACTTGGACACTGTTGTCTCACTGTGTTTCACTCTGTGTTGAGCTGCTAGTGAGCAATAAGGTGTGCAACTGTCACGACATAAAAGCTGTGTCCCAATTCAGGGGCTGCATCCTTCGGAGGCCGATTGTGTCACAGTGGCAGGACTAGGCAGTCCCATTTCATATGCGGTCCTTTTTTTTTCCATGGCAACATATCCTGAAGTTCATTGAGTGCCAGCGAAGATTTGAGAACAGTGGCTGGGGAGTACACTTTAAATGTAGGTGGATTTATACTGAGTCGAATTGCTAACGATACAAATGTTAAAGAAAGCCAATGTGGTCTGAAGCAAAACTTACGCTAACGTTTCGTTTTGTTTTATGGAGCAATGACCAAACAGAGAGAAGCATCTCCAGCTCTAATAAATGGAAAACAGGAAATTCACCATAGAGTAGACCGCCTTGGTCTCAATTTTGGTTCAGCCCTCGTGGGTCTACGCAGCCTTCGAAGGACACGCCTTCATAGACCACGTCCTTCGAAGGATGCAGCCCCTGAATTGAGCCTTTAGAATGTTGATTGATCAACATTATTAAAGGAAACAATGCTTAGCTGGACTGAAGGGTCTCCAAAACAGGCACTGCAGTTTATAGCTACTGTGAAAAGGGGTTAACGATACTATCAAACCTAACTTTGGAGCCTAGAAGGCATGTTAGCATCAACAACATGCTAGCACTTGAGATCAGTCTTGCTAATACTGCTATGATAATATGTATACTATGATAATACTTGCTAAAATACTTTCAAAGGTTTAAAGAACATGGTAATCCAATGCTTCTTCCTAGAATGTTTAGATGATGTAAAGGTTCTTTGAACTTTAAAAAGGTTCTACGTACTCACACACTTCATTTATATGGTTCTCCCAAGAAGGCAATGAGATGATTTTTTTTTTTGTCTACAACACATATGGGTGGAGCAACAATATGGACCAAAAATTGTCTTAATAGAAGAACCACTTTGGTTCCCCGAAGAACCAGTGTTTGAAAAAGAGATTTGTGATGTAAAGAAGCTTTCAAAGGTTTAAAGAACATTCACATACTGCAAAAGTTCTATGATAATATGACAATGGTTCTTTCTATAATGTTTTGATGTTGTTGAGGTTCTTCAAACTTTTAATAGGTTCTACATACTCACATGTTTCATTTACATGGTTCTACCAAGAAGTGAGTCAGATGGTCCACATTTTTGCTCCTATCCCACATACAATCCATATGGGTAGCACAAAAATGATCTTTTAACACGTGAAATAATCTCAGATTAATCTAAATATCTAATATTCCTCATTTTGAGATTGTTGAAAGCTTATTATGAGATTATGAACTGATTTCTAGATGTTTTTACTTGGTTGAAGTAAAATTATCTCATTATGCCTGCAGATAATTTTGCTTGTTTCAAGCATATTTTTTAAAATAAGCCAAAAAAAAAGGCCAAAATAGTGAGGTAGTTTTACTTCTACCAAAAATGACTTCAACCAGGTAAAAACAAGCTAAATTATCATATAATAGGCTTGCAACAATATTATAATTGGAAATATTACATAGCTAGACTAGATTTATGAGAGTTTCACTTGCTTAGGGGCCATTTTTTGCAATGTGGTGACCAGTTTGAGAACCACTGCTTTAAAGATCCATCCATTAAAAGGTTCTTTGGGGAACCAAAAGCAGTTCCTCTATACTATCACATAAAGAATCTTGGTACCTTTATTTATAACAGTGTAGATCTATTGCTACCGTATATAAATTACATGAGTTTCCCATCAAATTCACAAAGCATCTAGTATGTCTTGTAGATTGGGTGCTGTAAAATGAGGACAGTCCCGGTCGTGTCGCGTTTTCATATTTTTTTTCTCCTCCCCCTCCTCTCTCTGCGATTACACATTAGAGTTGATAATACCTCTGGGTTCATGGCCTACAGAGAAACAGTGCACCAGTAACCGATTGACCCCACACATTCACTCACAATCCATCCTCAGACACAGATAGAGCGAGAGTGAGAGCGAGACTGCGATTCAAATCGAATAAGTGGAGAAAGTACGGGATGGAATGACTTGCCATCAAGAAATTGCATTGCCGTCCCAATGTTTATATTATAGATAGTAGATACACTAGACTCTCTCTCTCTCTCTTTTGCTCTGTCACTATTACCACGTCCTTTAAAACCCCTCAAGGGGTTACAGACCCCATGCAAAAACAAACAAGCCAGCTGAACCCACAGGAACACCCACAGTGCCACAATTGATTTATGCTCAAAACAATAAAAATAAATCCTACCCCGCTTACTAAATTGCTGACACACACAAATGGGCCAATGAGAAATTACTGGCTCCATTGTCTCTAGTAGGCCTCGTGTTTATGATATGGAAATAATTTGGTTTTGATTAGGCCGTTGGGCGGTTCAATATAGTGCGCCGTGCATCAGTGGCTAAACTAAATACATCTCAATCAAGAGGGCCACGTTATTTCAGTAACGATCCTGCCCACCGCACTGTTGTGATTCAAACCAGCATTGTGGGGCCGGCCGCCTCCTTCCTGACCAAACACACAGACGAGCTCTTGCTTTTTTACAGTGTTGGGACATGAGTTTATAGAATGTCTCATGTGTTTTTTATATATATACACTATATATGAGTACCTATATGTAATAATATAGTTCATAAGTATCGTATATATATAAGTACCTACACTTGTTTGCTTCCCTTTTGCTCTTGAGCCACTTCCATAAAGAACCTTTCAATGGGTGATTCTTTAGTGGTAATGTAAAGGTTCTAATGTAAAGACACCTCAACCTTTACATTATGTGAAGGTTCTGGGAATCTTCAAAAACATGGTTCTTTATGGAACCAAAAGTGAATCTTTTATGGCATTGTTCAAAGAACCTTTAGTGGCACCTTTGTGTCCCATATGTCCCATGTGTAGTGTATTTATCGCTGTTCTCGGAAAATAAACCTCATATCTCCAAAATGGCAACTTTACAGGAGAAGGAAAGAACCTACTTTACTTTTAATGCAAGTCAATGGAACTAGACGTTTTTCCAAGTCATTTTAGGGTGTTTCTTTTGATCCATTCATCATGAAATTTACACACAATGTAAAGAGCAACACATACTTTCAAATTATGTAAAAAAACGAAAAACGAAATTTCAATTTGCAAACAAAAATGGAGATATGAGGTTTTCTTCCAACAGCAGTGAAGTACCTCCTCTCTTTTGCTTCCCCTTTGATCTTGAACCAGTTTCACTTCCCTGAAGAACCTTTCAATGGAGTTTATGTAAAGGTTCTAATGTAAAGTAGTCTTGAGTTGGTAAAGAGCCCTTACATTATGTAAAGGTTCTGTCAGCTCTCAAAAACATGGTTCTTTATGTAGCCAAAAGTGGTTCTATCATGGCATCATTCAAAGAGCTTTCAGTGGCACCTTTGTGTCCACTATGTATTAAATATATGTAAGTATGTATGCACAATATGAACAAGTTCCATATGGGCTCTGCATAAGTATGTGCCCATATGTAGTAATAATATGTCCTATTTGTATTATTTGTATCTCAATTTTTGTCATTTTTTCAGTTTTTGAAATAATTTGAAAATGCCCATCTCCCTTTACACTGTGTTCAAATTTCATGAAGAATGGACCAAAAGAAATGGCCCAAAATGATTTGCAAAAATTCTGGTTCCATTGACTTACATTGAAATTAAAGTATGTTTTTTCCTTCTTCTGTAAAGTTAGCATTTTGGGGATACGAGGTTTTGTTCTGACTGCAGCAATGTCTATCATCACTATTGTGGCAGCACCTTGTAGGAAAAAACAGTAGCTTATTAATTTAGCTTTATTTTACATGAAAAAGATTTTTTCAAATATACAATATGGGAAAATATGAACTGTAGAAATGTGAGAAAATGTTAAATAAACTACTGCATGCCAGTCATTTTTAACGTGGAGACAACCATGCACAATCTAATTAAGATAAATAAACAGAGTTTTGAGGCGTATCACGGGAGTGAATATGAGTAAAATGATTTGTGGGTAATTAAGTAATTTTGGAGCATTTCCATTGGTCCATTCATCATTGAATTTTAAATATAAATTGTACATATAGTACCTTTATATAATACACTTCTAAAAAATATAGGAACCTAAATAGTTCACTCAACTACTTCAACATACTGTTCTAGGCAAAAAAAAAAAAGGTTCTTTAATCTCTAAACAATGAGCCCCATTCCCCAACTGTTCTTAAGAAGAAATTTCTTCTTAAAACCCACTTATGCGGTTTTTAAAAAGATTCTGACATTAACCGTCATTTTCTTATTTGGGATTTGTTCTTAGGTAAGAACAGAATCTATACACACTCAAGAGCACAGAGGTGAGAACAGTTCTGCGGTTTAAGAACACGTCATGAATCTGATGTAGATTTTTTCTTAGAACCTTTCTCAAGAACACATTTAAGAAAATAAATTTAAGAAGATATTGAAGAAAGAGGCCAAATGTTCTTTAAACATACATGTCTCATTTACAAAACTGCCAAAATAGTTCTTTAATGAACCCTCCACTGAAAGGTTCTTCAGGGAACCAAAAGAAGTTCTTCTATGGTTTGTTCCAAGCAAGTAAAAAGAAATGGTTTTGCTTTTTCTGTTAAAAAAAGGAAAGAAACACAGAGCTTTTTTTAAAAGCTTTTTGCAAAGTCATGACCAGTTTTTTTGGTCCAGTAGGTAAGCCTTGTTTTTCTCTGGATTTCCTGACAAAGTCAGGACATATTTTGTCAAAGCAAGTACACAGCAATAAGATCACCCCCGTGCTATCTGTATCAGCACGGCCTGGCTCTGGCTTGACGGAGCATCAAGCTGTTATGTAGGTTAGCTGCACTGATAGAGCTCCAAGCCATGGGGCAAAGCCAACGAATAAAAAAGTCTTTGACGAGATGGCGGCTGGAGTGTGTGTGCGCATGGTGCACGCAGTGTGCTGAACAAACAGTAGAGTGTGTGTGCAGGGTCAGTGCTCGGTCAGAGACTCGTCTGTGCATCCTAGTTTTGCAGAGTGTGTCATGGTGCACTTCTGTTATTACAGGCTCCGGCGCCTAATGTGGGCTGAGTGTGCCGTCTACTGTACAGACTCAGAACTCAACTCGCACGCTGCAAGAACACTCGCGCGCAGAACCCACGGCCAAGAAAGCGGCACACAGAAATATTTCCATAAAAAATTTGGGCCTGAATTCCTCACAATCTTCAGTCTTCTCGCGTGCATGTACATACAGAATGTTCACATTGTTGCATATAAAATTACAAACAAATCTGTGCTTGAAATAGAGACTAGAATTGGTCAAGTATAGAGCCACCACTGTACATGAGGGTCAATTCAAAATCTTTATTTTGTTGAAATTATTAATAATAAGAATAACAAACACTCCTAGTATCTTTAATTCTCTCTTTTATTTAATATCCTTTATGCTTTTAATATAATGTTACAATATATATTTTTCTTGTACATTACAATTATGTTACATGCTGTTCAGCAAAAATAACATACTGAAAAATTCAATTGTGTTCATAGCTTATGAAGTGCAACTTTAACTGTTGGTAACACAAAAATAAAAAGATGATAAAATAAATAGTATTTATCATTTCCACAGCTAGCTATAAAATATAATTTACAGAGAGAAAATCAAGCTAGAATTTTCTTTGCAATAATCAACTTTGCATGGTGTATATATATATATATATATATATATATATATATATATATATATATCGCTGCTGTCTGAGATTTTTGCCATTTTTCAGTTTTTCACATAATTTAAAAATGCCTGTTGCCCTTTACATTGTGTGTAAATTTCAAGATGAATGGACCAGAAGAAATAAAAAAAAAATACTTGGAAAAACTCTGGTTCCATTGAGGTGCATTGAAAGTAAAGTATGTTTTTTCCTTCTCCTGTAAAGTTACCATTGTGGAGATACAAGGTTTTGTTCCAGTATATATATATATATATATATATATATATATATATATATATATATATATATATATATACCTACAGATCAATAATATAGTCAATAATATAACACGCTGTCAGATCAAAAATAATCTCTCCAAAACAGTAACTTTATAGGAGAAAAAAAAAAATAGACGTAATGAAATATTTTTATTCAAGTGACATTAGATCTGTTGTTCCACACATCATGAATTTTGAAACAATAGATCACAAAACTACAAAGCTGGTGTTATCAATTTATGTTTAAAAAAATAATAAAATCAGCAAACATGGAGATGCAAGGATTTGTTCAACAGCGGTGATATATATGCACACATGCGCTATTTATTAGAACTCAGTATGCTACAGATTGGTACATTTGGAGGAAAATGTCAACAAATACTGCAAACATTCAAACAATTTCAAAAGAAATGCAGTTTCATGCCAGCAGTTTGGCCCTTAAAGGTCAAACAACTCTTTACGCCTTTTGTCCCCCCATGACAGGCATTCACACCGCTATCTGTTACTGAGTTCCCACAGGACGGAATATGTGATGGTCAAGTAAAGACAGTGGAGGTGACAGTTCCCACCTGTTGATCCCGCTCCTGTACAGGACATGTTCATGTGTCTTTGTGTGTCTGTTTTCCAAAAGTCGTGAGAAAAGTGAGACAGATAAGGTTGAGTGCTTTAGTGGTCTTAAAAAAACTTTTTAACCTCACGTGTGTGATTTTTTATTGTACTGTGCAATTTTGGGAATAAGAAAGAAAAGCACAGCATGACTTTTGGGATTTTGGGAATTTTAGAAATTTCCATTAGGGCTAAGCAGTGCACCCGTATTAGATCAGTTATACATAACCTCCATGTAGTTACAATAAAATGGATGATATTATAAATATACAAAAAAATATAAAAGTAAAATCAATATGAAATATATAAATATACTTGAAGTCATTTTGGACCATGTTCTATTTGTCTGAAAAAAAAAAAAAATCGCAATAATGGGGTGTCTTTCTATCTATCTATCTACCTATATATATATATATATATATATATATATATATATATATATATATATAATGTGAAAAATTGAAAAACATCAAAAATGGAAATATGAGGTTTTGTTCAAACAACAGCCCTATATACACATGTATATATAGTAGTCCACTTCAAAAAAATTCCCTTCATAAAAATGACAAAAATTACTTAGTGGCCTGACAGTGACCACACACCTTCTCCCCCACCCTCCCAGTGGGAACTGCCCCACCAGTACATTTCCAATAAAAGCTCCAAATGCACAAATAACATCTTTCTTTCTTTCACACTCTTCCACATTCAGGCACTCCACTCCACCTGCAAACACACTCCGAGTTAAAGTGCATGATTTCTAGAGCGAAGGCTTATCCAAAGTTTCTTCTTTCCCACTTTTTCACAGTTAAACTTCTTCTTACCTCAGATCCTCATAACTTCCCAACTCGTACAGTTTGCCTTTCCAGAGCTTTCCGTGAACACGCAGCGACGAGCGGAAAAGGTCGCTCTACATGAAAGAGAAAGGGAAAAAAACACTCAGTGAGACATGTAATGTTTTCTTGGTTTATACAGCAGTATGTAGAACAGTTCCTCTGGAGCACGCTTTCCTCTTTTTAATTATATGATTGAGAGATTTAAAATAAACAGGCGGAAAGATTGGGCAATCAGATCCTCTCTGGGTGTCTCTGAAATCAGCCCCGGAGGAGTGCGGCCTCTGGGACGGCCGACTGAGGCAGCGCTTTCACTGTCATCAGACGCAATCATTTGAAAGGAGAGATGATGGAGAAATATGTAATACAGGAGCCAAATGAGTTCCACCATAATTTTGCGTGTCTGCAAGCTGACCACAAGTGCCATAGAGAATATTGTAAGCATACATCTACATATATATATATATATATATATATATATATATATATATATATATATATATATATATATATATATATGTATATGCAGGAACACACACATCATCCCTCTCATATCAAGAGTCCATTTTTTTTTTCTGTACAGCATGAACATTTTATAACAACAATATTTTGAGAGCTAATAATAATATTAGTGAATAGAAGACATTGTGAGACCTTGGTTTTGCTGAAAATGACTATATATCATTTATTATTATTACTATTATTATTATTATTATTATTATTATAACTATTATTATGTGAACAATTTAATGGACAGGCGTCACCCATATATATGATTTCCTTTCACTCAGTTTGTTTTCAATATATTTGGCTGACTTACTATACAGTATGGATAACTTCACTGACATATTTATGTATATATATATATATATATATATATATATATATTGCTGCAGTCAGAAGAAAACCTTGCATCTTCAAAATTGTAACTTTACAGGAGAAGGAAAAACATACTTTACTTTTAATGTAAGTCAATCGAACCAAAAATTTTTCCAATTAATTTTGAGCTGTTTCTTTTGGTCCAAACCTCATGAAATTTATACAAACTGTAATGAGCAAGAGGCATTTTCTAATTATGTCAACAACTGAAAAATGTATGTATAACTACTGTTTAGGATTTCAAAACATTAAGAGCCAATCTGACCACTACATTCCCCAAAATTAAAAAATAACACAGTAGGATGTTGCATATTAAAGTCATATATTAAAGGCCCTGACAAGAGCTGTAAACCAATATTTGTACATAAACTACAGCATTTAAGCCTAAAATATTTACTCTGTTAGAAAAACAGCAACGCTGTTTTGCTCCCCACTGCAAATAACGAAAGCATTCTGAAAATGTGAAATATATATTTCGTAGTCTTTGATGTATCTGTGGGAAAACATCATAAATTTATAATGGATGCACATCCTTCTAATGCAGGGGTCAAACAGAGCCCACAAACATAATCAAATACACATATACTATTACTAATCTGCATTTATTGTTGTTTATGTATGTACTGATAGAGTAGAGATTCATTTGAGGCTTCTCAGTAGAGCCCAGAGTCTGACAAATATACAATATGGGAAAATATGAACTGTAGAAATGTGAGAAAATGTTAAATAAACTACTGCATGCCAGTCATTTTTAACGTGGAGACAACCATGCACAATCTAATTAAGATAAATAAACAGAGTTCTGAGGCGTATCACGGGAGTGAATATGAGTAAAATGATTTGTGGGTAATTAAGTCCTTACAAATAGTAAATCAAGCAGATGGAATCTGTCAATAGATCACAGCATTCGCAACTAAGAAGGCAAAATGCATTACAAGGTTACAAAAATAGAATAATAACAGTGCTATCTATTTATATAACATCAATATTAATACATTTTGTTGCGATAAAGAATTATTGTGGAATCTCAATGTATTCATTCTTCAGTGGGTTTCCGTGTTTGGAATATTAACTCGGGATCCATGGTTAACTCTTCATGTTTACCATTACTATATACTATATGCTATATACTATAAACAGAGATGAAAATTTCATATGGTTTATTTATTTGTCAAATAGCTGCCTGACCATAATATATAATGTAAAATGTGATTGCTAAGGTAAAAGTTACTAAAGAATCTCAATTAATAATTTTCCTGTAGTGATATTAGCCAAAAATACGCTAGTTTAGGATGAATTTGGGGAGATTTGAAAGTATTGGCAGTGAAGCATTTGAGTCAAAATGCATATTATCAGTATATGAAATTATGTGAGGCAAGTGTGCTTTAAAATGTACAAAAATAAAATAATAAGCTAAATATATTGCGATGTATTTGGTTCAAAATCAATACTAAATATTTTTCAGATTTTTTTTTTTCAGAATTTTAGCGTCAGAATTTATAGACATTAAACATGAAAAAAATATATGAAATGTAACTGTGAAGGTAACATTATGATCAACAATGATAAACAATAACGAAATTACAGCAGTTATTTAAATTGCATTTGCTGTGTTTTCCGAACTACAGTCTAAATGGTCAGTGTTAATGTGCCATTTTATACTACCACTTCTGTCCATTTCTGAACAGGACGATAAACATGTATTACATATGTTTCATTTTACATGATTTTGCATGCAAACCATGATGCAGCAGTGACACAGTTGGTGAGGGGTAAATGCACCATGGTGTGTTAGCAGAGCGCTCGACTGCACTGTCTCCACCTGAGGCACACACTCGCCTGTCTTTAACCCGGTTACATAAAGCGAGAGAGAGAGAGAGAGAGAGAGAATGAGAGCGAGAGACATTAAGGGCAGCTTTGGGCTCATAATTACGGTCCAGTGTTGTTCAGAGATCTCATACAACCGGGCACATGCTGACCTACATACAGTCTGATTGAACTTAGTGAAAACCCTCTCTTTCAGTGTGGCTAGTACATCAAGCATGCGTACCCGTGCTTGAACGTCCAGGAAACTAGACTTGAACAGTAGTGCTAGCAAGGGGGCCGCTGGGGGATAACCCGCCGGGGCCGCAATCATAAAGGTATGGCGGTAATTTCTGCTGTTCCATGATGGTAATTGCCGGGCCTGACTCATGCGAATGAACCCACTGATTCACCTAGACCACCGTTCAATTACCTCCCAAAAAGAATGCGTGACCGCTCCTTTTGACCCCATCTGATTGGACGGTCAAGTTTGCTATCCTCTGACCCGTACTTTTATCAGTCCCACCCTGTCTGCTGTCTGTTTGTGTGTCTCTTGCTGAAAGAGAAAACCGCAGTAGAGCACGATGATGAATTCGACTCCTTTGATGAGTCAGGAGTAATGTGGAAATTTGTTCCCGATGATCTATCTTTCCGACTTTATTAATTCCATGTTGTTCGAGTCCAAGAGTTTGCTGATTGCAGTTCTGTGAAAACGCAATGACAGTGAAAAAAAAATGGAATGGTTTCTTTGCCTAGAACCCGACGCCTTCCGTTGGCTTCAAATGTCAGTCTAATGATCAATATTTGACACCACTGCGGTTTGACATTTGAAGGCTTCTAATTATAGTTGCTGTAATATCGCTTTTATTTATCCTCGTGATACATCTCATCTCATCTCGATGAGAAACTAGCCCGTTTAAATAAAAATGACTATTCCAAGCTTTTCTGGAAGGGAAATAGATCTTCACTTGTCTGCAACTGGTGTCTTTTGTCTGGGTTTAGATCCACTCTCGGCAAAAGTGGTGGGCCTCTGCGAAAAAATTTTGTGATGTATGGGCGTAGATGGTGGAGTGATGGCCCAGTTTATAGGGACTCCTCGTACTGCCGAAGTTACCACGCGAGAGGCGGGTGAGGACGGAGGAAGATGGATGCCCAACTTGCAGCGTGGAAAATAGGTCAACCGCTCGTAATGCGCCTGAACTTTTGAACTGAACAAAAGTGGCTCCATTGTCCCGACACTCAGCTCCTGAGCCCCATTAGAAGACCCGTCCTTTATCAAGAGCCTGCTTTCTGATTTATCCTTTCATACTCATCGTTTTTTTTTCCCTCCTCTTTCCTTTTTTTCACAGGTAATTTTCCCTTTTTTCGCAGTCGACAGAAAGCAGGGAGGTATGTTACTGGAGTTACAGGTACTGCAGATTCTTTTGTATTAAACATCATCTATAGACGGTGCGTAGGTCATATTAGTGAACTGATCTTGAGTACGTGTTTTAGTATAGCAGCAAAGGCAACAATGGAAATATGACACTGCTGCTGTATTGGGTACTAATCTGTGGGCGAGTTGCTCAAAATATATTTTAATATGAACATTTTCCCCCTCACCCTTGAGATAAGTACGTAACTTTAGCAAGACCCAATCAGAACCTGCCGCAGTCTCTTACGTCATCAAATCAGCCTACTTCGGTATCGCGATGCAGGGATTGGTCGGTTTCTCTCGCCGTCACTCGAGTTGCCCTGCGAATGACCTCGCTTGTTGTCCTCACGAACAGCGCCTTCACTTAGCATGCCGGCTAAACCAACACTGAAAAAAAAACAAGATGGCGGCTCATAATACCTTCTTTTCTCCGGTTTACAGCCTCGTTGTCAAGCTCCAGTGGCCATCTTGGAACTGCCCCTTGCTGTGGCCGCAAAGTAGATCCGCCATTCTCACCAACACGTCGGTGACCAGAACGGCTGCTAATGACAGATGTTCATCATAAAGGACACAACTTTGGACCGTAGATTCCTCTGTTAGCTCACTACGCACCTTCTGCCTCGTTCGTTTTCTTTTCAGCGGGTTATTTTAGACCCTTACCTTTATGTGTACGCACCCGTGAATGTGCCTGTGCATTGAGTGTGTGTGTTGGTGGTGTGTGTATGGGGGGGCCGTGAGGGGAGCTCATAATATCGGATTGCACAGCCTGCCCTAGCCAAATGTGAATTTTATACTCTAGTGAGCACAGCCTCTAGCTTTCATTAGCTCACATTCTCCTCAGCGGTGCAAACGTCCTGTCGACGTGTGTGTGTGGGTCTGACAGAGGAGTGCGAGGGGTGAAGGGGGGCGGTCAGCAGGCTTCCGAAGCCATGTCCCTACACAAAACCTCTTGACTGGACAGCTCTTTCCCCGTATTGTCCAACTGTTCACGCCTGCTACCGGATTCTGAGCGTGTGGCTAGGCTAAACATTGGCGCTAATGGTTTTCCTAACCAAAAAGTCTGAGAAAATGTTGTAAATTATTGCCCAGCTGTGGCACATTTGAGCCTCTCATTTCTTGCTCTGCTTGCTTTAAGCTAATTTAACAGCCTTGGAAAGTGTGCAGTCTATCGTTAGCATGGCTAAAGCTTGAGTTACTAGTGACTAGCATTACTAGCAGTGGCTTAGCAGCTAATTAAACAGTCCTTACAGAGGTTTTCCATCACCATTGCCAAGGGCAATCATATATTTGCAAACCTGATTAAAAAGGGACAAATCCAGACCGAGCTAATCAACTCATTAACCACTCAAGGCTAAATCTCAAATGGCATTACAAAGGCCACATTCCGAAAAAAAAGCCGAAAGGATTACGCTTTCTCGCTAAGAAGCTTTTCTCTCCGTCTTTTCTGTCTTACTATTTGAAACTTTGTTGTGCTCTATCCCCCCGTCTTCAATTTAGGGCCAGTGAACGGAGACGACGAGAGCAAATTGAAAAGAGAAACGTACATGTACGTAAACCTCGTGTGCCGAACGATGGGGCCACGGGATACAAGAATTGTTTCTGTCAGAGTCTCCCCTGAGAGATGAAAGCAAATGCTGGGTCTGTCTCATACTATTAAAGCAAGCAGTTCCTCTCAACCCTCTCTCTCTCTTCCTCTCTCTCCCTCTCTCTGTCTCGCAACCCGCAGAAAAGAAACTTTCTCTATCCTTTCCACCCCCCTTTCCCTCTGATTGTCTTTGTTTTCTTCTATTTTTATTTGATGACTACTGAGGACAATCGTCCGACTTGCCCTTTGCTAGATGTTCTCATTAAAGCAGGTTCGTCCAGGGCTCGCTGCGGACGGAGCGAAGGACGGCTGCATATGGAAAGCAGTAAACAGAGGGGTGAAAGGTGATGCTCGGCCTTGTTTACAGCCCACCGCTAATGACCGCAGTGTGTGCCTCCGTCTTCTCCTCTCTCCTGCTGTCGCTTCCCTTTCTCCAGTCGCCCAAACAAACACACCATCAACTTCAATTCCACCTCCGGTTGGCCACACTGACAAGGCCAGTGTGTGTGTGTGTGTATGTGTGTGTGCGTGTGTGTGTGTGTGTGTGTGTGTGTGTGTGTGTGTGGGTTTGTTTTGGGACATTTTCAGGACAAAAATGTCAAAAAAAAAAAGTCAGGACCTACAAAAAGGGGCATGATTTGTTAAACGATTTTTTAAAAATTAAAAGAACAAGCATTCTTTGGAGGGTACTGTGGTTAAGGTCAGGGTTAGGATTAGCGTTAAGCATGAAAATGAATTCTTATGATATATAGGTATTTACATGTTGCTATCCGAACAAAACTTAATATCTCCATTTTTGTCTTTTTTTTACATATGGGACATATTACTGTTACATAGCACAGTCCATCGTTAGCATGGCTAAAGCTTGAGTTACTAGTGACTAGCATTACTAGCACTGGCTTAGCAACTAATTAAATCCAGAGCTAATCAACTCATTAACCACTCAAGGCTAAATCTCAAATGGCATTACGAAGGCCACATTCCAAACCCCCCCCGCCCCCCCCCCCAAAAAAAAAAGCACAATATGTCTAATACATATAGGATATATTATTGTGGATAATTACATATGGGAAAAAAAAAAGATTAAAAATATCAATTTGCACTTTTATGTTTATTACATCTTCTGAAGGCAGATAATTATCCAAAATTATTTGAAAAAAAACCTTTTATTTTACCTCTCTCTCACTCTCTCTCTCTCTCTCTCTCTCTCTATATATATATATATATATATATATATATATATATATATATATATATATAGAGAGAGAGAGAGAGAGAGAGAGAGAGAGAGAGAGATATGTATAATACATATGGAACATATCATTAATAAATATGAAAACGTGGTTTTGTCCCAACAACTACAGAATTACATGTTTTGTTGATTATCTAAGTGAAAATAAGTGAACATAATAAGTGAACATAAAATGTGCCCTGTGCAAAAGTTATGGCACATTTAAATGAAATTAAATTTAGCTTTTTTTCCCAAAATGTTAAACTTAGCAAATAAATAGAAATTGTGCTCTGTAATTTGTAGAAACATGCCATAATGAGTTTGAACCCTGTAGAGGATGTGCTTTGCATACAACTCTATGTTTACTAAATACATACAGGCCATGTTATTATTACATATAGTTCCTGACTCATATAGATTTAGAACATAATAGTGTTACAGATAGGTACTTACATATGTATAAAATATTTAGGGGATATATAGAACTTCACATTCTCACACTGTATAAAAACAATGTTTGTGTGTGAGTGTGAGTCTGTATAAGCTTCACTGTTGACCTAAAGCTCTGAGGAGACAGAGCTGCTGGACAAAGAAAAACTCCTGGAAGTCCATTTGTGTGCAGTATCTTTGTCTCCCTTCTCTCTCTCTCTCTCTCTCTCTCTCTCTCTCTCTCTCTGTCTCTCTCTCTCCCTGTCTCTCTCTCTCTCTCTCTCGGGTTCACTCAGAGTGCACTGGTCAGGGAATGTGAACGGTAGCTAAAATGGAAGTGTCTGCAGGCCACTCTCTGACCTGTCATCTCTGTCACACTGCTGAAGCCGTGATGTGTGCTACTGCGGTGGATGCTCTGCCTTCTCTCCATCCATCCCTCCCTCCCTCTCTCTATCTCTCTCTATCTCTTCGTCTCGCTCCCGCCACTCACCCGGTGGTGAAACAGGATGTGCGTGTTAGACTAATCGGCCGTTATGTGAAATAGACCTGATTATGACCCCACAGAACAGATTAAAGCCTGAGAGCGGACGAGCGAGCGGGAGAGTGTACACATAAAAACAGTGGTTGACTTCACGTATGTTGTACAGAGTTGAGCGCTGTGGTAGCAGTAGAACTTAAAGTGATCATGACAGTAAGGATACATTTGATTACATTTGCTTTGGACTGAATTGAGAGAGAGAGAGAGAGAGAGAAAGAGTGAAAGAGAGAGAGAGAGAGAGAGAGAGAGAGAGAGAGAGAGAGAGAGAGAGAGAGAGCATCAGCAACCAAATTTTTACCTTTTTTTATTCTAAGTATATGTTTATACATTAAGACATCAATAAGAAATTTGAATTATATATAATTCAAATATATATATATATATATGTATGCATTTTTACCAGACATTATATAAATATTGCTGCTCTAGGAAGAAAACCTTGTATCTCCATTTTTGTCGTTTTTCAGTTTTTGGCATAATCTGAAAATGCCTGTTAGCCTTTACATTGTGTGTAAATTTAATGACGAATGGACCAAAAGAAATGACCCAAAATGACTTGGCAAAATGTCTGGTTCCATTGCCTTACATTAAAATTAAAGTAGGTTTTTTCCTTTTCCTGTAAAGTTATTATTTTGGAGAGACAAAATTTTTTCTTCCGACAACAGTGATATATACATACACACACACACACACACACACACACACACACACACACACACATATATATATATATATATATGTGTGTGTGTGTGTGTGTGTGTGTGTGTGTGTGTATAGAGCTTGTTTAACTTTCAAAAGGGGTGAATACTTTTGCACAGCACTCACCACTGCTGTAGTAACAAAACTTTGTATCTCTTTGCTACTTTGTAACATTAATATGTTAATGTAGTGAGGTTTTATGTCACGGATTCTCCCTTTGTCCCTCTGAGTGTCTGTTTCTTCACTTCTGTTGTAGCCATGTGCCTTTTTGTTTTCTTTTACCATGTGCTTTTGTTGTTGTTCTGTGTCTCCTCCCTGGTCCTGCCCCCTTGTTATCTGTTCCACCTGTCTGTGCTCCGCCCCTCATTAGTCCCAGGTGTTTCTTATTTTCCCTCAGTGTATTTATACCCCTGTGTTTGTTCAGTCTTCGTCTTGCATTGTGGATGTTACTCTGTGAATGTAATCTTGTCGCTTGTAGTTTGGTTTTGTTTTGTTTTCGTTATGGACTCTCATTTCAATAAAAACTCGCATTTGCATCCCGCCTCCATGCCTCAGACGTTACAGAATGCAAGACCACACAGGGAAGCAGCGAGTTTGCAGGACCTTATCAAGGAAAATGAGGTCAGACTTCAGGAGAGCTACCATCTGCTCTGTCGGCTTCAGCTGTTGCTCCTTAGTAAGGAGAAAGCCTCAGCCATGGACGTCACAGCAGGCCCGCCAGCCTCAGCCATGGACGTCACAGCAGGCCCGCCAGCCTCAGCCATGGACGTCACAGCAGGCCCGCCAGCCTCAGCCATGGACGTCACAGCAGCGCCGCCAGCCTCAGCCATGGATGTCGCAGCAGGGCCGCCTGCCTCCGAGGACGTCGCTGCAGGGCCGCCTGCCTCCGTGGACGTCGCAGCGTCCCAGCCTGCCTCCGTGGACGTCGCAGCGCCCGCCTGCCTCGGGACGTGCGGGCCCAGCCTGCCGCCGAGGACGTCGCAGCAGGCCCGCCTGCCTCCGTGGACGTCGCAGCAGGCCCGCCTGCCGCCGAGGACGTCGCTGCGGCCCAGCCTGCCGCCGAGGACGTCGCAGCAGGCCCGCCTGCCTCCGAGGACGTCGCAGCAGGCCCGCCTGCCGCCGAGGACGTCGCTGCGGCCCAGCCTGCTGCCGAGGACGTTGCTTCCGAGTTCCCTGACCTGCTGGTAGCCTCTACATCCCCAGACCTGCCCATGGCCTCAGCGTCACCAGTCCCAGTTCCTGCTCCCTGGGCCACTCCTGCTCCTGCACCCCGGGATGCCACAGTTTCTGCTCCTGCACCCTGGGCCACTCCTTTTCTCATTTCCTGTCCTGGTTCGGTGCCGGCCTCTCAGCATTATGCTCCGCCGTCAACCTCCCAGCGACCCCCTCCTATGCCAATCTTTCAGCGTCCAGTGACGGCCTTCCAGTGTCCTGCTTCAGTGCCGACTTTCCAGTTCCCTGCTCAGTCTGCCACCCAGTTCCTTCGCCTGCATGAACTTAATTCTGTGTTTTCCCCCAAGTCTCTAGTCCATAGTTTTGTTTTTGTCCCTGTAACCATGTATATATCTGTACCCGTCTCAATCAGTGTTCCTGTTTCTGTGTTTGGTCTTATTGTACCTGTTCCTGTCCATCTTTCTGTCCCTGTCCCAGTTACCATGTCTGTTCCTGTCCCCATGTCTATGTTAAATCCATCTCCTGTTCTCTCTCCACTTTGTCTTCAGTCTCGTCTCCTGTCCGGTCTACTATCCTGTCTCCTACCCAGTCCCTCCTCCTAACCGGCTCCCACTTTGGATGGCCTTTGTTTTTCGCGCCTCGGGAGCTGCGCGTTAGGAGGGGGGTTCTGTCACGGATTCTCCCTTTGTCCCTCTGAGTGTCTGTTTCTTCACTTCTGTTGTAGCCATGTGCCTTTTGTTTTCTTTTACCATGTGCTTTTGTTGTTGTTCTGTGTCTCCTCCCTGGTCCTGCCCCCTTGTTATCTGTTCCACCTGTCTGTGCTCCGCCCCTCATTAGTCCCAGGTGTTTCTTATTTTCCCTCAGTGTATTTATACCCCTGTGTTTGTTCAGTCTTCGTCTTGCATTGTGGATGTTACTCTGTGAATGTAATCTTGTCGCTTGTAGTTTGGTTTTGTTTTGTTTTCGTTATGGACTCTCATTTCAATAAAAACTCGCATTTGCATCCCGCCTCCATGCCTCAGATGTTACATTTTATTCCAAATAAGTGTGGAGAATTTTTACTTGTCCATTTATGATGAAATAAACAAATTTGAAAAAAAAAAAAACAAAAAAAAACATAAACAACAAAGCAATCTAAATATGTTTGATCCTCAAATGAACGATGTCGATTCCTTGTCTGAAGGTCGAGGCTGATTGAAGGAGTAATTGATGAGATTAGGGGTGCAGTTCATTAGTTCCAACCCATGGAGGAGTGAACGAGTGATTGAATTTGACAAGCGTCGAAGAAAAAAAGGCTCTGCTACGTATCGCATATCGCACACTCTGCCACAGCCGCGCGTACATGTAGAGGAAGTCCTGACACATGAACACACATGAACACACGTTCCATTACACGATACAGCACTTTATAGCAAAGATCTGCATTCAGAGCTTATATAGGTCCATTTATATTACAGACACAGAGCCGTTTTTTACTAGTCCACTGCAGTCCATTTATTATAGAGGACATAATGAATAATATTAATATCCTGCATACAAAACCGCTTTCAAATGCATAAAAAGTGACGATAACGTTTTCTTTTACAGTCTCTTAAGTTCTAAGTATTAAATAGGTATGTTTGAGGTACAAACAAAGTACAAGATCATTCTTTTAAGTAACATGAGAGATTTGAACCTTATTAGACTGAAATGCCAGTCAGGTTCTAGATATTAACTAAGTGTGGGATACAGTCTTTAACATACTGGGTTATTAATTTGGGGCAAAATAATAATAAGTACCAAGAAATTATTCTAAAGTTACTAACAGGCTCTCCTAAACTGATATATGACATATCCATGCAGTTGTGTGCAAAAGTTTGCACACTCCTGGACAAATTATATTTTGTGATTTTATGTAGAGGAAACTCAGAAATTACGGTTAAATTATTATTAAGATTTGCAGAAAAATAATGTGTTTAACTGTGAATGTGTTGATTATCTGTGTTGAAAACATCACAGATAATAAATTGACCAAACTTCTGCATAAGACTGTAGATATTTAGAGTAAGTACAGTAAATTTCAGTGTAATGTCACACGTGAACCCTTCTGTTCACTACTTAGCAATGGATGTACTGTTCATGGCTCATATTGACTCATGCCATCTACTTTACAAGGACAATTAAAATCTGATTTTCAATACATTTTCAATAACTTTATATGTAATAAACAGGTACATATTATAGAAGATTTTACTTTATTTGTATAATCACCTGGTACTTTTCGCTCTAAATATCTGCACAGTACAGCATACAGTTAGTACCTAGAACCTGTTGGGCATTTCATTATAGTTTAGTTTGTCTGCCTTGGAACTTACTACCAATTTACACCATTAATTATCTAGTACTTTGGAGTTTGTACCTCACACTCACCTGCACTCTTAAAAAAAGATTAAAAACATGAAGGTTCTTCATGGGTTCTTTAGTAAAGACAGTGGTTCTTTATGGAACTATGAACATTTACAGAACCATTTGCATGCTTAAAAGGTCTTTGCATGGTAAAATGGTTCTTCAGATTGATGGAGAAAAGGGTTCTATATAGCACCAAACAGGGTTTTGATATTGTCACAAGCTTGACATTGTCACAATAGCAGAATTTAGTTATATGGTTCCATTTTTAAAAAGGTTCTAAATAGAATCATATGCAACAAATTCTTCTCCAAACTAAAGAACCTCTTCATAATGTAAAAAACCTTTTAAGCATGCAAATGGTCTTAGAGTGTTCAGAGTTCTATATAGAACCATTGTACTTACTAAAGAACCCTTGAAGAACCATCAAGAGTGTGGTTAAAATCTAGAACTTAAGGGACTGTAAAAGAAAGCATTATATATATATATGTAAATAATTGTGTCTATATGAGGTGCCCAGTAAAGATTTCAGGCATGTGGGGGGTCGTTGCCATGGGCCCCCTATGTCATGGACCTCATTGTGATTACCCCTCTTGCCCCTCCAACAGTTACATCACTGCTACTATGAAGAAAAGCTGTGTTGATTATAATGAGAACAGTGTTTATTTTGCTAATAGCCCATAATTTGTATGAACATCACTGAGTATTAAGATGCAATTAATTTAAGCTTTTTTTCTCCCCCTTCTAAACGTTTTTCATCCACTCACACTTCAGAAAAGTGCCCAGGACAGCCAGGGTAAAATCCAAGGCACTCATCACTGAGATAATTAGAATTAATGAAACATACAAAATGGAAAATAATGCACAATCTGCATCCACAAACCAGCAAGGTGATGTTAAAGAAGACCACAGTACGTCTCAGGCTTTCCACTCAAATTCTGTTTTACAGGTGCTAATTGTTGTTGTAACTGCTCTTAATTTGCATTTCAATGCATTGAAATTTATTCAGTTTATTCTCGTTTGCTCATAAATTTCTCCAGAATGCATCAGTAACACATTCAGATTCTCCTCTAGCACTCATGTCTGTGTTGTGTTTACTGCATGTCACCAAATTTCACAGATCTGTCTAAATATCATCACTAGCAGTCCGAGGGGGTCCTCATTTTGCCCCGATCCCTTACTTTATCTTTTCCCTTGACACATTATCAAAATTCAAATTCAAATTTAAAGAAGCTTTTTTGGCAAAAAAGAAGAGAATTTAAAGAAGCTTTTTTTTCTGCCAAAACATTCAGATCTGTTTGCAGTAAATCACTGTATACAGTAATGTGTTAAACAGTAAATACCCACAAGCAACTGCACACATTTCATTGCTGTCCTTTTAAAGCTTTATAATATAATTGTTATGCTTTTTTTTAGATCATTTAAAAATAGCAGCTGACCATATGAACATTTCATCATGAATCACCCAATAGAAATGGTCCGAAATGACTTGGAGTAGAATCTCATTACATCTTGTTAGCGTAATGTAAAATCCCATTATGTGTCGTTAAATCTTGTTAACGTGTACAAAGTCTTGTTAGCAAGCGTATATTTTTTTTATTTTCTCTTGTACTATTGTTAGCATTTTGGAGACTTTAAATTTTTAATGAAAGCAATAACATAGAGTCATATGCAAAAGTTAGAACACCCCCAGTCAAACTACATATTTTGTTCATTTTCAAAGTGAAAAGATGGCATTTTATTGCTAATTGTTGTGCAAAATCTTTATTCATTTTTTGCTGAGTTTAACACATTGGGAAAAAAAATAATATATAAATTGTGCAAGAGCTTTTGCACAGGCCACATTTTATGTTTTATGTTTTCTTTTTTTTTCTTCCAATATGTAAATAAACCGAAATTGTGAATTAAAATTGTGAATTAAAATTCTGTAAAGGAAAATCAACATGTAAAAAGGGGGTGCCTAAACTTTTGCATATGGTTGAATATACACCACCTTCCAAAAGTTTAGTATTAATATATGAATACCAATGCATTTTGTACTTTATAAACAATAAGACTTTATAAAATGTGGATATAAATATTACAAACTATTTGACAAATTAATTTTTTAGATACATTTTCATTTTAAGTTTCTACGAATGTTAAGAATTATGTGAACAAGAATTGAATAAAATGATAAAAAATACATTTGATTTTTATTTTATTTTGTTAGATTTTTTTTTTATATAATTTTTGGTCATGATCTGTCTTGAGATTTGATTTCTGGAATCCTGAATATAAATTTTCTTTTATTTTTTTTTAAATTCTATTTCTCATTTTAGAATCTTTTACATTTCTTCATTTATATTTACTGCTAATTATTTGAAAGCTGAGAAACTGCACAGGACGAGCACATTAGAATCACTTCATACATTCATTTTCCACCAAATTCACTTTATATTACTGAAAACATTGATTCCAAACTTTTGAATTCCAGTCTATATAACTACACATTTATAACTGTGTACATTACACTAGAAGCTAGCGCCACTGTTGGCACCGTGCCATCGATGTGCCAATCTCCTTCCCCTCAAGCTGCGGCATTCTTATATTAACAATATTTAACAGTATATAACAATATTTTCGATTTCTCTGAATCAAATTTTAAAGGATATATAATAAACGATCTTGCTAGTTCGTTCTCCATGTTTCTGCTGCCTGGGCTGCTGACGGGAGCCGAGCTGGTCCAATTACAGTGATTTTGCATCCGCGGCCATGCAGGAGAGGTGGACGGAGAGAAGGACGCTGCTGGCGTCCTGCTGCTTGACATTTCACTCGGAATAATTTAGAGGCACTTTGTAAATAATTAAACCCCCCTCTCGGCTTTTAAGAGCTGCTACTGGTGTCTGTCATTTAGACGTCCCTGCAGTGGTTTTACTTTATTATTAGTGTATTTTTTTTTTATTTTTTTTTTCTAGTGCTGCTTATTGTGAACTGTATGGACATTTGAGTGAGTATAGCTGATGTGGAGGATGATGGTTTGTAAGAATGAACAGGGCACTGCATGTAATATGTCAGTCAGTTTAAAACATCAGCTTCTTACTTCTTGTTTGAAGGTAAAAGCTACTCTATCAGCTTTTTCAATTATTAATTCATCAGCTATTAAATGAATGATAAATATTAAACAATAAGACATATGGAGAATTCAATCATTCATTCGCTTAAGACCATTCCACATGATAGAAGGTATATGTTTGTTTGTTTGTTTGTTTGTTTGTTTGTTTGTTTGCATTTTGCACATTTTCAGGGCAAAGATGTTCTGACTTTGTAGAAAAAAAGACAGTGTTAACCCACAGGACCGACAACATGACTCTGATTTGGTAAAGAGTCTGTCACAAAAATTAATGGTTTAAATGTTAAGATTTTTTCTTTTCTGTTATTTAGCGTATGATTAGGTTTAAGTTAGTAAATTATTAATATTATTATTACTACATAAAGCTATTTATGGATATATGATACATGTGGGACATGTGGGACATGGTAATGTACTTTTAGATAAGTAAGGGTTCTGATATATATATATATATATATATATATATATATATATATATATATATATATATATAACTTCTGTCTGATGTTTTTTGTTGTTTTTCAGCTTTTGGTATAATTTGAAACTACCTCAAGCTCTTTTTATTGTGTGTGAATTTCATGATGACCGGACCAAAAGAAATGGTCTGAAATGGCTTGGAAAAAAGTCTAGTTCCATTGACTTACATTAAAAGTTAAGTATGTTTTTTCTTTCTCCTGTAAAGTTACCATTTTGGAGATATGAGGTTTTGTTCCAACAGCGGCGATATATTATTCTTACATATGGGCACATATAGGGACACGACAGTACAGCATTACATATAGGTACTTACATAAATGGAACTTGTGTATGTTCCCATGTTCTGAGATTGTATAAAAGCAAGACTGTGTATGTGTAGTTTGGCTCTGAGTGCTCTGCTGTTGGGATAATGAGTGCTGGTCCACAGTAAAACTTTTATGGCGTGCTCTAATTACTGTGGACAGTGCAGTAAAGCGCCCCACACTGGGCCTCTGTCTGAGACGAGATGAAAATCTGCTGGGGCCCAGACTTGCCTTATCAGACTGCTTACTGTATCTGAATAAGAGTGCAGATCCACCCTCCACATACATACAGAGACACTGGAAAAGGCCAAAAACTTGTCACAGATTGTTTTTTCAACTTTTACTGTATGTTTGATGCACACAAACTTTAGGTTATTCTTTTGCTACTGAGTAGTGTTGGAGTAGAGGTGGACTGGTCATTCATTTGTCCAACAAAGAAAAATGGAGTCAAAATGTGGGTTTAAATAAAATAGTATATTTTCATGTATGTTTTGATAGATAGATAGATAGATAGATAGATAGATAGATAGATAGATAGACAGACAGACAGACAAACAGACAGACAAATGTGTGGTACTGTTCATGAGGCTACATGACATCCACATAAGCTTGTTATGACAACTGACATAACCCTACATAACTGTTTATAAATGCTTATTCCAGCAGGTGTCATTTGCTATAAAGGTTGCATTTGTCAATTTTGATCAAAGTTAGCTAAAGTAGCCTTTACGACAGATGACACCTACTGGAATAAACATTTATAAACATTTATGTAGGGTTATGTCAGTGGTCATGACAAGCTTATGTAAGTGTCATGTAGCCTTATGAGCAGAACCCTACAGTAAAGTGTTACCAAAAATAAAAATATAAAACAAAATTATAATTATTATTATTATTTTTTTTTTTTTATTATTATTAGTTGTAGTAGTAGTATTTTGTCAATGCTAATGATAATCATAATACTGCACTAATCAGTGCTATTAAAAATTATGATAACAAATGAAAAATAATATATATTACTATTGTTGTTATTTTCATTAATGGCAATACTAATGCTAATGCTAATACAAAGAATAACAATGACAATATTACCCACTAATATTACTTCCAAATTATGAAAATAGATATTATTTCACCATCAATTATTTTGTATGATGTAAACTCCTCTTTTTACAATAAATGAATATTAAATTATTTGAAATATCTGATTAACCATATGAACCTGACCAAAAAAACAGAAAGTCACTCATTTAGATCTGCCGCCAGAGGAGTTACACCACGCACACCGCTAAAATCATCAGTTTTAACACATAGAACCGGAGCTTTCTGTGCGCTACTGTTTCCTATCACTGTATTAAATATGCACAAGCCTTCCTTTCTCATTGGATGCACCATGTTGTTGAGCTCATTCAGAACAGAGTTCACATCAGTAAGAGTTTATTATTGCCTGGTTTAATCAGAGCAATAATAAAACATGACTGATGTGTGACTTATATCGCTAAGCAACAACAGCATTCAGAAATTGCAGAATTATTAAAGGAATAGAGTAGATAAAATGGTAGAAATCGACACTATTTTATGTTCACCTTGAACAGTGAATTGCCGTCATTGCTGGATGGGTTCTGTTGGTTTTGCTCGGTGTTTCCTCTCCACTGGCTGGGCTTTTGATGTGATTGCTCTGTGCTTCTGACCCGGGTGGCCTCTGTCTATCATGCACTAAATGGCCTCCCTATAGAGCTAAAACTACACCTGCCAGAGTCCATAACATCACACACACATATGCATACATACACACAGCCCGGCCCGACTCCCAGGAGCCACACACACACACACATTTCACATACAGTGCAGGAATGCGTTCTTATTCATTCATCATTGGCTCACTGTACAAAAGCCCTGAGCGCGTGTTTATAATTACATGCACAGCTGCTTCTTCGATCATCCTAGAAATTATAAAATGAAATGGCCCATTAAACACATGGACTCACGTCTGATAAACATATAACATCTAATAAATATGCAGTCCATATTAGCACCATCATCATCTCTTTGGTATGCTGACATGGCAAGCGGTCACGCTGCTTGACCGACCAGTGGGGATGGGGATTTTAACCATTTTCCATATTCGAATATGCTGATTTTTCTTAAATCCAAATTTCTCAACTAGAAAATCATTTATATTATTATGAATTAAACACCAAAACATGAGTGTAGGTACCATAAGAGGTGACCCATTCCTGACCATGCAGTTGATTAAGTGATTTATCTTAGTATTTTTAGCTGTTTATGATTTACGGTTTATGGTCATGTCAGTGTTATTTAGCAAGGTTGAAGTAAAGTGCTACAGATTTAACACACTATCGTTGAAACAGCAAAATATACACTGTACAAATTTGTTATATTTTAAAATATTTCCATATATGCAGTGAGGACCAAAAGTGTGTTAACTGTTTATTTGGATCGTTTTTACCAAATTGGTTCAAAATGTATTTCTGACTTTTAACTGACTTGGACTTCAGACTAAAATATTTCTGCTTTTAGTGACCCTATTTTTTTTTTTTATGTTTATTTTTTTTTTATTGATGATTGAACATTGCATTTTGTCACTATCAAAACGTTGCCAAATGTTTCAGTAGTGACAGTTCTAGCTAATTTTGAGCATAACTTAAAATGCTAAAACTCTTGAATAAAGTTACTTTATTTAAAAATTAAACTAATGATAAATCTAAATCTTTCAACTTCACTTAAAAAAATGAGGTAAGGGTTTGGGACAGAACCCTTCCCAATTTAAAGTATCCTATAAATGATAATTCTGTCTATATTTAGTTTATTACTGTCCCTATTAATGGGACCTCATTTTTTCACTAATTGAGTAGAATGATCTGTTTACAACTAACCATAATACATACTAAGTAAATCAGTAATATCTACTAGTTTGAGGCCTTCAAGTTGGGCCGTAAATGTCATAACAAGGGAATGTTATGTCAAAAACAAGGGAAAAAACACATTAACAATGATTCTCTCACTGCTAGCATCCATATGGGATTCTATTAGTTTGTTAGCTATATAATGGTTACAAATGGTTTTGTAAATCAGAACATGATTCCACTGTCAGTTCCTAATTAGACTGATATTTAATCTAAAATTTAAGGCCTTCAGATCAGCCCCTGAAGGCCTAGCCAGTGGGAGAACTCATTTGGCTGTATCTACCAAGACAGCACAGAGAAGAAATTCCTGATTGGAAAATCCCTAGACTTTTAATTCAGTTAATAACCCTAGAACTATGAATGATTCAGTATCTGGTATGAAATTAATGTGGAAGTTAGCATAGTTAGTGGAACTGACACGTCCACATTTGAGTTTAGGGTTTAAGGGTTAGCATAACTTTTATTTGGCCTCCTCCTTGCCTTTTTAATGTAATGCCTTCCTTTTTTTCCCTGCACAGTAATGGCTTATACAAATATCAAGTTTCTAAAATTATATTCAAATAAACCGCACCCATCCCAGCTGAGTTTTGGACCCAGTTGCGCCCGTCAGTCCCCGTGGGCGCGACGGCAGCTCATGAGAGAGTTGAGTTGTAGGTCACTGTGCTGTCGCAGCGCATCCATCAAGCAGCTTTCCGCCTGGACGGCGCAGGACCAAGGCTTAGTTCAGAACCAAGAGAGCAAGGGGAGGGCCAAGTGCAAGGCATTGTGGGTAGGGGAGCAGGGTCAGGTGACGTGGCAAACCGAGCCCTCCAGAGGATGACCCAAAGGAACTGTAGGTGTCGGAGCGGAAGAGACGGCGGAGTGTTGCGACTCCGGACCGCTGCCGTTTCTAACACAGTTGAAGCGAACACACACAGGATTGACGAGTACGGCCTTTGAGTTTGTTAGCGACCTAGCCACAATGTTTTGTTGATGGATGGTTCCGTAGGCGACAGACAGGGTTCGTTTGGGGGTTAAAGATATTGGAGGGAAACTAAAGTGACAAGTCTAGTGGTAGTTTATATCTGTTTGTATCTGTGCATGTCATATCGTTCTCTTGGTAACGGTGCTTCTACTAGCCTGGAAAACTCGACATGATTTTCAAGATTGCTTGTTTTGCATCTCACTAGTTGTGTGTACACAGGTGAAATGTCACAAGAACGCAGCCTGGCTCTGAGCCAGACATGAATCATCTTGAGGAAGTGGGGCATTATAGTGCATGATGGGTAATGGAGTTCAGACAGGAGCTCACGCTCAGAGGGAGCTCTCTTAATACGAACACCACAACAAAATTAGCGTTTATTTCATAGCAGTCAATCACTGTGACAACAAATGCACTGCACCGAATCTGCTGCCAGAATGATGTGGCAGTTTAGCACGGCTTGTAAGAAAGCAGCCTTAACACTTAGGCCAGCTTTGCAACTTTCATGCAACTTGTTGCATGCTGTGAGTTTCCAGCAACTCCATTTCTTTGCAACTTGAGTTACATGAAGCAATTCCAAAGCAAAGCTGCATGCAACACATTTGATTACTCCATTAGTTAACCACATCAGTTGCTCATATTTCTTGATACACCATATTGTTCTCCCTATGTAATGTAATTTGTGAAGTGTTATTTACATATTTGCAGTATTTTTATAATTATATATACATATTTTTTCCATCTGATATTGCTGTTCTGACCAATGTTGAGTCAGTCATAGGCCTTTTCGACCAATAAACTTCTGTTATTTTTTCTTGTCCCTTAATCTGGTAAAATCAAACGTTCAAAGTACGTCATTCAACATGATCACATGATGCACTATATGTGTTTTGATTGGCTGTTTCATGAAAGTTGTTTCACAAAGTTGAGAAGGTTGCAACTGTCATGGCTGAGTTTCAAATGAGTTGCAGGATGTTTTTTTATTTTTTATTTATTTATCTTTTTTTTCGCTCTCAAATAATCTCACACCCCAACATTTTCAAAAATCTCTCCATATGCCTGAAAATGCAAAAATGACTCAAATGCTCACATGGGTATGCAAGCCCAAAAGGGGCTGATATTATCTCATAAAATTTGATACCAGATATCTCAAGAAAAACACTGTGACATGCATCCTGTGCAAATTCTGAAGCACAAAAGCTGAAGCAGATGTCTCCTAAGTAAGGTTGTGTTACAAACACAGCAGCCTCTGGCTTCCAGGCCATCAGATGTCTGTAATTTCATATTTCACACAGATTCAAAGTCTGATTTCTGCCAGAAAATAAAAGCTTGCATAACTGTAAGAAATGCTATGGCTTGCTGTTTACATTGCCATAGCTACGCAACAGTCTCTGAAACACTGACATAGGTCTGATCCGGCAGAGAAGTTTTTTTTTTTTAGTTTTTCTACCTCTTCACTCCGTTTGAATTATAAGGTTAGGGTTTTTTACAAATCTGTCTTTGATTAATAATCAAGTCACATATTTTAGAAATCACTGAGGTATTTTTAGTATTTACAACTGGTTTGTTACCCGATTTAAAAGAACCAAGCGCAGAACATTCTGACGCCTCCACACAGTTTGAGACAGTTTAATGGAAGAGAAAATCTAAATTCAGTTGTAAACATGTTATTATCCCCACATTCCCAAAGTGAGCACACAAAACAACCCAGTTGTCAGCTTAATTTCAGACGATTCTGCATACCCAATAGATTAAAACAGCAGCAAGCATGAAGCCAGCGCTTTTAAACCTGCCTTTTGCCATCCACATGAAAATAAAATAGAGTTTTAATCTTCAGCCTGAAGAGAATAATCAGAAACCTTTTCCATAACTATTGTTGCTTGGACAAGAGGACACAGCACAAAGAAAAAAATATGTTTTCAAATATGTCTGAGTACTTATAGATGTGGCCTTAGCCTTTATGCTAAATTTGCACATTTTCTGAACATTTTTGAACAGGAACATGCCAACTTGTACAAATGATCAGAAACACTACATGAAATACTTCTACTCAAACTCACTAGCCGTTTTATCAGGAATATTATACTTTGGTGGTTCTATTTTGGATGAGGTAGAGGGGACTGAAAAATTATGCAGCAACAGATAGACAACAGTCAGTATCTACAAACCTACAATGAGCACATATGTTTCTGATAAAACAGCAATGAGTATTTCAGGTTTTTTTGTCCATTATTTTATAAACTCTTTTTTTTTTTAGGTAAATCACTTGTCTTGGATTTTGTAGCTTTATGGTATTTTGGGAGAGAGAATGCTTTTTCTAAGAATAATTATATGTAGAACTTGAAACATTGAAGACATGGGTTTTAAACCCAAGAAAAAGATTTAAGGGTTCAAAATTTGGCACAACAAATTTCACCTGTACAAAAATGTGTGTGTGTGTGTTTCTTCTTCCCTGCAACCCAGGAGGATAAGCAAGTCAATTGGTGAATAAATGAATAGATGAAGGTTTTATTTTTGCTTTTATTTTTTTAGGTGCTGGAGCACTCTTAGAATTGTGAGAATTTGTCCCCTAAAACTCATTGTAGAGCAGACACTGTAAGTCGATCAAAAAACAGATTTGGTAGGTAGGTGCAGTAAATGACCAACTACTCAGGCAAGTGAAATGACCCCAATTGGCCTAATGGTGGCGCTATAAAGTAACATTTTACAATTTGGCTCTTATGTCCTGTAATGTGAGCTCTAGACTCAATTTTTTTTTTCTGAAGCATCTTTGATTTAATCTGCATAACTACCTCACTGGGACTAGTTACCTCCTGTCATGAAATCTTTGAGATAATAGCCAAAATATATGAAACCTACTTTTTTGTTTTTTATTAGTATTCACTCACTTTAAGGTTAGTTATCTGGGTAACAAACATATATTTAGGGTCAATTCACTGCCTAAAAAGTTCAAAATTTGACTTAACAAGAATGTAAGGGTTAAAGCAACCAATCATAATGAATAAAAGCTTAAGTAAGGTTTATTAAGTTCAGTTTTTACCACAATGATCGTGATACAGGTTAACCCTCTAGGCCTGTAAGTAACACTCATTGTGTTTATTTTCATGGGAAGAATAATAAACTCATACCCAAAACATATATGTGGTACAGATCTGGATTTTGTACAGTGATAGTCTAGGAAAAGTTTGTCCATACAATATAATATCAGTGTACTATTTATGTAGCCGTTTTACACAGCAGAAGATTTTGTAGATATTACATTCACACTTACAGAGAGGATGAGTGTCGAGCACGGACCAGTCAGAGCCGGTAATTGCCGCAGGCGACAGGCCACTGCGGGGCCCATGACAAGCTTTGCTCCAAAAGCTTGTTTTTATCTCCGCTCCCAAATCATCAATTAGCCAGCCTGACAGACACACAAGTGGTATTTTCCTCCCTTTAGGGAAATGTGTGTCAGGGGTGGCATTATCTCAGCATTGCCCTGGCACCTGATAGGCTTGCACCGGCCTTGCATGCAAGATTTCCCCCGTAGTCCGTATCGTCAAAGCAACGTGTCACGCAAGGAATTGCATTTCCTTGTGAGCGACGTTGGTCCGTTATGCACATTTTCATCATAACTGCATCATTCAGCCTTCAGTTACAGAGGCATTTAATTCAGCCTGAGAATGATGATGGTTCTCCTTAATGACATGAAATTCTTCTTCTGAGGTTCCTCTGAAGTCTGTGTGTGGCAGCCACAGAAACCAGAGGAGAAAATGAGCATTCATTTCAAGAATTTATACTTCATGTCTCTATTTCTAGCAGCAGATAACTAGAATCTAGTTTATTTAGTACAGTACTCTAGCCTTGGGCAGTCTTGCGTCTGTCTTGTGTCTCAAATGGTAAATTGATGGGAATGAAAGAAAGAAAGATCTCCACATATGTAACTTGAGAAAATGAAGACTTGTTTTTCAAATTTTCGATATGTTCATTCATCATGAAATGTTCTCACAATGTACAGGAAGCAAAGAAAGAAGATTTTCTTATGGCAACACTATACAGTAAAATTTTTACAAAGCAATAAAGCTGTGAGGACCAAAGACTCAAAAGGAAAAACATTTCAAGGGCATAAGGAAGAAACTCTTAAATTAGTTTGTGTTGAAATATATCAGAATAAGCCTTTGGTGCCTCTATTTTAAGCGTATGATAATCTCTCAAAGCAATTTATCAGGTATCACCACATGTAATATATATATATTGCTCTGTAAATGCTGAGAAGGACCAAGACTCAAAGGGAAAAACTCCCAAAGAGCATGAGAAAGAACCACTAAGTGGAACCAAAACTCAAAACCGATTAACAGCATAAGAAAGAAGAGAATGAAGAATGAAGAAGAACCATTGAAGGAAACGATAACTCAAAACTAGCTGAGAACATAAGGAAGAATCACTGAGAAAATCCAAAAGAGGAAACTCCATAAAAGCATGAGGAATAACCACTCAGAGGAACCAAGAAACAAAAAAAGTCCCTAGGAGCACCGAAAAGATTAGGCCAAAAACACCAGAATAAACCTTAAAACCATTTACTGAAAGATTCATTAGTGAACCAAAGATTCATTAGGTTCCTTAATGGTCTTAGTAAGTATCTCCTTTTGAATCTTGGTTCTTCTCAGTGGATCTTCCTCATGCTCATAGGGAATTTCTCTTTTTAATCTTGGTTTTCTTGATTGATCTTCCTCATGTTTTTAGAAAGGTTGTCCTTGGTTCTTCTCAGTTGGTCATCTTCATGCTCTTAGGGAGCTTCTCCATTTGAATAGTAGTTCCTTTGAGTGTTTCTTCCTCAGGGTCTTGACTATCTTTCATGATCGTATGGAGTTTCACATTTGAATGTTAGCTCCTCTCAGTGGGTCTTCCTCAGATTCTTAGGAAGGTTCTCCTTGGTTCTTCTCAGTGGGTCTTCCTCATGTTCTTAAGGAGCTTTTCCTTTGGAATATTAATTCCTTTTAGTGTTCAGTCTCAGAGACTTGTCCTAATACTCTTAGGGAGCTTTTCCTTTTGAATCTTGGTTGTTCTCAATGGGTCTTCCTTGTGCTCTAACAGAATTTCTCCATTTTGAGTATTGGTTCCTCTTAGTGGCTCTTCCTTGTGCTCTTAGGCAATGTACATACATACATCATCTAAACCGCTTATCCTTCTGGGTCGCGGTGGGGTGCTGGAGCCTATCCCAGCTGTCATTGGGCGGAAGGCAGGATACACCCTGGACAGGACGCCAGTCCATCGCAGGGCAGACAAACAGACATATGCATCCACACACACAATCACACACACATTCACACCTAGGGGCAATTTTAGCATGTCCAATTGGCCTGACTGCATGTTTTTGGACTGTGGGAGGAAACCGGAGAACCCGGAGGAAACCCACGCAGCGCTACCCACTATGCCACCGTGCCGCCTCTTAGGCAATGACATCTCAACAGGCTCTTCCTCCTGTTCTTAAGGAGGTATTCCTTGGTTCTTCTCAGTGGGTCTTCCTTAGGCTCTTATGGAGCTTTTCCATTTGAACATTATTTCCTTTGAGTGTTTCTTGAGTGCTCTTGACTCTCCTTCATGATCTAATGGAGTTTCTCCTTTGAATATTGGTTCTTCTCAGTGGGTCTTCCTCATGCTTTTATGAAGCTTTTCCTTTAGATTCTTAGTTTCTCTGAGTGTTTCTCCCTCATGCTCTTGACTCTCCTTCATGCTCTTAGGGAGTTTCTCCTTTTAAATTTTGGTTCCTCTCGGATTGTCCTCATGCTTTTAGGGAGCTTTTCCTTTCAAATCTAGATTGCCCTCAGTGGGTCTTCGTGGTGCTCTTAGGAATTTCTTCTTTTTAATCATGGTTCTTCTGAGTGGGTCTTCATCATGTTCTTTGGGAGGTCTTCCTTGGCTCTTAGGGAGCCTTTACTTTTGATTCCTTGTTTCTCTGAGTGCTTCTTCTTTATTCTCTTGAATCTCCTTCATGCTTTTAGGGGGGTTCTACCTTTGAATCTTGTATATGTGGGTACATGTAATTACATATGTTTACATCTCATAATTTATCTGTTCCACTGAAGTCAACTTAATAATTCATTCATCCCACTGTCCACTTATGACATCATAGTCATACTTTATTCATCCTACCAAAGTCAACTTATGAAGTCATAGTCATAATTCATTCATGCCACTTGACAGCGATTATGATGTGATAAACAGCCATTATATATGAATCCTACTGAAGTCCACCTATGACATCATAAAAAGTTTTAATTCATTTATCCCATCGAAATCCACTTCTGAAATCATAAATAGTCATAATTTATTCATCCTCCAGAAGTTCACTTATGATGTCATAAACAGTCCTAATTCATTCACCCTACTATAGTCCACTTATGGTATCATGAGCAGTCCTAATAGATTGCCCTCAGTGGGTCTTCGTTGTGCTTTTAGGGAATTTCTTCTTTTTAATCTTGGTTCCTCTGAGTGGGTTTTCCCCATCTTAGGGAGGTCTTCCTTGGCTTTTCTCAGTGGGTCTTCCTCAGGCTCTTAGGGAGCTTTTACTTTGGAATCTTGGTTCCTCTCACTGGATAGTCCTCATGTTCTTAGGAAGGTTCTCTTTTCTTCTTCTCAGTGGGTCTTCGTCATGCTCTTAGGAAGCCCTTCATTTTGATTCTTGCTTCTTCTGAGTATTTCTTCCTCATGCTCTTGGCCATATCACCCTTGATGACTCTCAATAAGGATGCTTCGCCCACATGTCTGGAAAGTTGCCTTGGAGAACCGAGAACCACTATATAAATAAAGCTGAGTTGAATTATAATGGGAAGAACACAGATCTTTAGATAAACCTGACTTGTTTAGATGACAATAAATGCCAGTTTTATGCAGCATTTGCAAAAAAATGAACACTGCTAAACTTGACCAACAGGACAGAGAGTCCAAGACACTTCTGACTTTGGTAAAGGGTGACATGTATGTTGCAGTCTTGAGGTATAAGCTATATTTTATTACTACGAAAATGTACCCAGCTTTGAATTAAGTGCAGAACTTTAATTCAATTACCGTACAAGCATTTGCTCATAATTTACAGTTTAGCACAAAGAACCAGTCTATTGAAGTGGAGGAAATTAGTCAGCATGTGCACACTTCCAATTACAGACAACATTACACTAAGTATTTGGTCAAATCCGCCAAACAAGACATGACAATTTTTAAAATGAAAACTAGCGTGCCTCTCGAAACGAAGTAAATCTAATTCCTGCTCATTTGTATGGTAATAAGTTTACAGAGAAGCCTGATTATGTTTCTGTTCTGTTTCATTAGTGTCATAAAATTGTGTACAAGAGGATCTGGATACCATTTTTAACCTTGCCTGACTGTACAGAATTTCATTACGTTTCCCTTTATTACACTCCCAGCGGTGAAGTTGCCATAAATAATGCTAAATATGTTTGTTCTGGATGTGAGGCAGGCCCTGCAAATTGAGAATTAAGTTAACTGAGATTATACTTTGAAATCAAATACATCACGTTAATAGATTTTAACTTCTCTACCGGATAATCAGAAAATGTGGGTTGGTAAGTAGCCATCAAATTTATGTCAAACCCCATAGGGCAGTGATTCCAGAGGCTTGAATTAAGTTGTCAGTTAAATTACTTTTCCTAGCAAAGTCAGTGGAGGTTAGCGGAGGGACGGGGTACGGACCTCTCTCCTGCTCCGAATTCCAAGCTCAGACAAAATAAACACAATTTTGACTTAGCTCACGTTCTGTAAAATTGAATTGACTATATTTGGTAATTCAGTCAAAGAGCTTTCACTGTAATTTACGTATTGTGGGGCTGAATTTGTTTTGACTAAGCTTTAATCAGTCCGTAGTCTGTGAGCAGAATGGCTGAATCAGTGTCCCCGATTTTCCAGCGCGGCTGTTCATAGTTTCCATATTCCGTCCACAGAGGCTTCCAGGAAAGTGGCCGCAGTTTAGTGAGTGGATCCTTTTATAGTAAACATTAATGAGGGATTCAGAACCTTCCCTATGCAAACACACACACACACATACACACACTTCACACACCTCATCACTTCATACATAATATTAATACTACCTCTAAGTATATGTACTACTACTACTACTACTACTAATATATATATATATATATATATATATATATATATATATATATATATATATATATATATATATATATTGCTGCTGTCAGAGCAAAACCTTATATCACCAACTCAACATATCACGTTTTTCAGTTTTTCACATAATTTGAAAACGCCTGTTGCCCTTTATGCTGTGTGTCAATTCAATGATAAATGGACCAAAGGAAATGGCCCAAAATGAAAAGTCTGGTTCCATTGACTTACATTAAAAGTAAAGTTTCATATATATATATATATATATATATATATATATATATATATATATATAGAGAGAGAGAGAGAGAGAGAGAGAGAGAGAGAGAGACATACTAGACTATAACCAAATCATTTCTGTGGATGTCACCAACAATTCCATATGTAAATTTATATGTATATGTGGGTACATGACATTACTTATGTTTAATATGTCTCATACATCCCATATAATTTATCTGTCCCACTGAAGTCAACTTAATAATTCATTCATCCCACTGTCCACTTATGACATCATAGTCATACTTCATTCATCCCACCAAAGTCAGCTTATGAAGTCATAGTCATGATTCATTCATGCCATTTAAGACATCATAAAAAATTCTAATTCATTAATTCCACTGAAGTCCATATATGATGTCATTAACAGTCCTAATCCATTCATCCTACTAAAGTCCACTTATGACATCATAAACAGTCCTAATTCATTCATCTACTGAAGTCCACCTATGACATCTTAATTAGTCCTAATTCATTCATCCCACTGAAGTAAATGTATGATGTCATAAACAGCCATAATTTAATTATGCTACTTAAGACCAGTTATGATCTCATAAACAGTCATAATTCATTCATCCTACAAAAGTCCATTTATGAAGTCATAAAACATCATAATTCATTTGTCCCACTGAAGTCCATGCATAAAGTCATTGTCATAATGTAGTCACCCTAATGAAGTTTGCTTATGTCATAAACAGTCAATTCATTTATGACACTGAAGTCCACTTATGATAAACGGTCATAATTCATTTTTACATGGCAATTTTCCAACCTCTTTTTTATACCTTAGAATTAAATAGGCTATTTTGGTTACTTTTCCTTTAAAGCTGATATATGTAAATGAGCTTTGTTCTGACTGGCTGCCTAGTACTGTGCCTCAGTGAAATAGTAGTCCACGGTGAAAGACTGCTTGTAACTTCAACATGGAGGGGTCGGTCACTTTTCATATATGGACAGCATGTACTGGGTAGTGAATGATTGGCTTTTGAAACATTCATAATGTTTACATCAACAACAATACATCAACCTTTGTATTTATTTTTTGTAAAAGAGTGGTTTTCCATGTAATGGGCCCTTTAAAGAATACAGCAGCAGAGCTTCCTCCAGCATTAATCATGTTTGCAGTGAAGAAGGCCCAGCTCTAAGTACAATTCATTTATGGGATGAGCGCAATTGTGGTCTATCCTTTCCTTCCTCCAGCCCATGTGCCAAAGTCAGACTATAAAACCATTCAGCCATTTTGCTGCTGTGATGGATGGAGAGTCATTTGATGGCTTCAGAAGAGACCAGAGCCCGTTAAAAGCTTGCGGGATTGATTGGTGGCGGTGCGCAAGTCGGAGATTAGATTGAGATAAGAGGAGTGGGTCATTAAAACGCAGGGTGTTAGGAGAAACGGAATGAGAAAAAAAGAAAAACGAGCTTGATTTAACGACACTCGGGCCTCTTGTGAACCGCAATAATGGCTGCAATGTTGATCTTTCATTACCATCTATTTATCTGTTTGTTTATCTGCAGAACGCAGCAGGCAACTCGGCATAAATGTCATTTGAATTTAATCAGAGGACAAGTCCTGAATCATTTCATTGGCCAGACGGAGAGAGAGAGAGAGAGAGAGAGAGAGAGAGAGAGAGAGAGAGAGAGAGAAAGAGATGACTGATATGGCATCTAAGATAAATATGCGAACGGTGCTAAGGTCAGCCACAGGAAATTCAAAACTGTCTTAATCATCCATAACAGGTTTCAGTGCCTGAAAACGCCTCCAGATGACAATCTGAGGTCACTGAGAACATTCGTTTACCTTTTTTCCATTCACTACAGATTGTATTGTTCATGTATTTATTTCATAATACAGCAAATGTCCTTTACCTCAGAGTGGTTAAAGGGGAATTTCACTGATGTTTAAAAATGTCTTGATAATTCAGTAGTTGTGATGTAAACACAGTCATTCAAAGTGGTTTGATGTGAAATGGTTTACTGTAGAGAAGCATACTGACTCCGATGTCTTTATAGTGGTGGTGGTAGGAACCAGGGGTCACCATGTCCACAATGCAAATATAGCCATTTTATTTGCTATGCAAAACCACCAGTGAACCTACATGCGCCTTCTAAGCTTTTATATGTAATGTTTATAATGGTAAAATAGTAATAAAACTAAAAAATATATATATTTTGCCTCACAATGTCTGGCATGTAGGTCTTTTAGGTCAAAAAAACTTATTGTAAAACTAGTGTATAACAGTATCCCAGGCAACACAGCATATTTGCAACCATTTCATGTAATAACTGTATTAATAAAATGTACTTCTTAAAAAAAACATTCATTGCTGATAGGTACACGCATGGTGTCATAAAGCGATATAGTCCCCAAAGAAGATTCTACTAATTTATCATCATCAACATTACATATGAAAACTCAGAAGATACATGTAGGTTCACTGGTCATTTTGCATTGTAAATAAAATCACAATATTTGCTCTATTAAATATAATAACCCCTGGTTCCTATAACCACCACTATGAAGAAATCAAAATGCAGTGATTAGACATGATTTGAACACTTGCACTTATACAGCAAACTATTGTTGAGGCAGTTAAAGCAGTATTTAACAGCTCCTTGTTAACTCTTTAAGCCTAGTATATATATATATATATATATATATATATATATATATATATATATATATATATGTATATATATATATATATATATATATATATATATATATATATATATATATATATATATTTATATACATATATATGAAATCCGATTGAAACATGCTGAAAACTGAAATCTTTGTAGTTTTTTGAACAAGTGAACAAAAACACTCATGGTTCTTCATGGTTCTTCAAGGGTTCTTTCATAAAGAAAACCACCAAAAAGGGTTCTTCTATGGTATGATGTCAAAGGTGTAACAATAGAAGAACCCTTTTTTGGTGCTGTATAGAACTCTTTTCAAAAAGATTCTATATAGAACCATCTACAGCACATTGTCCATCAATCTGAAGAAGAACCATTTAATGATGCAAAGAACCCTTTAATCATGCAAAGGGTTGTTTAAGTGTTCATGGTTAAATACAAACCATTTTCTTTATGAAAGAACCCTTGAAGAACCATGATTTATAAGAGTGTTTTTGTTCACAAAACAATAATAAACAATAATAAGCTCAATCTGAACTGTATTCTGAATGAGCTCATATGCTCACAAAGCATCCATCAATAAGGGAAGCCATGTGCATCTTTTACACAGTGATAGAGAACCTGAGAGTACACAAAAAGCTCTGTTTATGCAAGCATACATTGATAAAATGGTTCTACAGTTGCCAACATGCATGTGACATAGAGGGGCTACAAGCAGATTTGCTCCTCTGTCAATGCCATCACAACAGTATCAGTAACATCTGCATTCTGGTTGGAGGGGAGAGGGAGAGGAGATGAGGCCTTGGTAGACCCATGTAGAGCAGCTTTATGTGGCCGTGTAAGATCTTGTCATATATCACTCCATCTTGATTTTTTTTCTGTCTCCAATGACAGCAAACCAACATACCCCCAGCAAGGCGAAGGCGCTAGGCAAGTGCCTATTCACTTTAGCATCACTGGCTTAGTCTAAACTAATGTCAGCATTGAAAATGCTGGAATATTCCTTTAATGTTTCTCACCTGCAAAAATAATGTAACCTTCACTTTTCTTCCAGTCCTTAATAGAATTCTTTACCTAGTCTGCCTCAACATACTGGAAACCCATATCATTATAGAACATAACTAGCATGGGATCATTAAGTGTTATATAAAAACCACGGCAACTCGAGGCACCTGCAGGCTTGTTAAGTGCTTCCTTTCAGCACATGTACCCCAAACCGAAACTGGAAACACATTCCCTTTTCCTTTTTTAACACTCCCTCACCCCCCCCAAACAAAATCCCCATGCAACACTTGAAGCCTGACTGTGAGAGCGAGAGGTCCATATACCTCCGTCTCTCTATCTAGCACTCATTTCATCCTTCCCTGTTTCTTCCTTTCAATCTCTGAGCTGGTTAAAGATCTGATCACAATAAGATGCTGCTCTGGTAAAGCCTCTGAAAACTCTGCCACTCTCCAAGTTGCATTAAATAGGGATGTGGAGCCGATTCTTTATGGATCAAGTACTGGCTATCTAGATCACTGTACCAGTACCAGCACACTTCCAGCAGGCAAATCTGTGGGTCCTAATCTAAAACAGGTGGTCTTGTTAACATGGTCAAGAGTCAGAGATCACTTTGGAGATAAACTCCTCTATTCTAGCCTCTGTTAATCTGTGTCAATAATTCAGACAATTATTCTGGTTGGCAAAAAAACCTGAGAGTTTTACCATTCAAATGAGATCACGATCATAGTCCATAGTATGTGGGAACAGCACTCCTTTTACTTTGGGTATGCTGTTTCAAGCAAAAATGGGGTGACAGTTAAAAGCCCAACCCAGTTATGAGACTTTGGTTAGTGTTAATTTTTCTAAAAACACCACATAAATACTCTTCGAGTCTATTTTTGGCCACTTACGGCAAGCATCACTCGACGAAGCGCACATATATACAAACTACATATAAAATACAAATAAATCAGAAAGCAAAGTAAGTCAATTTTTTTTTTATTTTAAATGAAATCAGTGTGACTATATGCTGTTTTACCATCATTAATTTTTGTAAATATATATGCATTCTGAAATTGATGCCTGCAAAGTTGGGATGGGGCAAGGACTAGGAACATTGTAGTATGTTCAAAAAACATCTTAAACTGGTGATCCAGTCATGCTTGGGTATAAATTCATCCACGCCTAACCGTCAGGAGATAGATTGCGAGTCTGATGTCTGGTGATGTCCGTGGTCAGGAGTTCAAGACTCCATAAGTGGCCTCATTCAGTCTGGGTGGGTAGGATGTGCCCCCCCCCCATCTCATACAAAGTATGATGGTAGCCAATGCTGGCTGATGTAACAGAATTGGCAGTTAGTGTTCTCCTCCAAGTGTGTTGATGTTGTGTTAGTTTAAAAAGATGAAGGTTGAAGCATGTGTTAGCTTTCAGCCTCCCAACTTGGTAGCATCATCACATAGTGGAAGACTTATCTAGCGGGTGGAAGTGGCCAAGTTAAAAAAAAAAAAAAAAAAATTTCATACTTAAAAATACTGACAAAGCTGCATGTGAACAGACTTTCCTACTGATTCACTATAAAGCTTTTAGTGTAACACTCAACATTTTGAGTAGGTATACTTGACAAAACAGTGTAGATACAGTTGTATGCAAAAGTTTGGGAATCCTTGGTCAAATGACTTTTTTTGGTTGATTTTTGAAGTAAAAATAAGTGAACATATTTTCTACAGAAAACGTCTTTCTGCACATTTTAATTCTGATTATTTGCTAAATGTAACATATTGGTGAAAAGAATAAACTGTGCCAAGGCAATGGCACAATTTATATTTTATACTTAATTTTTTTTACCAATGTGTGTGTGAAAAAATAGATAATGTGCACTAAAACCTGCAGAAAGGGCTGTATTTCCTGTAGAGGATGTTAAATTATGATCACTTTTATTTTCACAAATAAACAAAACATGCCATTTAACCAGGGCTACTCAAACGTTTGCATATGACTATATATCAGTATGACAGTAAGTAAATACCTCTAAAAACAGTTGTACCACTGTGCCTCAGGAGAATTCTTTTTCCATGTTTCTCTCTCTCGCTCTCGCTCTCTATCTGTTGACCTTGTACTTCATTAGCTTGATTCAGTGTGCAAACAACGGCTTGCTAGCTTTAGATCACCTCATTATTAGTATCTCTCTGTGTGAGGTAAACAACCACTTCGACGCGTCTGTTCCCAACCGGTGAGTCAACACTGGAGAGGAACTTTGGCAAAATGTCACTACATATCACCTGACTACATCGAGCAGTGGGTGTTCAACGGGTACCTTAAGAACAGCTACTGTATTCTGTTTGCGCTCATGTTAATAACCTGTTTCTGGAGGGCACCGCATAATGGTTTCAGGGAATCGACTTCCAAAGTGAAGCACGGCAAAAACAAACCAAAGGTGTTCCCTTCAGCAAAGGCAAAGGGGTCTCATGGCAAGGAAAGAGTGGAGCAAAACTGGTAACGCAGACTTTTTTGTACAGATTCAAGTAGAACACGCTTTTGGTTATCTCGTGTTCCCATAGCAACATTAACTGCACATTTTAACAGTGATCTGACAAATATTTCCTGATTTACTCGCACCATAAAGCAACTTGTCTATACGATTCAGTGATTAAAAACAATGTTTGTCCAGAATCATTAACTTGATGAATAGTACAATTTTTAAATGAAATGAACAAAAAACAGAAATGATCATAGCTGGTAATGAAGGAGAGAGAAGTTTTAAATTAGTGAGGAAGTCTGGCTCCACAATCAAAAGATAAAATTACAAACCTTGGTGTAATTTTAGACTCCACATTAACTTTTAAATCTCACATTGATAATGACACAAAAACAGCATTCCTTCACACATGAAATATAACTGCAGGATGCTGGGAAGCTGACCCATACTTTTGTTTTTTTGTGACCAGACTACTGTAATGAGCTATTTACTGGGTTACCGAAAACAACAGCTGACAGACTACAGCTTGTGAGAAGTCAGCTGAACTCAAAATGATATAGTAACTGATTACATGGCTTTCCTTGAGTTGACTCAACTTGTGGACACATGAGTTCACTCAACTCAAACTTCTTAGTTGAGTCAAAAGTTCTCTTAATTTTTTAGTTCTGCATCTCAGTTAGGTAACTATAACCCCATTTCCAAAAAAGTTTGGACGCTGAGCAGAATGTACATAAAAATTAAATGCAATGTTATGCAAATCATGTAAACCATATTTTTAAAGGAAAACACCACAAATGTTGAAACTGAGAAATTGTATTGTTTTTGGAAAAATATGTGCCCATTTTGAATTTGATGCCAACAACACTTTCCAAAAAAGTTGGGACAGTGATAAAACTGTGTTTCATCATTCTGTAAGCGTTTGGGAACTGAAGAGACACTGCTGTAGTTTTGAAAGTAAAATGTTTTCCTATTCTTGTTTGATATAGGGTTTCAGCTGCTCGTCAGTTCGGGGTCTCCTTTGTCGTCTTTTTAATTTCATAATGCACCAAATGTTATCAGTGAGTGACAGTCTGGATGGAGGCAGGCCAGTTTAGCACCTGGACTCTTTTAATAAGGAGCAATGCTGTTGTAATGCATGCAGAATGTGGTTTTACATTGTCTTGCTGAAACAAGCAAAGTCTGCCCTGAAAAAGACATTGTCTGGATGGCAGCATATGTTGCCAAAACATGTATGTATTGTTCAGCATTAATATTGCCTTTACAGATGTGCACATCACCCATGCCATGTGCACTAATGCACCCCATACCATCATGAATTCTGGCTTTTATACTGTGCACTGATAATAAGCTGAGTGGTCTTTAGTGAGGAGGACACAGTGTCCATGATTTCCAAAATGTATTTCAAATGTTGATTTGTCAGACTACAGGACACTTTTCCACTTTGCCTCAGTCTATTTTAAATGAGCTCGGACCCAGAGAAGGTGGCAGCATTTCTGGATCCTGATTCTATATTGTTTCTTCTTTGCATTTTAGAATTTTAACTTGCATTTGTGGATGACAGTGTTTTTCAGAAGTGTTTCTGAGCCCATGCAGTGTTTTTCACTACAGAATCTTGTCTGTTTTTAATGCAGTGCTGCCTGAGGGCCCAAAGATCACGGCCAGCAAATACTGGTTTTAGTCCCTTGCATACAAAGATTTCTCCAGATTCTCAGAATCTTTTGATGTTATTATGTACCATAGACAATGAAAAGCAAAAGTTCTTTGCTATTTTATGATCAGAAACATTATTCTTGAATTGCTGCACTATTTGCTCGTGCAGTCTTTCACAGAGTGGTGAACCCCTCCACATCTTTACTTCTGAAAGACTCCGCCTCTCTGGGATGCTTTTTTATACCCAATCATGTCACTGACCTGTTGCCAATTAACCACCAGGTGTTTTTTAGCATTACACAACTTTACCAGCCTTTTGTTGCACCTGTCCCACCTGTCACAGACTTCACACTTCTATTACTTTAATCCACTTGATGGCTGTAATAAAGCACTGCAGCATGTAAATAAATCACGATGACAGCCAGACTAAAATTCAGCGTCCACATGGCGGAGTTAGTTTTAACTAAGCCAGCTGAAGAAAACAAAGAAAGAAGTATGATTCAGATGTTAGTTTTTTATATGCTCTAGGGCACTTTGGGTAGAGCTGGAATCCAGGTTCAAGTCCCAGCTGTGCACTAAATTGCCTTTGAAAAGGAGCCCTTAAAAATGCCTTAGAAATGAAATGGATGAGAACGTGGTCAACAGGTGCAATAGGGTCACTTTCTGCCTTATCATTGTGGGATGTGCTGTCCAGCAAGGCATCATATACACCTATCACGCTCCCAGACAGGCCTTACTGTAATGTAATAGGGGAAAAAAGACTAACATCGCTCCTCAAGACTCTAATGGCAAGCACAAAATATCAAAAGTGAGACGTCCCTTTGGGTGGTAGACTAATTTTTCAAAGCACTGGCTGACAGTTGAAAATGCAAATCATATCATGAGAGCAGATTGCAAAATTGGTGTGGGAGTTGGAGAGAAAAAGAGTTGCCCAATGATATGAGCAGAATTAGTACATTTGCATAAAACTGTGATGTGATAGCATAGGCCATGCTGCTTCTATGTGAAGTATCCTAAGCTCTGAAAGGCTCTGGACTAAGGTGACAACAATGTCATCAAAGGTACTGATTACAGGAAAAGTGGGTGTGTTGTTTAGATGATGAGTAGTCCGTACACTGGAGGAGGTGCAAAGCATCTGGTTATGCTAAACAAGAGACCTACTACACTTAGAATTAACCTAACACATTTGTGGGAGAAGCATATAAACTATAAACAGTGCTCATTTGAGCCCAGAGTACAATGACCCAGTACAAACACCAACAAATCCCAGTACATGTGCAAAATCCCAGTACATGTGCAAAAAGAAACCTTTTGAAGTGATGAAACATACTCCACTAACTGGCATCTACAAGACGAATCTGGGTTTGGTGGATACCAGGAGCATGTTACCTGCCTGAATGCATAGTGTCAGCTGTGAAGTTTGGTGGAGGAGGAATAATGGGTCTGTTTTCCATTGTTTGGGCTTCTTCATTTCAGTGAAGGTAAATCTTGCTTACAATGCTACAGCCTAAAATCACATTCGAGTCAATGCTTCTGTATGCATCTGACTTTGTGGCAGCAGTTTGGTGAAGATCTCTCTTGTTTCAGCAAAGTAAGCTCTATAAAGAAATGGCTTACTAAGTTTAATGTGGAAGAACCTGCCTTCAACAAACACCTATGGATATGATGTTAATGTGTCCACATACTTCTGGCCAAGAAGTTCATACCATCACTCAATCTCAAAACAAAGTAAATCTTTGGAAATGTTTCACCTTCTTCTGCAAAATTGCTGATGAGGAGAGATGAGGTTTTTTTTCCAACAGAGACAATTTTTCTATCATCATTTCAGAACGAAATTTCTAACAGTTGAGTACATTTATTCCAAACCAGGAGATAAAACCAGACACTGAATTAATAAAAACTGATAATCATATAAAGGATATCAAAGTCAGGGTGATGAGTAATTTACTTCTATTTAATTCAGATGAGACAGAAGTGCTTTTACTTGGTCCAACTCTGCCGAAAGCAAGCTTTCAGATTATGTGTCAAATCTCAATGCCTTTTCGGTCGCATTAAGTGTAGCTACGGAAGGCCTTGGCTTTGCTGTTGACTCTAATCTCTCATTTTATTCACATATAGGTAACATTACTAGAACAGCTCTTTTTAAACTATGTCTGATTTCTGAAACACCATCGCTTCTCATGATGCATTGACACTCATTCACACATTGATCATCTCTGGATAAAGCCTGGCTGTCTGGATGTTCAAATAGCTGCTTAAACAAGCAACCGAAGTACTTACTAGACATAGAAAGGTTGAATTTATTAGCCATACTTAACCCCTTACACGGCCATAGGCCCAAAGCTTTATTACACACTTCTATAACCTAAGAATAGCTCAACCAGTTTGCATTGAAGTCCCTGTAGTTACTGAGTAATAAGCCTTAGTATATAATAACCTTGGGATTTACAGGAGTTAATCAAAATTTACCCTAAATTCTGAATTATGGATTTGATGGCAGACATTGCTTGAGCACTTCTCCTCTGTGCACTTGCTAGTATGTCTGCTGTCGTTGTTAAAGGACTCCCAACAACGTGTTTGAGGTATAACTGTGAATTTACACCTGGTTTTACGAGGCAGGAAAAAATCCAGGCAAACCTTAGCTGTGCAAACTGTAGTAAATTGTAAGAAAAAAAAAAACAAAACAATCAGCTACATTTCCAATATCTCCACCTATTTTCTGTGCAATTCTCCCACATTTTGTGCAATCATCCCTCAAATGCATATGTATGAGGGAGAAAAACACAATTTAGTCATTCCATGAAGGCTCATTGAGGCTTGTGTGCCAGTTTCACGCATAACACATGGAAATGCATCCTACTTGTGGCGTAAAAGGCCTAGTACATCTGGCGCCTCAATATGTTTGATGTTGCACTCAGATTTTCCATGAATGTCTCAGGCTGCCCTCGTGTCTGTCTTCTAGGTTATCTCTTTTGGTTAAGCTGTTATATGTAGCTGACAGAGCCTCTGCTTGCTCTATGATTACTGTACACACTCTGTGTTAGGTAGTGTGTATTTTAAACATGTCTACCAAGCTGTAAATATCTGATATGATGCAAGTGCATGACCACAATGTGGTTTTTCCAGCCTTCTTTATGTGCTTGGCTACTCTAAAGCTACACCAATCAGCCATGATATTAAAACCACCTCCTTGTTTCTACACTCATTGTCCATTTCATCAGCTCCACTTACCACATAGGATCACTTTGTAGTTCTACAGTTACAGCCTGTAGTCCATCTGTTTCTCTGCATACTTTGTTACCCTGTTCTTCAATGGTCAGGACCCCCACAGGACCACCACAGAGCAGGTATTATTTGGGTGGTGGACCATTCTCAGCACTGACACGGTGGTGGTGTGTTAGTGTGTGTTGTGCTGGATCTGACACAGCACTGCTGCTTTAGTTTAAACACCTCAGTGTCACTGCTGGACTGAGAATAGTCCGCCAACCAAAAATATCCAGCCAGCAGCGTCCTATGACCACTGATGAAGGACTAGAGGATGACCAACACAAACTGTGCAGCAGCAGATGAGCTATCGTCTCTGACTTTACATCTACAAGGTGGACTGACAAGGTAGGAGTGTCTAATAGAGTGGATCAAATGGAATTGAATGCAATTGATATTGATATTTATTAACCTTGTGGAACCGAACATCTAGTTCAGGGGTGTCAAACTCAACCACTAAAAGGGCCATACTAAAAAATCTCAGCAAATCCGTGGACCACAGAAAATTAATGTTAATTGATGTTAATTTTGAATTAATGTTGTGCTGTAACCCGAACTGGCCATTGTTTATTCAAAATACACAAACCCTTCAGCAGCAAAATATAGGCACGTATAGTAGACCTTGAAATATTATAAGAGTCCTTGTAATATTCAAAACTTGAATGTCTCCAGATGCTCAGTCTTTTAAACCTACCTATTTGCTTGAACTAGACACCTGGCATCCTTTTTTTGCTGCAAGTTCATTAACACTTGGGCTCAATTTCTGAGCTGCTGAGCTAATGTCAGGTGTATATGTTGGTTGAACTGCAGGTGAGATTCAGCTAGTGTGTTTAGTGATATGACTGGAGTGGAACTGCGTAGAATTGTGTAGAATTGAGGTGTAACTGCTGTCCCATAGACTGTTGTTGGGGAAGGAGAGTCAGAGTGCACTTTACGTTGCAGTGCATGCTGGGGACTGTAGTGGAGCGCGTTTTAAAAATGGGCTAATGTTAATAGAAAATTAAAATATTCTGTGGGCTGGATGGGATTGCGTTTGACACATGGGGTCTAGTTGGTGATCCATTCTGAGAATTTGGCTATGACACCTAAACATGCCCAAGCTGGTCATGATAAAATGTTTCAGCACCTAGAATCTGTGCTTTCTGTTTGCTTCCATGTTGTCTATCACTGTGTAAAAGATGCAAGTGGTTCTTTAATGACATCACTCCAAACATACATGTTTAAAATCTTCTATCATTGCTAATTCTAACTTGGATTATTATGGATGACATTCATGATTGCAAGGTCATGTGCAGACTCATCTGGTCAGTGCGATGAGAACTCTAACACAGATGCGTGACGCTGTATATCCATATGTGCACACTACTTCATACGATCATCCACATGCGATCTCAGTGGAACTGCATGAGTTGGCAAGGAAGGATAGTTGGCAACACAAGCCACCGCTGCTCTCACACTGTACTCTACAAACTATGTCACAAAGGATTCATCACATTACCAAGAACAGCTCAGCCTAGGATGTTTTTGCATGCATAATGTGACAGTTATCTGCATTTGTTCATCAAGTACTTAAGCCCAATTTAAAAACCAATGAGTTTGCAGCAGCATCAATAGCTTTTTCAGCCTGGCCTGACAAGGCCTATTTGCTTCCTGCCTTTTTTTCCATTCATTCTCCATTGTTTTGTATTACTTCATGGCTTATATTATCTGTCTTTCAGAGAAAATGCTTTAGTGGACAAAGTGTGAAGCACTTTCATATTAAATCTTCACTTTACAAGTGCAGTTTGAAGAACCAAGCTGGAAATGAATGCTATTCTGCTAGGAACAAAAAGGAAAACATAATTGTCTTTACGATACCTGCTCTGTTAATTCAAAATGTCTATTAATAATTTGAGATAGTGTGTTATTTAAGCCCCAGCTCCCAAATATATCAGGATCAACATTGTGTTTTGTGTGATCTCGTTCAATGTATACATTGTATATAAGCATCTCGAGAGCTGAAAAGAGGGTAACTATCATTATATTCTATTGTCTCCAACCTTTTTGCCAACTATTACTACACAATTCATGGGTGAACCAAAGTAAATTAAGTTTAGTATAAATGTTTTTCTCAGTATAAATATAGGATAACCTGTTGTTCATCATTTGTTATGGTGAAACTCGGCAGCTTTCTAAGCTATCCATCATAACTTTGATTCAAGTCTTCTGGGGTTTTGGTCAGATTCAGGTCAATTTTCCCACATTGCATCAGGTTTGTTTGTGAAAACTCATACATACTGAACAAAGCAACAAGCAGGATCTGACAGCATCACTCCTAGAAGATAATTTTAAGCCGTTAAGTTTACATGTATGTATATTAGCTGGGGTTGCACTAAAATTTTGACCAGAAAAATATGGCAGAAAGTGACAAAAAATGACGAAAGATAAAAAAAAAAGGCACCTAAAACCCTGGCCAAACCCTGCTCCCCCAAAGATTAAAGATTTGCATACAGCAAAATAATTTTATTAGTCATAAAATGAAAAATAATGATTAAAAACAACGTTTTATTGGCTCTCCTGCACCAGTCAGTACAATTGTGTTCAAACAGTTTGAGCTGCAGCAGATCAACAGTAAAGATGTTGGCCATGTGGAACTGTTTCTACTAGGCAAGTAATAGTAATCACTGTTCATATCCAGTACCAGGAGTGAGACCAATGCCCAAGAGCTTTTCCACTATAGATGCCTTCTGTCGACAGTTTTTCAAATGGTGAAAACATTTGCAACCAACAGTGCTGAAGTGCAAGTGAAATAAATAATGGAATTCATTGCCTTGGATGGCCAACCATTCTCTGCACACACTGTAGCCTCTATATTGTGATAATTCTAGTACATTTATTAAAAGGAAACCTTATTTATGGTCTTTTATTTTTGGAATTTAATCAGAATTTGAAGACTTGTAATGTTGGTGCATACTGAATTAGGACAATATACAGTCTTTGTAAAAGGCTCAGAATTAACTTCAGAATTTTGTTCTAACCAGGAACAATTTGCTGGGATTTACCGCAAGAACAGAAATACTTTCTGTTTGGTTCATTTGAACTGCTTTTATGACACTTTAAGCTCTGCAAAAAAGTATAGAAAAACTCAAATGGTTCTTGGGGGTATTGATAAAGCTAACATTGAGGTTGCATATTCTCAATCAGTACAAACCATGATTCAGTTGACAGAAAAGTTAGTGTATGTCACAGTTTCATTAATAAAGTTGAAAATTTATTGTGTTGACACTTTGACAAGGATCGTCTTTTAAGTCAGTATCTCCCACCGGGTCTCAAAACAAGAACTTAAGACTGACATCCTGGCTTAAGAACAACAGACATGAGTCTTTATTGATCACCTCAAGGCCCTTAAAGATGCCTAATCCTCCCTTCCTCTCTGTAGTCACGGCAGAATAATCCTCAAAGACAGTTTGATTAACAATGAACTAATGAGAAGAAAGCGAGCCAGCGACTCCTGGCAAAGATAGGGAACCTTCACAATGTCAACTGGCCCATTAAGCGCAGATGTTGCGGAGTTCAGGATAGAAAGACGAGGAGAAAAGAGGAGGACGAGGCGAGAGCGAAGGCTGGCGAGACAACGGGAGACGTCTGGAGAAATTAATGAGGTCACGTCGGCTCACGGGTTTGACAATATTTCTCGCAGCAGGTGGAGGGGAGCTGTTGTCGACTGCATCTCCGTGAGTGTGACATTTACCTAATTAACTCACGGCCGCTTTGAATGCGTCGCCCTTGGAAACGGCCAAGCGATGCTGACCACTCCTCAGTGCGGCGTGGGCTTCATTAGAGGAAATGTCATTGGCTTTCTTTAAGGAGAACATATCTCCACATTTTTCTTGCATTCAACTCCCCCCCACCCCCCACCCCTCTGTTCCACTTAAGATGTTTGTGTGGTTTTACACACCAAGAACAGCCATAATTCATTTTTAATGATCATTTTTCAACCTTCTTTCCAGCAGGCTGTTTTTGAGACTGTGCCTTTACGACAGATATATCGTTGTCTGAACAAAACCTGGTATCTCCGTTTCTGTCATTTTTCAGGTTTTGACACAATTTGAAAATGTCTGTTGTCCTCTACATTATGGATGAAGTTCATGATGACTGGACCCAAAGAAATGGCTGAAAATTGCTTTAAAAAAAGTCTGGTTCCATTGACTTACATGAAAAGTAAAGTACGTTTTTTCCTTCTCCTGTAAAGTCACCATTTTGGAGATACAAGGCTTTCTTTTCGACAACAGTGATATGTAAATGAGCTCTGTTCAGATTGGCTAGCTTGTATAGTGCCTTTGAAAAGCAGCCCAGGCTGAAACATGCAGTAACAACACTTCTTATCGCTTCAGTGTGAATGAGCACTGCTAAAATGCCACAAGAATGTTGTTCATGGTTGTGATGTCACAAATATATACATACATACATACATACATACATCATCTAAACCGCTTATCCTTCTGGGTCGCGGTGGGGTGCTGGAACCTATCCCAGCTGTCATTGGGCACAAGGCAGGATACACCCTGGACAGGTCGCCAGTCCATCGCAGGGCAGTCACAAATATAGATGTTCACAAGTTCATGCAACTTTTCTGAATATCTGGATCATGTTTTAAGTCTCTGGAGTGCAATAAGCAAAACTGGTATGATGCTCTGGTGCGCAAATCTATTGTGTAACGTATCGTCGGCTATAGAAAGCAGTTAGCTAGTTGGCTGTCCACCAATTTTGACTTGGTTAAAATGAAACCAAGATCAGGATTTCAGAACTAAAAAGAAATTGAAAGAGAGAGAGATAGAAAGAGAAAGAGTGAGTGAGTGTGAAAGAGAGACAGAGAGAGAGTAAAAAGAGTGGGCAAGCAACTTCTAGCCAATTTCTTTCAGTAAACAGGTGAGCCTAAAGTGCGTAACAGTAAATGAGTAACATAGATTGGCTAGCTAACTAGCAATTAGCGACACCCTTACAAAAGATTTTTCTTTAAGTTTTCTTTAGTAAACAGAATGGTTCTATTTAGGACCATAAGTTCTATAGAGAACCATTTGCATGCTGAAATGATTCTTGGCATGGTGAAATCGTCCTTCAGATGGATGGAGAATGTGTTGTATATGGTTCTACATAGAATCCTTTGAAAATGGTTCTATATAGCACCAAAATGGGTTCTGTAATTGTTAGAAACTTGACATCACAACAATGGCAGAACCCTTTTGCTGCTATATAGAACCATTATTAAAAAGGTCATAAAAAGAACCACATACAAAAACCATCAATCTGAATGTTGTTGTCTATGGTTCTACATATAATCCTTTTGAAAATGGCTCTGTATAGCACCAAATGGGTTCTGCTACTGTTACACACTTGACATCATAAAAGTAGCAGAACCTTATGGCACTATATACAACAATTTTCAATATATATATATATATATATATATATATATATATCAATCTGAAGAAACACTTAACCATGCAAAGAACCATTTAAGCACAAAATGCAAAAAGAACATATGGTCATTTATAATAACACGCTGAAAAATCTTTGATCAATGCAGCAAATAAGCATTTTTTAAATAGCTAATGCAACAGACTATGTTTCTTCAATCACAACGCAATGAAGTTAGCATTAGCCCATAGGCTAGCTTGTAAAGCGTGCACTGTTAGTTCCAGAAGCAGCCATTTTCACTAAGAGCGGAACAGTAACCTACTGAGACGAGATGAGCTCACCAAATTAGATAACTGATGATCCAACCAATCACTGCTGAGCAGTTTCAAACATGAAATATATTTAAATATAGTTTTTTCTCCTTTGAATTTCCCTCTAATCACATTGATTGTTTTGAAGAGTCTAATCAAAGCCCAATCCTACACTGATGATACACATTTGCACATTTATCTTATTGATTATCAGCTGTTTAACCCTTAAATGCAAAACCAACCTTATTCAGAAATACAACATAATCCATACATTATATTTCCTTCCCTTTATCTTCTTTGGAGGGGGTAGGGAGGTTTGAAGGTCATGGCAAGCTCTGTGGTGGATCATCAGTTTCACAGAATGCCTAAGCCGGCGTCTGCGTGAGAGATGGGATCTATCAGAGAGGACATTTAGCATCCCTCATCAGTGAGAGCTGCCATAGGATGGAATGAGGTACTGAAACATGGGAGACGCATAATGGATGGTGTTTACATGTGGGACCATGACTATGTTGGTATCTGTATTTGTCAGAGCGTGCGTGGCCATGAATCCACTAAATCACGTACTAAGCTGCAGTCACACCAGACACCTGCAGTTTGAGTCACTTTGCCAAATGGCCGTGGCTGAATCAGGAATGGACAATCATGCATGTTGATGCGGTTTGCTAGCTAGCTTCTTGTCATGCCTGCTGAAGGTAGGTTGCTTCTGCAAAGGGTGTGAGTTAATAAAAAATAAATGAAGAAGAAGGATGGCAAACGACAGTAGCACATCAGGTGCAGGAGAGTTTATTTGGTGGAATGTGAGAGAGGTGCCCAGTCATTTACAGTATACACCAATCAGCCATAATATTAAAACCACCTCCTTATATCTACACTCATTTTATCAGCTCCACTGACCATACAGTAGCACTTTGTAGTTCTACAGTTACAGACTGTAGTCCATCTGTTTCTCTGCATACTTTGTTAGCCCTGTCCTTCAATGGTCAGGACCCCACCAGGACCACCACAGAGCAGGTATTATTTGGGTGGCGGATCATTCTCAGCACTGTGGTGACACTGACGTTGTGGTGGTGTGTTAGTGTGTGTTGTGCTGGTCTGAGTGGATCAGACACAGCAGTGCTGCTGGAGTTTTTAAACACCTCAGTGTCACTGCTGGACTGAGAAAGTCCAGTCCAAACCAAAAATATCCAGCCAACAGCGTCCTGTGACCACTGATGAAGGACTAGAGGATGACCAACACAAACTGTGCAGCAACAGATGAGCTACAGTCTCTGACTTTCCATCTACAAGGTGTAAAATGACTCTGTTACTGACCATTATTGGTCATGACATCTCATGAAAGCATATGGCATCTGCTAGTACATGTTTATGACGTGGTTATGTCAGTGCCACTTAGCAGGGTTCAAGTAAAGTTTTACCGCAGTATTAATTTTTTTTCGGTTATGCTGCACATTGATCTGTAGCAAAAGATGTGGATAACTGGAGCTAGCCAAGCAGATAACATTGCAGTTAGCAAGCTGGCAAACAGTAAAACACTACAAAAGTAAAGATGCCGACTGCCCAGACAGTACAAACATACTGCTGCTATGGCGCTCTGTAGTTAAAATGGCTGGCCTTGTGTAGTATTTAGGGCCTTCGCACATTAGCACAATGTAGCTCTGATGAATCAGCGCTGTCCAAACGATGTTCAACAGATGTTTCTCTGACATGTATTCCAGCATTCTGACATTCATCTTCCTTTTCATGCAAAATAAGACAAACTATTTTCTGTTAACTGCTTTTCATGATTTTCATAAATTTTCTTTTTTAATTCAAATGTAGTTCAAAAGTTTGTCAACAAGTTAATAAGTTAAATAATAAACTTTATCTATCAAAAATGTATTTAATGAAGGTAAAACATCTGTAAATGGGACAGAATATGTTACACTATCCACTAATAAATAAGTAGTGTCATATTTAAAAAAAAAAAATCAACAGTAAATGTTCACATTAGCAATATTATTCAAACATATTTTGTTCAAACACTGAAGGAGTTAAACATTGCCATGTCAGTGACTACAATCTGACCATTTACAACACTGGACATTGCACAAATCAACAGAGAAAATGTACAAATATGAAGTTAAATCACATCATGTGACCAAAAGACAATGAAAACTGACTCCCAACCTGCACAACATTGACAATATTCCACACTCTCAAAAAATATGGTTCTTCAAGTGTTCTTTAGCAAAGACAATGGTTCTATATAGAACCACTGACACCTTCTGTATGATTAAAAAGTTCTTTGCATATTGAATGGGTTCTTCAGATTAACAGACATGTGTTGCATATAGTTCAATGCAGAATCTTTTTGGAAAGGGGTTCTGTATAGCACCAAAAAGGTCTACAGCATACACATAAACACCATCTACAGCATATTCTCCATCAATCTGAACAACGCTTTCATGATGCAAAGAACCCTTTAATCATGCGAAGGGTTCTTTGAGAGTCCATGGTTCTATATAGAACAATTTTCTTTACTAAAGAACCCCTGAAGAACCATCTATTTTAAAAGTGTAGTAAACATTAGACAGCTAACTAGTTAGACAGTTTACTCTTTTGCTAACCTTGTTAAGTAACTTGTTATGTGAGTTTTAACTTCATAGTCATGCAAATAAGCTTGCAGACGTCAGTGTCAGTCCTCTATTATGAAAATGAATGCTCCACCAAATGAACAATGCCTTTTGTGGAAAAATGAAGCAAGTTCCTTTATAAGTACATAAAAATAAGTGAGTTCCCTACATCAGAGACATTATAAAGGAAGACTCATATATAAGCGCAGCCACTACTGTAATGTTTTCCCTTGTATTGATGACTTCTACTGAGTCGAATGCAGTGTGAAATAGGTCTATTTGTGTTTTCTACATTTTGAAGGTTCATTGATGATGCATGAAGGACCGTTATATGAAGCTGCCCCATTAGAGGAAAGCTCATGCAAAGAAGTTAATGGTCAAAGATACAAAGTTGCATGTTCACCACAGTTCACCAAAACAAATGATGTGAAATCTGATGCACACGATTTATTCACCCTGGAAATTGTGAGCCGAAATCACAACTGAAATTGATGTAATTTTGATCGTGAAAATTTACTGGCACTCGTCTGTGTGACTGAGCTTTTCGTTGTAGGCCATGTATGCGAGCATGTGCTATGCACACGTTTGTTCCAATATCTGTCTTGTATTGTGCATTAGAATGAGGCCCTGCTGTCTTATCTGAGCAGGCAGGTGTTAATAAAAGAGAAAGATATGCGTGCACACGTCTCGCAGTGTCACCCAGAGCAATGTAACTTTCCATGAAACCCCCCGAACACACTGACAGATAGGGATTCATTGCTAATTAAACATGCATACACCCCCACACACACAAGTGTAGGCTAAAATATATCATTTTTTTTCTAAGAGACCCCCTGGTGCCGAGCCCGGCCCCTAAAGCTTCTATTTTCTCCTCTGCTTTCCTTCTCTGACAAGAATCATAAAAAACGACTTTATACTCACCATCGAAATTCAATAAGTGAGTTTACAGGGCCAAACGAGCGCAAATAAAGCAGTGCTGGCTCCGACAGCTCGGGAAGTGAAATATCGAGTAGCGCTGTCGCCGCCCCCCCGTCATTCGATCTTATCCTCTACTTTGGGCCGTGGTTCTTTTTCGGCCGACAGAAAATGAAATCATTAAACAGTGATCGGACACGGCACTACAGGGGCCGAGCGGGAGAGGGTACAGACCCATGACTATAACACCACTAACCTCTCTCTCTCTCTCTCTCTCTCTCTTTCTCTCTCACCCTCTCTCTCTCAGTCTGCTTCTCTCTCTTTCTCTCTTTCTGTTTCTCTCTTTCCCTCTCTTTTCTCTATCTTCTCTGTCTGTTTCTTTCTCATCCTTTCTTTCTTTTTCTTTCTGTCTTTCTTTCTTTCTTTGTCTCTCCTTTCTCTCGCTCTTTCTCTCTCTCTCACTCTCTCACATTCTCTATCGTTCTCTCTTTTCTCTATCTTCTGTCTCTTTCTCATCCTTTCTTTCTGTCTTTCTTTTTTTCTTTCTCCTCTCGCTATCTATCTCTCAATCTGTGTTTTTCTCCCTTTATCTTTCCTTTTCTTTCTTTCTTTTTCTGGCTTCTCTCACTTTTTCTCTCTGTGTCCCTCTTTCTCCTCTTCTCTCTCTCCCCTTGTCTCTTCTTTTACCCTTTTCTCTTCATCTCTTTCTCTTTCTGTCATCTGCTCTCTCTTGCTCTTCGTCTCTCCTTTTCCCTACTTCCCTCTCTCCTGTCTCTTGTACTTTTTCTCTCTCTCTCTCTCTTTCATTCTTTCATTCCTGTCTGTCTCCCTCTCTGTTTCTCTCTTCCTCTTTTATTTTCTCTCTCCATGTTGATCTTTCTCCTTCTCTCTCTCTCTCTCATTTTTCTCTCTTCTCTGTCTGTCTTTCTTTCTCCCCCCTCCCTATGTCTCTCTCTGTCTGTGTTCTCACTCTCGCTCTCTGTCTCTCTCTCTGTCTGTGTTCTTTCTCTCTCTCTCTCTCTCTCTCTCTCTCTCTCTCTCTCGTATTGGGCTGAATCTCCTTATCGTTCTCACTGAGTGACTCTGTGCTAACTCGCACTGACAGCTTATAGTATTGTAGCCATTTTTCTTCATGTTGGAGCAGTTCTTCCTGCTGCTGGACCACCAACACACACACACACACACACACACACACACACACACACACACACACACACACACACACACACTCACACACACACATTTTCAGTATAAATTATTTGCTTGATAATACACAAAAATCCAGAACCTACTAAAGAATGCAGTGCAGCATGCAGATCAAAAGCTTTAACACACACACACACACACACACACACACACACACACACTTACACTTATATTACAGCCTCTGTGTAGTTATAGATGATGTTCTAATAGCAAAGTAAATCGTCCGTGGAGAAAAATCAATTTAGAAAATTGCTGGAATTCTTGCAGGACAGTTTTGTAGTCATTACTGGATCAGAGAGAGGGCGAGAGAGAGGGCAAGAGAGAGAGAGAGAGAGAGAGAGAGAGAGAGAGAGAGAGAGAGAGAGATGTAATGTATGTGTAATGTATAGGCTACTGGATGAAGTAAAGTTTAATGCAGAGCCGGCATTAATGATTTAGAAAACTCATCCATTTTGAGTCTTTTTAAATTTATTTTTAACGTTTTATTTTTATCTTCACCATCACCACTCATCTAAAGACTGATAAATTGCACAAAAATCATTATATTAAATATTATCTGAGACATCAAACTGAAAATGGTTACTTTTATTAAACATTGGTTTAATGTATCACACGTCTGTTTGATCACTAGCTACTGATTCTAATAACGTGTTCTAACTGAATATGACTTCAAACATATCTTTTCCAGTCATTTCTGATCTGATCTGAGTTTGCTCAGTGAATCTTACTCCTCATTAGGGTTTTCTACAGTCTTAGAAAGGAAATCAATATCCTGAATCTGTAAAGGTCAAAAAAGCAAGTCCAAGAGAACAGCACACCCCAACAGGACACACACACACACACACACACAAACACACACACACACACACACACACACACACACACACACACACACACACGCACACACACACATTATCTAAGCCACTTATCTCTCTAGGTCATGAGAGGTGCTGGAGCCCATCCCAGCAGTCATTGGGCGGAAGGGACGAAACACCCAGGACAGGCCACCGGTCCATCACAGTGTTGACCAGTCTATTATACATATATCATACATACGGTCAATCAACTTCTTCATGAAAGCCTACAAAGCCTCTCTTTCTCATTCATACAGATTGTTGATTCTTACAGTGGTGGTTCTCGAGGGTGACTGCTGCTTTTGTTCATTTGCTGCTTGTTGATGTTTCCCTAACTGTCCCACGAGCACTGTCCCAAGTAGCCTGCACAACTATAAATGTAAAATAGGGTGAAACTAGGGAAGAGCATTAATATTGTGTTTAATCCTTAAAAGACCAGGGTCCACCACCGGGTCCAAAGTTGTATTATTCACTTCTATAACCTAAGAATAGTCCAGGTCCCTGTAGTTACTGGATAATAAGCCTTAGCATGTAATAAGCATGGGATTTTAAAGGCTTAAAAACAAAAAGTTACATATTAGCCCATTATTAACATGTTATTAACATGTTAATTTTGACAACCACAATTTAGAATCGAATACTATCATCTATTGCATGTTTTATTCCCATAAAACACACTAAGCATGTTGAAATAAACTGCTACATAGACCTACTCATGTTTAAAAATTGTACAAACCCTTTTTCTTGCATTTTTGGGTGTCATTTGTGTAGAAAACACTTGTGTTTCACTAGAATGAGGTTAATACAAGTAGCCAAAGAGAAAAAGGATTGGGCTTTTTGGCATCTCATTTCTGATGACCACAGTGTTTTAGGCCTTGACTATTTTTCTTAATTATGAGACGCTGCTAGCCAAAACTGCTCTTTTAATTCTGCTTCTTCTGCTAAAAACATTAGACCCCCTTTGAAATATGCACTGTATTAGATCCTGACCAGCGAGTAACATCCAACACTACCTTCACTCACCACGCTGATGTCTCTACCCCACCTAAAGTGGCATGTTTTCTTGACAATGGCTAAAGAATAACTCATCAGCCACAATTTCAGTGACATATTCACCTCTGAAAACATGGTCTGCTCAGTGTCAGGATGATTTTCGACCCCCGTTTCCTGGCCCTCTAAGGATGCATGCGTTGGTGTTTCCACATCTCGCCCTGTCAGCTCGTTACTTTGGCCTTGTGCTACACTGACAGCTCAGTGAAATTTGTCAAAGCTTCCTGAGGACCGTGTGAAATGACTTCAGTTCGGCACGGCATGTTATTTGTTACTTTGACATTTTGAGCAATGGCATGAATATTGAATTTGTCTGTCATGAGAGCTATTTATGGCTTTAGCAGTGTGCGTTTATGATAATTACTGCTAGGGACGTGTTTTTGAGCCCAAGGAAGTCAAGCAAGTCATAAGATTGTCTTAATTAGACTCTGAAAATTGGAAATCTAGCCTCAAGTCATGCTAAAAAATTGTCATTTCACAAAACAGGTGTGACTGAGGCTGGACAGTTAGCAAGCTAGCTAGAAAATGGGACTCCTAACAACCACCTGGAAGACCTAGTAACTGTTTTCATCAAATGAACAGCTTTCATCTTCAAATCTGAAAATTTCACAGGTGTTTCTGTCCATCCTTCCACTGTGAGAAGACAACTCAGCACTATGGGTCTGAAAGGATGTGTAGCTGTCAATAAGTCCTCAGTGAGAAAAGGAGATAGACAAAAAAAGAAGAATATTGACTTCAACAACATGCACTAGACAAGAAGAACACTAGAACACCAAAACTGGACCTTTCAGATGTAGAGTAGGGTTCTATGAACTGATGAAGCTCAATTTGAGATCTTTGAAAGTAAGAGGGCATGCATGCTGCTGAAGCAACAAAAGACTCTTCAAACCATGGCTATAACTATCAATCAGACATGGTGGATGATAAGTGCAAATTTGGGGATGTAAAACATCATCAGAATTTCGTCATGCAGTTCCCACTGGACAATATGTATTTGTGAAGAAATTCATTCTACAGCAAGATAACAACCCTAAGCACATTGTTGAGAATATGATGACATGTATATCAAACAAAGAAGCTGCTGGTGTTCTCAGAACAATCGACCGACCACCCCAGAGTTCAGACCTCAATATCACTGAATGTGTTTGGGATTACTTGGATTGTGTGGAGCAGAAAAAGCTAAACCAACTTCTAATCTCATTGCTTATTTTGCCCCGAGCCCTTGTTTTCAAGTGTCCTCATGCCCCTCGGAACTAAATTACAGGGGAAGTGGTTGAAATCGTCCACCATGAAATGGGACCCTCAAAGAAAGAAGAACATTACTTCATTAATAGGCTACTAGCGCTGCTCTGTAGGCGGCGCTGCCAGTCTGCAGTGACAGCAGGGGAGGGTAAAGTTCAGCTCCTCACTGCTGGGCTTTAGTTATATTTAGGGAATCATATGCTTTCAAAGAGGGGGGATATGATAATTATTTATTATTGCCAACCCCTAATTCTTCAGTGATATGAAGCTGAAGTCAGATATTCGCCAGCTTCTTGTTTCAATCTTCCCATCCCACCTTAAATAGAGCAACAGTTGTGATGCCAGAGGTGCCAGAATGTAACTGCTGCACCATTTAAGGTGGAAGGGGAAGTGTAGCTAGCTACAGCCAGTGATTTTTTGGTTGTTATAAAGTAAAGGACCATAAAACATTGAAATGACATTAAACTAAGATAATACAGTGGTTAGCATAATTTGTTCATGGAAAAAATACTTACATTTGCGGGTTTCTTTGGTCACATCTTGCCATTTTTCCTTTGTTCTCATAACACATTTGGAGTATGTATCTGAAAAACTTTCGTTTGGAGGGCCATGAAGCCCTAACACTTCACCCTACCCCCTAAAAATCAGGACACCCTACCCCTAGGTGTGAACATGCAGAACAGAGGGATAAGAGCTAATTGGTAGGGCCAAGGGGTAAAATGGGATTAGGCCTAAGACTCAACTTTGGAAGTGTGGACAAAATATCTGTGCAGATTTTAAAACTGAATACAAGTCTCCTGAAAAAATGGAAGCTGTAATAAAGGCAAAGCATGGACGTATTAAATACTGAAAAATCTGATATGATATTTAGTTATTTTCTGTTAAATGTGTTCTGCTCTGCTTCTTGATGCTGAGTAAAGTGAATCATGCACTTTTGACTGGAAACTAAATAAATGGAATAGTTGTCAATCCTCCCTTTGCTGCAGTAACAGCTTCTTTTCTTCTGGGAAGGCTTTACACTAGATGAACATTGCTGTAAAGATTTGATTGCATTCAGAGCATTAGTGAGGTCAGATATTGATGTTGGATGATCAGTTCTGGATCACTCCAACTCATCCCAAAGGTATTGGATGGAGCTCCGTCACTTCACAGTACCACTGTTTCACAGGCCAATGCTGGGGGGCTTTGTACCCCTCTAGCTGATGTTTGCTGTTGGGCATGGTGACCTTAGGCACATATTCAGCTCCTCCTAAGTATCCCATTCAATTGGTCAATGCTTATGGAGATAATAATTAAGCATGTGTCTGCAATGGCTGCCTTAGAAACTCATTTAAAGATAAACCGATGTAGCTGTTTATCACATTTAGACACTGATGGACTCAACACATTGAGATGGTGGTCAGTGTGCTGCGAGAGCTGTCTGTGGCCATCTCTCACAGAGATGGTATTTGGTGTTAAACGGTCCTAGCATGTGCACAGCTTGTGTGTTTATTGGAGTGCGAGTGTGTGTATGTGCGTGTTCAGTGGTCAATCTCAGAGCACCATTTTACACAGCCATTTCGCGCTCTGATTAGTGAGGCCATCTAACGGCCTCTCCATGCTGGGCTGTGGTCAAGCCTTCAGTGGGTGGGAGAAACCATGCTGGAACCATCTGCTCCCAGAGCTGCGGCCACTCGACTAGGAAAAAGCTTCACTGGAAAGGTTAACATCTCTGTTTGAGATACTATATTAAGGAGAGCTATCACCGGAACAAGCAGAACAAGTATAGACTCTGTGTATGGCAGAGTGTGCAAACTGTCATACTACAGTATCATGAAAAGGTGGAAATATATGAGCCAGATGGCCTTTAAAGCTTAACTGTGGTCAGATTTTCCTCACTTAAACACCTCACCATTTGCAAAAGTCCTGCTTACTTTAGGTACTGCTGTTATAGCCATTAAGCTTTCAACTCAGGCTACCTAGTAGCATCCATAGCATTGTAGGAAAATGTACAACTACATAGAGGACAACATTTTAAACATTTTTCATGCAAAAGGAGACTGGCTTAAGATTTGAGAAGATTTTAGTGTGAGAACTGATAATAATGCTTTATACCAAAAAGCCTTTGCTATGGTTTTGAAAGTCACTCACTTGCACACATTTAGCAGTCTGAAGTTTGTCCACAAGGTGGAGCTGTTAGTCGAGCTGGAGCTCAGCAGGAGCTCACATATGCAAGTGTTTGCAGTTATAATTTCAAAACAAGAGATGTACCTGTTTATGTCCAAAAGGTGTTGAGTTACTCAGGATAATGTGACTGAATATGTGATTTCATTAGAGATTTTCATTAAATCATTAATGCTAAAAAAATATAACATGCCAAAGGCTGTGGGGAGCAATATAATCGATAATTTGATTTTGTTTGCAATAAAATAGCATGCTAATTATTTTTAGATAAACTGCCTAGGCCTAGAGTTGCTTGCCAGTTCAGATGTGCTATTAGATAGCTAGCGCATATTGTTAGTGTAATTCAGTCATTTTAGCACAACTAATACTGTTAACCCCTTAATATCCCAGATTTATTACATAGAAAGGCATATTATTTAGTAACTACAGAGACTTCAGTGCAAACCTATTGAGCTGTTCTTATGTTATAGACGTGTGTCTTAAAACTAAAGCTAAGTTTCTTGTAATGTTTTTAACATACACTTTAGACAACATGATATCACAGCAGGTTCTCTAACCCTAGCCATGAGTAGGCCTTGATGAGCCTGGGCCTACCCAGATATTTTAGTGATGTAATTTGATTTGTTTTTTTGTGAGTGCTGCCACTGTGTTATGAACAATGAAATCATCACACTCTCCATGAAGCTCCACCTTATTTTCTCAGCCCTCCACTCACTGCACAGTAACCATTGATACCTGCCACTGTGTTTCCAGAGCTCCGGTGTTTAAAGCTTCAGTTGCAGTTAAGAGATGTAGCTGAGGTTGTTTAAAAGTGAGATTGCACCTCGAAGAATATATCATTTTCTACCCATCCAGAGTCGAAATAAAAATAAATAAGTAAATGTTGACATCCTCAGTTTTCTGTCGTCAGCAGTTTTACAACAAAAGCTGAAATAGGCTTTGTGAAAGTGTCAAAGCAAAAATCTGACATTAACATTACTTCAGTGAATCAAAGGTAAGACATAAATGGACATCAACATTTTTTTACCCACCATAGCAACACGTTTTTGGTTTCAATTATTAGGTTTAAGTTTTTAAGTCTGCTGTATTGTTTTTCCTCATCTTTGCACATCTCAGCTATCTGTATATCTCAGTCAATGTTGTCTTCTGTCGGCCCACCTCCAGTGCCAGTATGTTTTGGCCTTGGATGATTAGGTTTACTTTTTCAAATTTTCAGTGTTGTTTTTCCCCACCTTTGTACATCTCAGTTTTCTATTTTAACTTAACACTAGTGATGTCGTGTTCATTGGGCAAACATGCCTGTGGCGAGTGGACACATGCTTCCAGTATTCTTATTGATTGCCAGAATATGGTGCTGTTGCCACTGGGAGGCATTGAAACAAGCAGGATGATGACTGCAGTGGCAGTGGCTGTCAGGAATAGGTTTTAGCCTGATGTAATACTTACACATTTTTTTATAGGCCTACCCAAAAATGATTATGCCTACGCTACTGCATCACAGTAGGCCATGTGCTAGGTTTCAAAGAAAAGCAGCTTCCTGAGGAGGCTAAAAATCACATTCATACCTTAGTATTAAACCTCCACTTGTTGTTTTTATATAATTCATATTGAACCACATATACTCACATTCCCGATGCCCATACAGGTATGTCTTGTGTCCTGCTAAGTGCACTTGCTTTCATCTAATGACAGTAATTAAGGTGTAAATTTCATAGTAATTAGTAGACAATCTCTATTAACCTATATGATAATTATTTGTAGTGGCATAATGCAAATAATACGTAATGAACTAAAAGCTATTGTTGCATGGATATGTAGTAGCTTCACTTACTTTTGGATACAATGCACTTTGCAGTGTTGTTATGTGCCTCTCACTGATATTAGGAATGCCTGAAATAAAATTAGATTGACCTCCCTGAGCTCCAGAACATTGTGTACCGTCATTACTGCGCACAAAGAAGACACAAAGAGAAGTAAATATAACACTGCTGACTGACTCATCCAATGGCAGTTATTGCTGTGGAGAGAGACTAAAATTAGGGTGTGCAGAAAGGTTTGGCAAAACCTGGAATTGCAGAGGTCACTCTCATGTGTGGATGCCCTTGTAGATGCGAGTTGTGCTGGAATTGTAGGCAAGGAAACATATGGCTGAGGACTAAAATAAGGCCTAATGGCATGAACAAAAGTAAAATGAAGAAAATGTGCACAAAAAAATCAAATGTGCACAATTTTTTGCTTACTGCAGATGTGTTCAATCAAATATAATCTGTTTGGTGTCCAAATTTTGCTTAGGGATGGAGTCGGAGGCTAACATTGCTAAGAAATGTTGGAAGTCAATAGTCACCCAAATCTTTTAAATAAAAAAAACATGACTAAAACTTCTTTCAACCTGTGTGAAGCACATCCAGCTCTTCATCAAGGTCACATGCAATTGCTAGTGTGGTTTAATGCACTTGATTTCTGTTGTTTCTAAGGTTTCTAAATTCTATATTTCCATGTGAACATGAAGGGGAAGCTGGAATTTGACACCTGTAAATGTTTGTTAGCCATTTATCATTGTTGCTCCAGTGCTAAGCTAAAGAAGTGAAGTTTGTCTTGACTGATTGACCACATCTGGAGGAAAAGGAAAATTGTGTAAATTTGAATTTTTACCAAATTTAAAAGCGAGGAAAGTAGGTATAGGTGGAAAACTAGTGCAATGTAATGAAAACATGAGGTTAGGTTTAGTGCCAATTATCTATTAATTCTGATTTCTATGTATATTTTTAGAGTATACTTGGTGTATGTATACGTTTATGCTATCATGTGTGTAATCTACTGTGTGAACTTGCTTTCTACCCACATTCTGCCCACAGAATGAACATGTGGAAACATCCCTATGTGTTTTACTAGCCTATTGATTCTTACTCCTCATGAAGAGCCACCTGCTGTTTTAGGGAGCAAGTAGGAAAACCATCAGGGTACAAGCTTTTCTCTAGTGATATAAAAGATTTACAACATTTCTACAGTAATAATAAAAAGATGGAGAAAAATAACCCATGTGAGCTGCTGATTTTTGGTGATGTCACAGCCATCCATGGCCAGGAGTCCAGCACAGCATTACTGACCTCACTCACTCAGTGTGGTGCAAGCAGATTCAGGGCATCTGTTAGCTGACAACACAATTGGCATTTAATATTATCACCCAAGAGTGTTGAGCTGTTGCATTAGCGGTGATGTAGTGAGATGCGGTGGTGCTTCACATATCTTGGAGGACGCACATGTTAGCCTTCACACTTCCAGCTTGGTGGCATTGTGTGATAAAAGGAGACCTTGCTAGTGGGTGGAACTGAGTTACAAAATTAGGGAGGAAATTGAGTAAAAATAAATATGTCTGAATACAGCGATTTAGTTTATTAAATCAAATTAACATTGCATTACAAGTATATAAAACATACATAAGAAATATGTTCAAAAATTTTCTCCAAATCTTGGATTCCTTAAAGTAGCCAGTCTTTGTCCTGAAACAAAAACTAGTTTAGTTAACAATTTTAGGTATCAGAGACCTTCGACTGACATTGAATATGAATATTTCTGATTATCTGTAGGTTTTCACTGTTGTGAAAACTTGTATCCCCGAAATGGTAGCATTTCAGGAGAAGAAAAAATGTGGATGGGATGGAAATTAATGGACTGAGATTTTTTTGGCAAGTAATTTTGGGACATTTTTATTGGTCTATTTGTTATTAAATCTGAATAAAAGTGTAAAGTGTGGCTGGTGGTGAATTCTGTAAATTAAAAAAATGAAAACTGAAATTTAATATTTTTTCTGGAAAAAAAAAAAAAGAATCAAAAATAGAGATGCAAGGTCTCCTTTGCAACAGCTAAGATATATTAAAGCAAATATGTAATTCATATTTACCTAATTCTAGGCGGGTGCATGCAATTTAAAGCATAGCTATTCAGGATAAATGTAGTTTTAAGGGAATTCAGTATACAGTGGAAGTGCACACGACACTAGTCCAGACACTAATCCAATGTTTTCTGACCATAAACATGACCTTTCACATTACAAATGACTGCCATATTCCTTTCCCTTTGTCACCCATCTTCTGAACCGCATCTACACGGTCATGTGGCCAGCAAGGATATACAGCCCACTTCAAAACACTTTTCAGTCTAAACCAATTACATAACAGTACCATGCACTTAATTAAGCAGTCAGTCTAATATCTCTGAAAACACCAATATCGTTCATTGTGCAGCGGATATATAATGCACTGGCTTATCTGGGCTCTGTGACTGTTGATTGGCCAGATTTATTCAGAAGCTCTGCTCTCATGCTGACCAGCTGATTGGAAGTTAGAGCCCGTCAGGTTCCTTTTGATTTCTAAATCTCTCCACTGTTACTGATGGATCTCGAAATTCCCCTCGGTTTAACGCTATTAGATACAATTCAGGACTATTAGATGAAAGTTGATGTACCACATGGGAGGACATTACTGAAAATGCTCTTCCTACTCTCAAAAATAATTGAATCTTTGTCTGTTTTAGTATTTCTTGAACGGCCGTTTTCCACGTTCTGATGACTCCTGAGGGACTGTGCAATTGTCAAATGATATTAGGGGGTGAATGTATTTCCAGATGGGGCCAAAACAAAGTAAAGGGTCAGGGCTGGACACTGCTTTGTCCTTGAATAGCAACGATTACTTGCCTTGAACTCATTTGGGGACTGGGAGGTGAACGGTAAGTTCAGACATGATCTAATTTCCACGTCAGTGAGGTTCAGAGGAAAAGCCATATGTTGAACGTCACAGTGATGACCGCATTTAACCTACCTATCTCTCTCTCTCGCTTTTAATCTAATTGCGTTGCTATGTTTGTAATGCTAGTCAGGCAGATCATTTTCATAGATTCCTCTTTGGATATCACTGAAGAAGCCATAGTGTCATGACAGTATAGCACTTTGAGAGCAATTTACAAGCAGGCAAAACCAAAGATGACTATTATTAGTGCTTTATTGTTATTTGACAGTATATTCTTATTCTTCTTGTTGGTTCATACTTTTTTCCAGAATGTTTGGTCTGATTGGGAATGGTGTGCTTTTATACGGCTTTTTGATCGGATGTACGGTTTTCTTACAATTACTGTTAAAAGACAATTTTATTTTTTCCCATTGGAATGAATGGGGTGCAAATGTTTATACGCTCAATTTATGGCATGTTGATACAAATCCATTAGTAACAGTCTAACACCATGTGGGGAACCATAGCAATTACCTAGCAGCCACCTGGGATGGGCAACCACCTTAAATACCATAGTAACCATTTATCAACACCCTAACAACCACCTGGAAACTGCTTAAGCTGCGCAACCACTCTGAATTTTCTTCAGGAAACACACTTTTCTAGTTATTATTAGGTACAAAGTCACATCAGTTCCAACTTCTGGTGACCAAAAGTGAAAAAGTTTCTCTCCAGAATATCCAGTCTTCTGTTTAGGTCTTCAGAGAAGGTCTTTTACCTTCAACTGTTCCAAGCAGAACTGCCTTTTCCAATAAATTGGTTCTTTCTTCATAATATGTCCAAAGTAAGAGTTTCAGTTTAATTATCTGGGCTTCAAGTGAGAGGTGAGGCTTGAATTGGTCAAGGATCCATTTGTTTTCTTTTGCTTTCCAAGAATCTCTCAAAAGTCTTGACCAACACCAAAGTTCAAAGGCATCAGTACTTTTTCCTGTCCTTTTTTATTGTCCTGCTTCATCACAGAAAGGACCACATCTTTGGACCTGATCTTTGTTTGTAGAGACAAATCATTACATTAAAATATAGTTTCAAGCTTCTTTATCCATGTTGTTCTGAGTGCTAATCTGTGTCATATTTCTTGACAGCTGGATCCCTTGTGGTTAATCACTGATCCAAGTATGTAAAAGCTGTCCACCACTTCTACATCTTGACCATCAATGGTAAATTTAGTGGTCTTTCCCATTGATATTAAAAATTATTTTCAGATTGAGCTCCATCTTTTCACTCTGTTGAACTTTTCTTACATGGGCCTTCAGATTTTCATGATTTTCTCCTATATCTGGTGTGTCATCCATAATTAAGGACTAAATTAGGGTATATGTAGAACAAATACACAAAAGATGTGTGTGTGTGTGTGTGTGTGTGTGTGTGTGTGTGTGTGTTTGTAAATCCTGGGAGGCCACACAGTGTGTGTTTTAGAGAGGTGACAGCGCTACGTGTTGACAGTAATGTGCATTGATTTATGCAGGGCAGCCGTGGTCAAGGCGTGTTGGAGGTGACACGCTTCGTCTGTCAAAGCGTAGCTCTCGCTCAACAGTATCGGGATCAACAGCCCACAAGTTAAAACAACACATAGTCCATTAACCTAGGGGTAAACACCCCCACCCTACACAAACACACACACACACATTCTAAAGGTTGGGTATCATTTCAAATGTGGAGACTCCAATACTTACCTTACTTTCTTGAAACAGTTGCAATTCCATTCAGTTACTTTTACCCCAAAATGGATACTGTATTCACAAACATACATATATATCATTTTTCATTATTTATTGTGTCCACTCTGCAGGGATATTTTTCACACCTCCAAAGTTTAGTTAGTTAGTTAGAAGTTGGTTTAGCATTTTCCGTCTCTCACAATCCAAGTAATCCCATTCAGTGATGTTGATGTCTGGACTATAGGGTGGTCAGTCTATTGTTCTGAGGACACCAGCAAGTCAATAAATGTATATCTGTTCTGCCCAGCAATATCTCCAGAAAAAAAGAATAACTGCTCTCTGAACTAAAACATACACTATATAGATAAAAGTATTGGGACACCTACACATTACACCAACAGGAGCTTTTATGACATCCCATTCTAAACCCATAGGCATTTATATGGAGTCCCCCTTTGCAGCTAAAATAGCTTCCACTCTTCTGGGAAGCTTTCTACAAGATTTTGGAGTTTCTCTGTGGGAATTTTTGCCCATTCATCCAGAAGAGCATTTGTGAGGTCAGACACTGGTGTTGGACGAGAGGGCCTGACTTTCAATCTCTGTTCTAGTTCATCAAGGTATTTGATGGGGTTGAGGTCAGGGCTCTGTGAGGGCCAGTCAAGTTCTTCCACACCAAACTCACCCAGTCATGACTTTATGGACCTTGCTTTGTGCACTGGGGCTCAGTCATGCTGGAACAGGAAAGGTTCCCCAAACTGTTCCCACAAGCATAGAAAGCATTGGAAGCATAGAATTGTCCAAAATGTCTTGGTCTGCTGTAGCATTAACATTCCCTTCACTGGAACTAAGGGGTCTAGACCAACGCTTGAAAAACAGCCCCATGGCATCATTCCTCCTCCACCAAACTTTACAGCTGGCACAGTGCAGTCAGGCAGGTAACGTTCTCCGGGCATTCGCCAAACCCAGACTCATCCATCAGACTGGCAGATAGAGAAGCGTGATTCATCACTCCACAGAATATGTTTCCACTACTCCAGAGTCCAGTGGCAGAAGGATCAGTTGTCATAATGGCTGTTTTTGTCAAATAACTAGCACTAGTTAATAAGTCTTTATAAATGTCTATATATATATATATATATATATATATATATAGTCTTTATGAAATTCTATAGTAGTTTGTGTCATTTGGCATGACAGGCTTATTTAGATGTCATGTAGCCTTGTGAACGCTGCCATATTTCAGGAAACACACATAATACAAAAATGATGAGTATTTGTAAATAATATTTTAAATAATTTAACCCTTTGTTTGGCTGCCACTATAGGACCTCAGCTAAAGCAGCCCTACAAAGCTAAAGATTAGAGATATTATTCACTACACTCTTTAAAAAGATGGTTCTTCAAGGGTTCTTTAGTAAAGGCAATGGCTCTATATAGAACCATGAGCACTCAAAGAACCATGTGCATGCTTGTATCATGAAATGGTTCTTCAGATTAATAGAGAATATGTTGTATATGGGTCTATATAGAACCTTTTTGAAAATCATGTAGCACTAAAGAGGGTTCTTCTATTGTTATGATGTCAAGCTTGTAATAATAAAAAAATCTTGGTAACACTTTCTATGAATGTCATGTTTGTAAGCATCTATAAACACATTTATAACATGTTATAATGCCTTCATATGGCATTATAAACATGATTATAAACATTTATAAAAATGAATAACACTTTATAGCCATGTTTATTATACATTATGAATTGTTAATATAATGCATTATAAGTAGTATTGATAACATGTTACAATGTCAGTGCCAAAGAAGTCAGTCCCAGCTTGGAGAGCGTAAAGTAAAGACAAATACCAAGCTAACGGTGGTGTACATTAACTTTCCCACATTGGGTAAAACACTGATGGCAGCTCTAGTTTAAACTCTGACATTTGAAGCCTGTAATGTGCTTTACTGTGTATGTTTTAGTGTTTCAGTAAATCCTTCAGTAAATACTTCAACTTGAAGCCTCACTCTTAACACTGGAGGAGGCTTTAGTACAGTATGCTTCACTTTACTTAGAGCAGACAAATACGACTTATGAGCTCTTATAATTTATTATGATCAGTACTTAGAATATATTATGTTAACAATTCATAATGCATAAGAAGCATGGCTATAACGTGTAATGCATTTTTATAAATATTTATAGCCATGTTTATAATGCCTTATGAATGCATTATAACATGTCTTTATAGATGGTTACAAAGGTGACATTCATAGAAAGTGTTACCAAAATCTTTTTTGATTCTATGTAAAGCCATGTACAGCACATTGTCCATCAATCTAAAGAACCATTTTATCATGCAAAGAACCCTTTAAGTACGCAAACGGTTCTGCGAGTGTTCATCTTTCTGTATAAAACCATTGTCTTTGCTAAAGGACCCATCATTTAAGAAATGTTTTATCAAAATACCCAGCGTTGCTTATCAAATACAATTTTAACATGATCTGGTTGGTTAGAGTGTAAACTGTTTGTTGCGATTTGATCAGTTCACTGTATTAATCATTCTACCAAACAGGTTCAAAGTCAGAGTTAAAAACACACTTCAAACTTTTAATTAACTTGAACTTCTGACTAAAATTGTTTTTCTTTGAATGTCCTTAAATTGAAGGGGTCTTCAATCCAAATGTTAGAAGAGCCATTTTGTTCCTTTTTTGAACAAAAATCAAGTTGCCCCAACATTTTGTGTCTGTTTTATTGGTTTAACATTCTAACATCTTGGCTGTAAATGTTCCAGTATGTGCTAATGTCCTAATATAAGTAAAACATAATGTAAACATGAAAATGTAAACTCTCTGCTTTAAGCTTTAGCTCAGCTATAGCTGCTTTTCTCGCATATCTGGCAGGAAACTTTTCTGCAAAAGTAGAATAGTTTCTTGTAAAATGTCTCACAACTTGACTTTTTGGTGGTTGACAGTTTCCCGTTGCAGATTAAACATATCAGGAAACCAGCTGGAGTGCATTTAAATGCAAATGAGGCTGTCTTTTTGTTACTAAATTCTCAATGTTCATCTTGAATCTTTCTCTTCTTTGCTATTTCGTTAGCTACTAGCTAGGCATGATTAGTGTCTGTGTTGCTACATGACTGCTAATCTTCAGGGTTGAATGTTGGTGAATTAGCAGTTATTCATTACTTCCAGTGTTTAAGACCATTTATTGTTAAAACTATATAAGAACCCTCAGCAAAGTTTTATTTTACTGTAATAGAGGATTTTTTTTTTTAACCTAAAAATCTAATTCTGCCATGGAGCCAAGGGGCAGTAAAAGGGCAGCATGTTGCTGACCCCTGCCCTGCATCTTAATTATGTTTATTTGTTCACTACCAAAGCAATCATAACACTGCTAAAACTTTAGTTTGACAATTTTAGCTAATTTTGAATAGAACACATGGTACACACATAAAAAGGTTCTGGACTTCAAGGTGGAACTACAGATGGTTTGAAGGGTCAAACTAAAAAATTACAAAAAAAGGTGTTAATGATTTATCGCATAGTTAATACTATAATAATATGCTAATTAGCCTTTATGGAAAAGAAGTATTTTTAGCTAAAATTTAAAGAAAGTGTAAGTTATAAAAAATTCCCAGTGATCTCAACACCCCACACCACACACACACACACCTTTATAACACAAATCTATGCTCTCTCACTGCTAATTAATGCAGTGTGCTTTCTTATGTAAGCTTGGCTGGCTAGCTAGCATTAACTTCTGTGAGTTACGTGAACATTTAAATGCTTCTTTATGTTATTTGATGCTATAAACATGCTAATAATTACTCTTCCTGCCTTTATGGGAAAGAAATATTTTAGCTAAACTTGAATAAAAATGGAAGTTAAAAAGAAATTTCCCAGTGACCTCAGTAACGTCCACCTCCCACAACAAAATGCTTTGCTTCCTCACTTCCATGTGAGCTGATTTATGCATTGTACTTTCTTATATAAGGTTGATTGGCTAGCAAGAATTAACTTCTTCTAGTTGTGCAAAGCATTTAAGATATTTCATTGTGCTTTATGATGGTAAAATGGCTATTATGCTAATAATTTTTTATTTTGCGCTGCTCCCTCACTTCCATGTTAGCTAATTTATGCAGTGTACTTTTGGATGTAAGTGTTGATTGGATAGCTAGCATTAGCATCTGCTAGTTGCACAAAACATATACTTCACTGTGCATTATGATGCTATGATGGCTTTCTGATGTAAGGTTAATACAACAGTTAGTATTAACTTCTGCTAGTTACGCAAAACATTTAAGATGCTTTATTGTGCCTTTTGCTGCTGTAATTACTACTATAGCAATAACTACTCTGCCTACCTCCATAGAAAAAAAGTATTTTTAGCTAAAACTGAAAGAAAATGGAGGTTAAAAAGAAACTTCCCAGTGACCGCAGTAACCCTCCAACTCCACACAATACAAGCTTTGGATCACGAGTATTAACTTCAGTTAGTATTAACGGTAACACTTTCTATGAATGTCACCTTTGTAAGCATCTATAAACACATTCATAACATGTTATAATGCATTCATAAGGCATTATAAACATGGCTATAAATATTTATAAAAATGCATTACATGTTATAGCCATGCTTATTATGCATTATGAATTGTTAACATAATGCATTATAAGTACTGATCATAACAAATTATAAGAGCTCATAAGTCGTATTTGTCCACTCTAAGTAAAGAGTTTAAACTAGTGCTGCCATCAGTGTTTTACCCAATGTGGGAAAGGTAATGTACACCACCGTTAGCTTGGTATTTGTCTTTACGCTCTCCAAGCTGGGACTGACTTCATTGGCACTGACAGTATAACGTTATCGACACTACTTATAATGCATTAACAATTCATTATGTATAATAAACATGGCTATAAAGTGTAATTCATTTTTATAAATATTTATAATCATTGTTTATAATGCCATATGAATGCATTATAACATGCTTACAAATGTGACATTCATAGAAAGTGTTACCGTATTAACTTCTGCTAGTTAATAGTTTAAGATGCTTCATCATACCTTTTGCTGCTATAATGGCTAATATGCTAATAATTACTTTGCCTGTCTCAATGGAAATAAGTATTTTAGCTAAAATTGGAACAGTTAAAAAGAAAACTTTGTACAGACCTCATTATCCCCCTCCCACACAAAGCTCTGCTCCATCACTTTCATGCTTGCTAGTTAATGCAATGTATTTTTATCTAAGTAGAAGTAAGTTTAACTAGCATTAACTAGTTTTTTTGTTAGTGACACTGCTTCATGATGCTATAATGGCTAATATGCTACTAATTAGCCTGTCAAGAAAAGCATTTGTAGCTAAATTTGCAGAAAAATGGTCATAAAAAGAACTTTCCAGTGGTCTCCATACTTCCATGGCTGGCTGTGATGACAGTTTTAAACAATTAAGTGAGGATTCCTCTGACTGGAACCACCTGTAACCCACACCAGTCTCTCTGTCCAGCTATTAAACTTTTCTAAGACTCTAATTGGATGGTTCGGTTTGCTTATGATCTCTCTCTCCCACACTTTCTGACAGTGCACTGTGTAAACTGTGTTTGTGTATATTTCAGAGCATCCTGGCTGTGTGTTTATGCACATCCGATTGCATGTATAATTTTCTGTTCTCAGTAGGGCTTTTGCATTGGCTCATGCTGGTTTGCTTCCTTTCCCAGCTGTATATGTGTATGCTGGTGCGATGATGGAGAAGAGAGAGGGAGGGGGAGAGAGAGACAGTCTGGTCCAGTCTTTCATCTCCTCTCACCCCTTTTTTCTTTCTCTCTTGCTGTCATCTCCTAACAGCATTTGGAGTCTGTGCTGGAGAGAGCATGAGAGGAAGCTTTTACCAGAGGTGCAGCAGACAAGAGGCTGAAGAGGAACAAGAGAGCCAACAAGCACAAGTAACTGAGGAAAAGAATATGAAGGTACAGTCACAACATGATACAGTGCTGGTGTAATAAGTCCCATTGGAGCTGGAGTTTTAGCTCAGGACTTATTATAATGTAAGTGATACACCACACGTTAATGGAAAAACATATCCTGCAAATAGACAGAGCCCATGGAAAGCCACCCTCCGTGTTGTTATTGTTATTGAGTCTGTCCTGTGGTGCTGATGTGAAGATCTGGACTACATTCTTTCAGTATTTACGGTGAAATTACACACCAATTGGTAAAGCAAAGTCAACTAATTATACCGTATGACCTCCTCTGACCTCCAACAGGGATTTGGTTGCATTTCTCTGAGGATAAAACATGTATTTTGGGTTTTACACCACAGTATGAAATTATTTGATACAGAAGTAATAAAATAAAGGTTTCGCTTTCCTATTTTGGTCCAAGTGCCACTAGAATTGGCTGCAGCACTTGGTGAAAGTGTAATTAATGACCACTTTAGTGGTGCATATACAACTATATGGCATATGAGGAGATCTCTAATGATGGCTGATTGACTGTATACACATGGAAATATGTTTGTGTCTGTGCTGGATTTGACCATGACAGTAAGACCAGTAAGACCATGACAGTAAGACAGTAAAGACTACAATTACGAGTTACATGACCGGTGCATGCCTTAATGTGTTGTGTTGTTTCCTCAACAACACAACACATATATCAAATATCCAGATTAGCCCAGATTTATGACCTTTAGTTATGAAATATATGCAAAATTGTGTGTGTTCACAGTGTGTGAAGGGATGCATGCATGTTGGGGTGGGGGTCCCTAAGAAGACACTGTATACCTACCTGACATCATTACACCTACCTCCAGACCCCACTACACCACAAATACATTTAATTAAGTGGCTACAAGATTTTTTTTTTCATAATTGTCTTTTACAGGAATATGAAATTTGTTCATTTAAGCAGTGAAAACCATTTTAATGTGTTATTATGTATTACATCATTATTTTTATGGTATAAATTCTAATTCACAGATTGTATTGTCTCACAAACAAATAACATTCATATGTATACTGCAACACCCCAGCAGTTTATTATGTAATTAGTGATATTAGGTTGCATCATAGGGAACAGGAAGGCAACAAAACATATCTGTTCATTCAAGTGTTTCTGGAGTTTAAAATTTGGAATATTTGGAGTCCTGTCAGCAATTAGATATCCTTAACCACTCCCTGTCTCTCTCTCTCTCTCTCTCTCTCTCTCTCTCTCTCTCTCTCTCTCTCTCTCTCAGTCTCTCTCTCTCTCTCTCTCTCTCTCTCTCTCTCCATTCCTGGAGTAAGTGTGCTCCCTAGTGTCTCGTTTGCTATGTGAATGGGAAGAAGCGAGGAAGAGTGATATGCAGCGAGACGCACTCATATTGAGCAATACGTAAATGTAATGATCTGCATGCCTTCACTTCATACTAAACAGCTGGAGTCATAGACACAATACACAAGCAGACAATGACACAGCACTTAACTTGGTGTTCAGAGGAAAATGAGATCATGTCTGCATATACAGACACACACACACACACACACACACACAGACACACACACACACACACACACACACACACACTACGGCTGTCGACAAATTGCCTAATTAGTCATATATATATATATATATATATATATATATATATATATATATATATATATATATACACACAAATATTTTATCCTCTTGGCTGAAGATAAGGTTGGAGTAAAGTGTAGGTTCTAGATTGAAAATAAGGCTAGGGTTAGGTTTAAGTTTTAGGTTTAAGATAAGGTTAATAAGGGTTAAGGTTAAGGTTAATTTTAGGCTTAAATTAAATCAGTTGCACTCAGTCTAAAGTTGCCCTGCATTAATTAAATAAATACTTACTTAAAGATCTAAGTGTAAGTATAGAGTATCTATGCTGTAATAAAGGTTCTGTTCAGGTACATTTTTTGTTCATCAAGGTACAAACAATGTAAATGTTCCCTCAAAGGTACAACAGTGGGTTTAAGGTCCAACTGTGTACTTTATTACAATTGTGTGTTTTTCCAGGTGAAAAGTATGTATTTGTACCTTTTCATAACCTAATGTTTTAAAACAGAACAATAAGTCTGGAGATGAGATGGGGTGTGTGGAGTCAAAACATAATCTCAATTGATTATGGTACAGTTATATTCCCTGACTAAAGGTCCTGAGATGTACCCTTGAGGGAACCACCCGGTGACAAGAGGGGTACACACACACACACACACACACACACACACACTTGCATCAGCTGCTCTTTGGCCAGCTGCTCTTGAAAAATCCTAACCGATGGTGTTTTTTTGACAGCTGTCTTACTGTTCCTGTATTGTTTTTTTGTTTTTTTTATTAACATGTTGCACTTTGCTTACACATACTCTTGTTGGCTTTGATGTATGATTGTAATTAGTGCAGGACTGTTACTTTGTGTGAAGGTTCTTGCAACTTTATGAAGGTTCTTCACAGTTCAAGTCATTTACAGAAAGTGTTTATAAGCAAATTGAGTTTTTTTTAGGAAGCCAAACGTGGTTTATTGCTCTAAAGAGCCCTTTTAGGGACCTTTTTGGCTGGAGATAAAGAAGTAAAAAGAAGTATAGCTACAATAATAAATAATTAAACAAAGTTGGTGAATATGTTATTCATATTTTTAAAAGTTGACCTATTATAAAAACTACACTAAATTACTAAATAATTGCTAAATTATGTCAGAACACAGGGTTTCACTTGGAAACAAAGGCAGCAGCACAGGTAGTAGTCAGGACATGTGCGTGTGAATGTGGGGCAGTAAAATGAACAGTGAACAACAAAATATTCACTAAAGTGCTGAAGATCACATACAGCAAATTAAATGGGGACCTGGAGAGGAGCTGACCCCCCTAATTAAGACTTTTAAGACTTGTAGTGTAGCATGTAATTTTCATAGTAAACACTAAAATATACACAGCCATGTCAAAAAGGCTTTGAACACCCCTTTAGCAGGCTAGACCATTTTAACTGTTGGCACTTCCTCAAGCTTAAGTTGTTCCAGAAAACATTCAGTGTAAAAAACAAAAGTAGGACTTTTTGTGAATTAGCAAGCTAGTTTGGTCTTGCAATTTAGATGGAAGCATGTTAATGGTTGACTTACGCAGTGTAGGTTACTTGTATATATTTGCTTGAATATTTTATGTTGGCTAACTGCTAACTCATCCTGCTGGCTAGGTAGCCACAAGGTTGCTAGCTACCTCTACCACAGTTTATTATAACTTGTAAGGGGTAGCAGTGTAGCTAGCTATGCCATCCCCTAAGTGTCAGGGGGATTGGCATAACTAGCTACATTGCTGCAACTGGAACTCTGAGCGTAGTGTCATCCACCTAGCCTTTAGGAGTGCTACAGTACAAAGCAGCACACTAATTAGCCAAATGCTAAAGAAGCTTCATGAATATTTATACAGACATCATTGTAAGATTATCCATATTATTAATCTTCGCAAAAATGCCAAATCTCGTCAGAGCTTAGCCAACACCTCTTTTTTCTCTCTGTCTCTCTCTCTCCCTCACTTTCTCTTACTTCTACCTTTATATATTTGAAATGACTGTCATTTGAATCCCTTTCTCCTCCTCCAGTTACAGCCTTGCTAATTTAATTTTGACCTTTCCATAAATTCACACCTATTTTACCGCCGCCGCACACACAGCTAGCGACGTGGGATTTTAATAGTTTCAATTGAAACTTTGAAGGTTGTAATTGAGAGAGTGCCGGGAGGGGAAGCGAGCAAAATTAGATGATATTAATTTTTATGCCAGCCCCCTCCTGTGAGAATTAATGTTTTAAGCAGGTGTGAGGACACTTGGCTGGTCTGGAATCACAGAAAAATAAAAAAAGATACATGAGAAAGTTCTTTCCTCTCACTGCCCTGCTAGAACAATGTGGCCCGCAGTAGCTAGTTTTAGTGGACCAGCCATGACCTGGGTTTGTTTGCTTTGTTTTTTTGTTTTTTTTTCTTTCTTGATTATTCTTGATTTCGTTTTCTTGTCCCCCGGTGCTCCAGAAGAAGCCTGAGATTTGCAGATTGAGAGAATCGCCTTTTTTTCCCAGCCTTTCTATCCGAGACGCCGAATCCCTCGCTCCCAACACACAGAGCAATTTGAGAAATCAGCCCCCGGGGGTGCCTTTTTTCTTCTTCATCCACACCACTCTTTCCTCTCTGCTTTTCCTTTTTTCATTCTCTCTTCTTTGTGCTCTGATTTACTCAACAGTGTTTAAGCACTTAGCTTTTCTAGCCCTAGCTCACATGCTCACACACACACACACTTGTTTTCATACAATCTCAGGACAAAGGATATATATATATATATATATATATATATATATATATATATATATATATATATATATATATATATATATATATATATAAATGTAGGGACAAAATCTTGTATCTCCAAAATGGTAACCTTACAGGACAAGGAAAAAATATACTTTACTCTTCATGTAAGTCAATGGAACCAGAATTTTTTTCCAAGTACATTTAGACCATTTCTTTGGTCCATTCATCATGAAATTTAAGTACATAGTAAAGGACAACAGGCATTTTCAACTTATGTCAAAAACTGAAAAACAACAAAAATTGAGCGATATATAACTTTATACACATATTCCATTATATTTCTCTGCATACTTTGTTTGCCCCCTTTTACCCTGTTCTCCAATGATCAGGACCCCCACAGGACCACCACAGAGCAGGTATTATTTGGATATTGGGTGATCTGTGGGTTTTTTTGGTACTTACATATGTGATAATAATGAAATGTCCAATATGTATTACATATTACATATTATGTGTGTGTTAGAACCTAAATGTTCTGGCATTTTTGTCCTGAAAACATATGAAAACAAACCCACACACACACACACACACACACCTAACACCTGAGGGCACAGCTGAATATGTGATGCATCATTCTGCCCTCTGCTCAGAAAGACAGCAGAGGACAGACGGGTGGGGGAAGGTTAGTGCCGGGGGCGTCCCCCCCAGAGGTGGGTACAGTAACCTTAACCTGTTCACAAGTAAAAATGTTATTACTTTAATGCCATAATGACTGAAGTGCAAATACATGTAGCCTAGCAACAAAACAACTCAAGCAAAGAAAATATAAGGTCTTTATTGAGTACAAAGAACTGCAGTGGAACTTCTCAGTACATCCAGCTTCTATCAGCAACCAAAGTTTGTACACTCTATTGCTCTCTTTTTGGATCCTTTTGGTCTAAAATAATACAATAAACTGGAAAAAAGCAGAACTTAATGCACCAACCTGATAGACTGAATTGGTATCAGCATCAATACTAACCTTTTTAAACGGTCGGATATCAGTTAAAAGAGACTGATGTACATTCAACACTGTTTCTTACTGATGGTCAATAAAAAAATGCAGCTGTACAGTTTAATAAGCCTTAAAGGAAAATAAAACATTTCCACATTCTTGAAAAGAATATTGGTGGTTTGTATAAGATGTCTATCCATCCATCCATCATCTAAACTGCTTATCCTTCTGGGTCGCGGTGGGGTGCTGGAGCCTATCCCAGCTGTCATTGGGCGGAAGGCAGGATACACCCTGGACAGGTCACCAGTCCATCGCAGGGCAGTATAAGATGTCTATGTGAAGATAATTATTGATATAATTACATGACGTTAATTTTTCCTAGTGGACTACTTTTTAAAAGAAGTAGTCGGCTAGTGAGTCCTGTCAATGTAGGCAGTTCTCAAAATCTGCATGGTCTGGTTTACGAGACTGTATTTCAGCGAAGTCTTACTCTTAAACTGCCTAGAACTGGTTTCAGCTTGTGCAGTATTGCAACACTACATTGGTTACTTTGAGTTTTGTGTTTAGCAAAACTCCTCAACTGGTCAATGTCTGCTCACAGCATTACCTAGTGGGTTTATTAGTTGACTAGTCACCAATTCCACACCAATCCTTTCCAATGCTACCTCTTTGTTTGCTAAATCAGTGAGAGAAATAAAGACCTATTAGTCAGAGTTTTGCAACATAAAACAGCATAATGTCTAATTTACTGTATGTGACGTTACTTTGCTACTACAACACATGAGTGACTTAACAGAGTGCTGGTATCAAACGCCGATACTCTGATTTAACATATTGGAAACCACGTTGTGAGAGAAGCTGGACTGATGTGTAATTGATAGGCCCAAAAGTTTTATTACACACTTCCATAATATAAGAATAGCTCTATTAGCTCTATTAGTCTGTAATTACAGAACGATAAGCCTTAGTATAAAATAAATCTGAAATTTAAAGGGGTTAAACAGGTTTTACCCTACATTCTCCTGATTTTACCCCTTCTGTTATTCTTATGTTTACATTTAATTTATATGGCCCAAAAAATACTTTTATGTTATATAACGTTCTGTATAAAGAGATTGAGGACAGAACATGTGAAGGCTGATATGCTAAGTCAGAAACACTCAGCACGTCAGCATGATAACAAACAGCATGGTAACAAAGCATTATGGAAGGTTTCTCTAGACTATACATGTTTTTGATGTTGTTCAAAATCATTGATCAATGCATTTGTTCAAGTAGAACAAAGAACTATATATATATATATATATATATATATATATATATATATATATATATATATATTATTTATTTATTTTTTTTTTGGCACTTTGGTTGGTAGTGGACCAATCCAGGCCAATATTGGATTGATTTGTTGAGCCAGGGTCAATTTCAGACTCAAAACTCATGGCTCAGAATAAATTGGGTTTGGATAAAATTGGTCAGGTTTGGTTTGAGAGTTATTGCGCTCTATTTGGGTTTGGACCAAAATCTCAGGTCCAACATCAATCAAAGAAGCACAAATTTATCATATTATGACTATATTCTATAAATAATTTTATAACAAAAAAAAAGTAAGTAAATGTAAACTGTGACTAGCCTTTCCACTCTTTGTGAGTAAATTTGATTGCCAATTACTCCCAGACTGAATGCGCCCCCAGCCCATCTTTGAAGTTGATTGCTTTCCTGTGGTCGCACTGGGAGGCCAGCAGGGGCTTGTGGGCATTTGAACCCTAACGACTGAAAGGCTGACCCTACGACCCTGAGAACATTACTCATGTGATCAGTCTTTCGAAGACAACAGATGCCACTTCCTGTCTGACCCGCAGCCGCCCGCACACACTCGTACGAGCAAACACGTGCGCACATGGCTGAACCCACAGCTGTTTTAGAGGGCTAATTTAATAGACGTCCGTACTGATGGTGCTGTAACGTGATCTCGGGCGAGCCCTGGAGACGAAGCCTAAATGTGATCCACGGATTGACAGAGATAACAAAAGTGTGTGTAAAAGGGCCCTATTGGATTATGGGGAATCAGTAATTGGTTGGATGTGTGTGCTGGAAAGACAAAGAGCAGCGGAGCTCCATACATGAATGTAATCTGAGGCTTCAATCTGGTGATGCACACGCTTGTGAAGAAAGAAAAACGACAGCTGACGAGAACTTGACACTCGGCCGTGTCCTCCGTGCTCTTTGTGTGAGCGTGTGAGGGACAGAAACAGAGAAAATGAGATAGAGAAAGAGATTGTGGTCTAAATGTAGTGTGTTTATTGGCTTTATTTAACCCTGTCTTACATAACATATTGCTAGTGATCCATTCAGAGACCTTAGGGGAGGTGGGGTATTTATTACCTGTGTTTATCAGCGATTTTGGTCCCATCCAAATCTGCCATGTCAGTATTTTTTGTAGACTGTGTGTCCCCACATCAGAAAGGTTCTATCATGTTTCCTGTTCTATAAAACAAACTGTAGAAATACACTGAAAAAAAAAAGTAACTTTGAATTTATGTGATTGAAATGTGTACATCAGAATCAAACCAATCTTTTTTTTCAGTGTAATCCCAGGTTATATTAATCCCACATTGACTGCCATTTCAGAAAATAGAATTTTATTTCCTGTAAAAAAAGGGATTTTATTTTATTTTTTTTTTACTATGGGGCACACAAAGAAGTATTTTCTTGCTGTTGAAAGAAAACCTCGTATCTTCATTTTTGTCATTTTTCAGTTTTTGAGATAATTTGAAAATGTCTGTTGCCCTTTACACTGTTTGTAAATTTCATGATGAATGGACCAAAAGAAACAGCCCAAAATGACTTGAAAAAAAGTCTGGTTCCATTGACTTGCATTACAAGTAAAGTAGGTTTTTTCCTTCTCCTGTAAAGTTACCATTTTGGAGATGTTTTCTTCCGAAAAACAGTGATTTCTTTTATTCTCTGTGGACTACAGAGCCCGGCTGGCATCATCCTGTATAAATAAAAATGATGTGTAGGCATGCCGTATTAACACTTGGGAACAAGACCCTAATGTGTGGCCATGACTTATGGGAATGAGATAATTAAGTTGTGGCCGCAACATAGTAAGGTGTGGGAAGTCACGCCTTATTAAGCTCTGGCCATGGCTTAATTATCTCATTCCAATGCCTTATAAAGGCATGGCCACACATTGGGATCTCGTTCCCATGCCTTACTAAGTCGTGCCCATAACTTAATTATCACATTTTCATGCCTTACTAAGTCGTGGCCGCACATTATTTTTATTTATATGGGATGTTACCAGCAGAGCTCCATAATGGACCAAATCAAGCTGGTATTGTTTGTTTTATTTGAACAGAATTAAAGTTGGATATTGTCTGGTGATGTTATAACTGCTTATTAATGTTTTATAAGGCATTTGTGACCTAATTAATAACCATTAATAAATCATAAGCCGTTTATTATTGTAGCCTTATTGTAAAGTTATACAGATTAGGTTTAAATAAGGAGATATTTGTCTGTAATGTTTAGGACTGATTTGCATGCAATAAACAATCTCAGTAGCGATAGCTATTACAGAAATGGGCGTGGCTACCTGATACTCACACTGAAAAGATCCATGTGCAGTAGTTATCTTAACCCATTAAAAGGCCAGGGCCGGCCAGCGGGCCTAAAGTTTTATTACACACTTCTATAACCTAAGAATATGTCAGCCAGTTTGCATAGAAGTCCCTGTAGCAACTGAATAATAAGCTTTAGTAGGTAATAAGCCTGGGATTGTATAGGGCTAAATGAATGCAGCATGTCATTAGTATTGTCATTAGAATGGGAACTTATAGCTAACTGTTAATGGTTATTAACTAGGTTATAAACACTTTAAAGACATTAATAAGCAGTTATAACATCACCAGATAAAATCAAATGGTATTTCATTTTAATAAGACAAAACACACAGGCTTAATTGAAAAAAATATGTTAAAAATTATTTTTCATTGGACATAAATACATATTGCGTATAATGCATCATGGAACTGATGTATACATTTGAATCACATAAATTCAAAGAAATGCTTTTTTCAGTGTATTTATGTAGTTAGTTTTATAGCAGGTCAATGTTGATGGAGTCTTTCTGATGCAGGGATGTGTAGTCGATAAAAATGACTGATGTGGCAGATTCGGACGGGACTAAAATCCCTGAAAAACACCCGTAATAATTACCCCACCTCTCAGTATAAATCTAATCCCATCCCAATAGCTCTGAAGTCTCTGAATGGATCATTGGCGATATGTTATGTAACACAGGGTTAAATAAAGCCAATAAAAACCACTACATCTAGCTCTGACTCTCTCTTTCTCTATCACATTTTCTCTGTTTCTGTCCCTCACATGCTCACACAACGAGCACGAAGGACACAGACGAGTGTCAAGTTCTCGTCAGCTGCTGTTTTTCTCTTTTCACAAGCCTGTACATCACCAGACTGAAGCTTGTTAGCTGCAAGTTCCCATGCTAATGACAATGCTAGTGACATTGCACTAATTTAAAATAGCTATTGAGCAAGGATGCCCTGCGATGGACTGGCGACCTGTCCAGGGTGTATCCTGCCTTCTGCCCAATGACAGCTGGGATAGTCTCCAGCACCCCACCACGACCCAGAAGGATAAGCGGTTTAGATGATGTATGTATGTATGTATGTATTGACCAAGGAACTTTTTCAGTGTGAGTAAAAGGTGGCCACGCCCATTTCTGTTGTTTATACTGAGATTATTTGTTGCATGCAAATTGATCATAAACATTACCGAGAGCCATCTCCTCATGTAAACCTAATCTGTACCACTTTGCCATAAGACTACCCTCATAAATGGCTATTAATTAGGTCACAAACACCTTACAAATCAGTTATAAGCAGTTCTAACATATAAATAAAAGGACATCAGTGGGCTGACCTATCTGAAGAATATGAGTATGTGATGAAGCTGAAGTTTAATGCTTACTAATGGAGAAGACAGTAGTAGGATAAAGTAACCTGCGAGATCTGAGGTTTAACAGTACAGATGAAGGTGGATATTTGTTTATTTCATGCTTAACAGTTGACAAGGTGTTCTTTTCATCAAATGCTTTTTTCCCCAGATTCTACAGACATGACGTTCATATGCTGCAGTTCAGTATTTTGTTTCATAGTCTAAATGATGATTACTAAAGGAAGATTAAATCAAAATGATCCTTTTAGAAAATAGAGTAATAAAAAGAAAAAATAAATTGAACTGAATTGTGCCATTGAAATAAAAAAGCAAATGGAATCAATATGTTTTTTCAATAATTATACGTATATTTATTCTGATCCAGATGACAGCCTTGAACGTTTGACTTGGATTACATCCTTCAGGAGTCAGTGGAGAAGGCAGGGGCAATAATGACAACACTGATGACATTTAGAGGAAATTTGGAAGGAGAAAAAAGAGCCTTGTTTTTGAACATTCTGGACAACTCTGAGCAAAGCGGGCTGATGATGGTAATTATGGGAGGCAATTTAAAGGCTGGATTGATCTAACATGGGCGCTTGTGCTGACAGATGACCCAGAGCAAAGATACTGATTACTGTCTCTCATTTACTGCTCGCTCTCACCCCCACGCCACACACTGACATACGCGCTCGCTCACTCTGTTATTTTGCTCATTTTCCTGTTTCTTGTTTATGCACATGTGTACACAAATACACACAAACCTCTTTTTCTTCAGTTTCAGGATGCAAGGTCATACACATGTCTTGTGTATTATATAGGTTGATATCTGTGCATAACAATATTATGTCCCATGTAATTGTATATCGCTGTTGTTGGAAGAAAACCTTGTAACTCCATTTTTGTTGTTTTTCATTTTTTGACATAATTTGAAAATGAATGTTGCCATTTAGATTGTATGTAAATTTCATGATGAATGGACCAAAAGAAACAGTCCAAAAAATGACTTGGAAAAAAGTCTGGTTCCATTGACTTACATAAAAATTAAAGTATGTTTTTTCCTTCTCCTGTAAAATTACCATTTTGAGATATGAGGTTTTTGATATGTGATATTAAGATATATTTTATATCGGTAAGTACATATATGTAATAATATGCCATCTATATATATATATATATATATATATATATATATATATATATATATATATATATATATATATGTGCATATGTAATAACAATGTCCTAAATATATGATATATTGGTAATAAGCACCCCACATGTGTTATACATTGCTGTTGTTGGAACAAAATCTTGTGTCTCCAAATAACCTTACAGGAGAAGAAAATAAACCAGAGATTTTTCCAAATCATTGTCAAAAACTGAAAAATGACAAAAATAGAGATATGAGGTTTTGTCCTGACAGCAGGGATATGAAAGCACCTACTTATGATAACATGTCTCACATATGTTATATATTTAAATAAATATGTGTAATAATAATGTCCTAAATGTTTTATAATATGTAAGTACATATATGTAATAATATGCCCCACGTGTATTATACTTACATGTATAAGTATCTATATGTAGTATATATATCAAGGCACTAGCGCCATCTTGTGTTTTGGAAGAGTGAGGTTCCATATGGATGCAGGCAGTGTGACGCTATGTCTGAGTCAGCACAAAATCTAGTGCCAGTAATCCTGAACAGTGAGGAGATAATTAACACCACGGTGAACGGATGTACGAGCCAGAATAATACTGGTGACCGTATTTAATGCTGTTTTACCAATGAACTTTATTCACTGTTTCACTGTGGAAAAGTGCAATGAACCTCATAGGCCAGACACTTATCGTTAATTAGGCAAACGTTAATGCAGACAGAAACATGCCTTCCACCTCACAGGAGCACCCACACAAATCCCTACCTACAAGTTTTCTATGGCGTGGGGTAGGACCAGCTAGCTTATATATTACAAATGTAGTTGGACGCTACGTTAGGTGCGATCGCTTGTAATGGGGATAGCCATACATATATATATATATATATATATATACATATGCATTTAAGTAAATATCTGTAATAATAATGTCCTAAATAATGTCCTAAAATCCAGGAGCACAACGAAAAGTACATTTTAAAATATATCATTATTCAATAGTAATTACTGTGGAAACCATGTTAATGAGTTAATGAATCTATGGAACTCTGGCTGCACCTTCAGATGAGCTAAAGGCCAAAGCTAATAATATAGCTATTTAATGCAGCATTAATCTGAGAGACATTTTAGACACATTTTCTCTATACTCCATGCTCCATCCTCCAAAGCTGGCACACATACGATTGTACTATCATTTATATTAGTTCATATAGACTTTTTACTCACATAGTCCTGTTTAATCTGATTTAGTTTATCAAGCTACAGCTATGTTCAAAAGCTAACTTAGTTATCTTACTAATGATTTTAACATTGTTCTGTAACATTTTCAGCTTCAAAAATGAAAACAGCATCACCCTCCTAATGATTAGGATGGCACTGGTCAGAATTAAGTGCTCCACCTTTCCACCATCTTGATCTAAAAATTCTGACAAATTTACTGCCACCACCATTTTCACTGAGGAGTTTTATCAGAGCTTATCAATGATCGAACATTGACTGAATTCATTGTTAAGCACTGCTTTAAAAGAGGAGAGTCTAAGGTGTTAACCGTCCCACGTTTTTGAATATAGTGTATTATCAACGCTAGGACAAAACCTCTTATCTCCAAAATGGTAATTTTACAGGAGAAAGAAAAAACCTTCTTTACTTTGAATGGAAGTTAATGGAACCAGATTTTTTCCCAAGAAATTTTGGAACATTTCCTTTGGCCCATTCATTATGAAATGTTAACAGTATATAAAGAGCACCTAATATTTTCAAATTACATCAAAAAATGAATACACAAGGGTTTCTCGTTACATTGACAATACGGCAGTGAATTACACAACTGACTAGATAGAACTCCTCTATTTAAACATGAAGCTAATTTGTTAAATGTTTCTTTTTAAACAGCAATGTCAGCTATTTTGAAAAATTAAAGACTATAAGGTCTGTCAAGTATGGACAAAAATGAAGAAAATATTATGAATGACCTAAAAACCCAAAATATTTTTTTTAAATTTTTTTCCATATGGTTTTATGAAGCAGTGCTTAAGCTGTTTAGTGCTGCCCTGATATATATTTACATATACAGAAAAAACATGATCAAGGCCTAAAGCAGAAGAGATCAATGACCCTAATACATGCTTTTTCATCCATTTATCAAGTCCAGGGTCTGCTCTGAAGCACAGTGGCGGAGCGAGAGTAGAAAGCAGAGAGGAAGATGAGAGGAGGGAGAGTAGAAAACAGGCTATTTGCCCTGCAGCGTCTCGCAGAGATTTGAGAAAGAGATGGAGCTAATGCTTTCCACATTATCAAACGTGAGGCAGCTATATGACCCTCAGGGAAGCATGAATGTTGGACAGATTTGGCTGAAAAGCTCATCAGGATCATCTGCACCCACAGAAACACACTCGCCAGAACTTGATTAGGATCCAGCTACAAGCCGTTATAGAGGTATTATTTCATCCCTCATTTCAACAGTCGTCTGCTGGGATGGTCTACAATTGCATGACTCAAGGGGCTTTTGGCAAAAATACCTAAAAATCCACATAGAGGGAAGACTGAAAGTGAACTAGAGGGAAAGAATGAGATCATTTCTGCACATTTTTCTAGACTTTTTTGTGGCTAACACAAGGTCATGTAGTATTGGAAGGTAATGGCCAACTAAGGTTAAAGGGAAAGGCCTGTCAGGTCACTGTAGAACAGCTAATCCACTTAGAGCAATCCAATAGCCAAGCAAAACTTACCTCAGCGCAAAATGCTACATATGTGTTAGCGTGATGCAACATAATGCTTTTGAGAAGTGACAGTGTAGCTTAGCCATTCAGTTATTATGCTGGTGCAATAGCAGCTATTAGGTCAGTCGTGAAAATTATGCAATGTCAATCCAATACAGCTTTGTCAAATTCAGCGAATATTTCCTCACTGTCCACTAGCTGTCCAAACTGTGTGCAAGCTGGAAAAAATCTGGTGTTCGTACACAAATACAGTGGTTTGGGCCAAATGACATCGGCCAATCAGCAACAGGGGGCATTCTTGCTTGTGCACAGGACAGGGGGAAGAGGAGGGGCATGGAGACTGTAAATCTGGCATGTTATGGTGGAGAGACCTCCAAGTGTTGACACAGCTAAAGTTAGTTTCCTATTCATCGGCTTCTTGTTCAAATTGTCCCATTCCATCTTAAATGGTGCAGCAGTTATTGGAAAAGGAACATTTGAACAAGAAGCTCAGGAAAAAAAAAAAAGCTGACTTCAGTTTCATTAAGACTTGAAAAGTAAGAAAACGGATGAGGAGGATGCTCTATTTCTGCTTGACAGGTGGGTAACATTAACGTATATTAGGTCAATATTGTTTTGCCCTGTTTGCTAATGTTTGTGATAGCTAATCCCAACTGGTTAGCTTCACAGCAGCAATTGTAGCGTGTTTGCTAACCCACAACCTAGCAAATGCTAGTTACTTGCTGTGTTATTATTCACTCAAAAGTTATGTCATTGTATTTGTCCATACGATGTTTGCTAAGAGTTTTATGGGCACTAAGTTTGCTAGTCCACTGTTGTTTGCCATGGCAAAGCATCCATGAATTTGGAAACTGAGTTTCTAAAGGAGCACTGATGGGAGGGGTGTATTTGTTTTGCGGTTGAGTTGAAATATCTACAGTATTTGACTCCACCTTCAACTGTTAAAGTTTGGGCCTCATTCTATCAACTTTCCAGTAAAGCATTTACAGAGTATCACTGTGAAACATCCATCAGCAACCTCATGTACAGATCAGTGATTGCAAGTTGGCATATCTAGAAGCTATCGAGAGCTTATTTTTATACACAACCTCTATTAAAAAGATTATTTGTCAATGTACAGTATCCTACATAGTGAGCGTCAGAGTTCCACAGCTTTTTCTAAACATTATAACTTAGCTTGTCACCAATCTGACAACCTTAAATAGAGCCCGCAAATCACTGTCAAATGAGAAAAAAGTATGAGGAGGGACTAGCCAGAGGCGAAGCATTAGTGTTTAATAAATCAATCAAAAGCTGATGTCTGAAGTCATAACAGTGCCGATGATGAACGAGGACTTAATTTCAGCCTCTGTGCTGTACAGTGACCAGAACAAAGGATATTCCAGTACACTGGACCATATAGCATGTGTTTTTGCATCTCTTCCAATTAGCCGAGCTAGCATGACCTTTCCAGTGAATCAGGAAGCGTTGGTGAATGTGAGACAATGTCTGAGCAAGAGGCAGGAAGGGAAAGTGTTTCAGCACTCTTCTTTTTTAGGTTTCTGTTGGATAAGGTTAAGTTGCTATACTGTTATATGCAAATGTTTCACATGTTTGGTTGATTTGCTAAGTGAAAATGAGTTAACACATCCTCTACAGAGAACACAACCTAAAATGTGGTCCATGCAGATGTTATGTTACATTTTGTACTGTATTTTTTACTTCCTTTACCACATTTTAAGCTCAGCAAATAAGTAGAAATGGCACAATCACATTAGCATGAAATATTTAAGTAAGCATTTAAGTATGTTCTCTGTAGAGCTTGTGTTCACTTATTTTCACTTCAATCAACAGTGTAATTTGACTGGAGGTCTTTATTAGACGGTATTGAATCTTTTAGCTTCCAATATTCATCTTCATCAGATGTAATAGTCATTTTATATGTGTGTTATAACTACTTACTTGTTACCTCATTTCTAACTTGTAATAAACTAGTTGTACATCATTCATCAATTGGTTATTAATACGGGGAGTCTTATTGCAAAGTGGTAGCCAATTTTCTTACTTCTGATACTGTGGCATTGTTTGTTAGACTGCCTGGTTATGTATTATCATTTTACCCCAAAATAATTACCCAGTATTTTGCAGTTTATTTCACACTTACACACAGTTATTATCTAGATCCTGTTGGGAATTTGAGTGTGTTTTAGTTACCATGTCTTGCCATCATGTTACCCAAAACAATTACTATAGTATTCCAGAGTTTGTACGTCACACTAACCTGGTTAGTACCAGTACATAATGGACTGTGAAGGGAAAATCTATATTCTTAAGAAGACCTTGATTCGCTGGAACAGATGCATTAGTGTTAGGTAAAGGGGGGCAGCATGTTAGATGGAGGTTGGAACAAACTCTGCAGGTGACCACTGTTTAATTGTTTTTTCCAAAGAACTCTTTTTGGCGTCTTGTATTTTTTAAGAGCGCAATTTAAGTAGGCACATCTGTTTCAATAAACATTAGTGGAATAATTAGCAGTAGAGTGGTGAGGTGATAAGTAATGGCATCTCTCACTGCTTTTCTCTGGCTCTGATGCCACAAAATGGAGAGCACAACTGCAATCCTGACAGATTCGGGGGAAGTTATACACCATTTCCAGTGTTTTCTTTGATTACCATTAAAAGAGGTTGCTTGAACCTTCTTTTTTTGCCTTCTCTTTCCCAATGTCTTGTAGCTTTTCTCTCCAGGCTTGTTTTACACCCTTGCCCTTCTCCTGCAAACATGTTTGAATAAAATTGTCCAGCAGGTCAGCGGTCTGCGTTTTAGTGTTGACAGCAGGACTGAGGGACAGTGGCAGGCCATTCATAAACAGTGCGTGCGAAAGAGTGCTTGCGTGTTTACAACCGCTGACGTGATTTATTAGCGCGATGCTAGTGTCCGCTATGCATTCGTTATCCCACCCACTCCTATTCTCAGCTTGAGGAGCTCATTTATTACACGCTAATGAGTTGTTGATAACGATCCTCCGTGTACAGTATTGCTCAGCATTGCCAAAACTACATGAGGGACAGGGGGAAAAGGGAACGCGGCCAAAGAAAGGCTTCAGCCGGAGAGAAGAGGAAAAGAAATGCGCAGAAAAACTGCACTTTGAGTCAAAAACCTCCTGACTTGGCGAGTCGCCTTCATCTTTAAGTGAAGACAAATGATTTCAGCAGCAAGGTTAAAAACGAGGTGGTGTAATGTGAAAGTTATTTCATGTGCAAATGTGGAAATACTGTATTAATCAAAGCATCACAGCACAGGACATTAGACGACAGGACATATAAACCATCTGTCACGGCAAATATGACTGCAACACAATCTCGCTTTCTAACGCTTTCAACGGAAAGCACTTGAACGCTCATGATAAATCAGGACACATTCTCAATGACGCGCAAAATGGCCAGTGGACCAAACTCCCTGTCCGACAGTGCCTTTATTGCTGCATGAAGTGGTAATTAAAGGATGCATTAAGCATCAAGATGAACAATTCTTGTTAATGAAACAGTGGCGAAAACAGGACAGCAGTGCCAGGGGTTGCAAGAAGTTGATTATTTCATGAACTGGCACAATCAAGAAAATGAGATGAGATCCCCATCGCCCTCCCCGCCCCCCACCCCATCTACACACAACATCTCTTTCCAGTGCAGATGATTGTCTATTCACCCAAGGTGTTAATACGATGAACTCGACTGAATAGGCAAATCAAGGAAGACCTTTGCTTGCAAGTGCCAGTGTTTTAGAGGATGCTGGGCTCGATCGCTGGTAAATACGGATAAAGGATATGCACGCATTCATCATCTTCCACCCCATGGAATAGCATGGCTTGTCTGGGCACCATGGGCACTCTTTGAGAGATTAAACCCAATAAAAGTTGCAAAGGTATAACACTGTTTTAAATAGGAAATTTAAAATTATAGGCCAACTGATAGCACAGCTTTTCTCTGGTTAATTCAACTTGTGGATGCTAGAGTTCACACAATTTAAACTTTTTAGTTTAGTCATAAGTTTAAGCATGGCACAGTCATAAGTTGCCAGCTTTGCCATAAGTCATTTCATGACATTACTGCCCTATTAAATCTGCCCCAGTCAGCTCTAAGTTCTATTATAGTAAAATGGAAGCATCTAGAAGCAAAAATACCTCAGCCACAAAGCGGTAGACCACACAAACTCACTGAGTGATGAAGCTTGTATATCACACAAGCCTAAGATCAATATGCGCAATGCCAAGCGCTGGCTTGAGAGGTGTAAAATAAGCCATCACTGATCTCTGTTCATTTCATCTGGCAGACTGAAGGGCGAATCTGGGTTAGTCAGATACCATGAAAACGCTGGCTACTGGAATGTATAGTGTCAGTAGAAAAGTTTGGTGGAGGAGGGATGATGATCTGCAGCTGTTTTTCAGGGTTTATACTCAGACCCTTAGTTCCAGTGAAGCGTGATGTTAATGCTACAGCAAAAAAAGATATTTTAGACAATTATATGCTTCCAACTTTGTGGCAACATTTTAGGGAAGGCCTTTTCCTGATCCAGCAAGACAGTGCCCCTACGCATAAAGTGAACTCCATAAAGGTATGCTTTGAAGAGGAAGTCCAGTGGCCTGCACAGAGCCCTGACTTTAACCTTATGTTTGGTATGAATTGTAATACCGACTGCGAGCCAGGCCTCGAATCAGTGCCTGACTACACAAATTCTCTTTTCACTGAATTAGAACAAATTCCCCAGACACACTTCAAAATCTTGTGAAAAGCCTCACCAGAAGTGTGGAAGATGTTATAGCCGCAAAGGGAGGCCGACTCCATATTAATGCCCATGGTTTTGGAATGGGATGTCCAACGATCTCATATAGGTGTGATGGTCAGGTGTCCACATACTTTTGGCCAGACCGTGTATGTCACGTTACTGGATCATTCACTAAAGATGCATTTCCTTAAGAAGCCTAACCCTGCATTTCAACATTGTAAATCCAATTTGACACACATGTTCTAACTAATCAAGATGCACCTGAGTAGTAGAGCCAGGAGAGTAAGATGAGAATGTAATCTTTATTGTAACTAACCCCTCAGGACAGAGCTGGTCCATTTCGTTTGTTCCGCTATACTATGTGTTCAGAAGCTTCAGCTTACAAAGAGGAAAAAACACCAAGTGCCTAGCAGTAATACTTGAGTAAGACTGAACATTGCAATCCAATCCGTGTTATCACTGAGATTCAGATGTTCTTCAAAATTAGCTTATTAAAGCCTCCCACCCCACGCAGTGCCTAGTTCCACGGCACTATGATTGGGTATCTGATTGGGCAATGCTTGGCAAGCAAATTTGTCTTTGATTAAATAATTAATTCTCGATTGGAGATGCACACAGCAGGTTCTCTCTCTAGCTCTATCACTCTCTCACTCTCTCACTTTTTGACAAGGCACGTGCTCTTTCTCTTTAAAGAAGTCTGGGCTCGAGTGATTAGCACCAAAGCATTTTAATTAACTCCAACTTCTTTATCTCAGCCGGGAAATTAACATCTCTTGTCACATGTGCTGTTGTGAGGATCAGAGCAAATTTACCGTTCGCTGTGCCTTCTGATTGCAACTCGCAGTGCAGTATGTGGCTTGTATTTTCTCCAATTTAAGTTTTCCATTGATTTGAGTTATAGTTTATTGGTGATATGTACAAATTCAAGACACAAAAAGCTTCTGGTTCTCTATGGACTTCATTTTCCATAACTCCTACTTCCTTTGGTACACTCTTAAAAAAAATGACGGTTCTTTAGTAAAGAAAATGGTTCTATATATGAACACTCAAAGAACACTTTACTTGATTAAAGGGTTCTTTGCATCATGAAGTCGTTCTTTAGACTGATGGAGAATGGTGCTGTTGATGGTCCTATATAGAATCATTTTTAAAAAGGGGTTCTAAATAGCACCCATAAGGGTTCTTCTATTGTTATGATGTCAAGCTTGTGAAGATAGAAGAACCCATTTTGGTGCTATAGAACCTTCCGCAGCACATTCTCTATGAATGTGAAAAACCCTTTTACAATGGAAAAAACCTTTTAATCCTACAAAGGATTCTTTGAGTGTTCATGGTTTTCTAGAACCATTTTCTTTACTAAAAAACCCTTGAAGAAAGTCCTTTTTTAAGTGTCTGCTCCTACTTCCCTCCCATGTTTCGGAGGGTTATTTTAAAAATTAAAATAACCCTCTGAAACTATTAAAATAAATTCAAAATTAATTTAAAGATTATTGATTACCTGTTAAAATTGTAAAAGTAACAGAATCTGATTTCTTTTGGATCACTTGTCTTTTTAAAGTTGTACACCGATGAGACAAAACCTTATGACCACCTGCTTAATATACTGTTGGTCCTCTGCATGCCACCAAAACAGCTCTGAGGTATGGATTGAGATCTGGGGAATTTGGAGAATAGTGCTTTTATTTTGATGACTTGAACTCTTCATCATGTTCCTCAGACCATCTCGAAACAATGTGTATAGTGAGACAGGGATCATTACCCTGCTGAAAGAGGCAACTGCCGTCTGGGAATACAACTGCCATGAAGCACTGTACCTTGTCTGCAACATTTAGGTGGCACATGTCAAAATGTCCATATGACCCAGGGTTACCCAGCAGAACATGTTGGAGTATCACACTCCATCCACCTGCTTGTCTTCTTCCCACAGTGCATCCTGGTGCCATCACTTCCCCAGGTAAATGGGGCACCCTTTGCCATTTGCGCACGTAATGCAAAAGAAAGCAAGACTCATCTTCCAAGAGATATTTCTAAGGAGATCTGCTGGAATAAGGAAGAGGAAAGTCAAATTGAAAAACGGGAATTTCCAAACTTCATGGATTCAAAAAATGAATACAGGATACAGAGAAAATGATACTTCTAATAACCTCATAGACCACCAAAGCTGTCTCCATCAGATATTGAAGCTTTCATCTTTGTGAAAGAGGAGATCAAGACAAGAAAACTCAGACACCTCACTGCTATGGGTCTGAAAGGATGTGTAGCCATCAAGAAGCCCTCATTGAGAACATGAAACTTTGCCAATCAAACAAAGAAGCTGCTGAGGTCCTCAGAATAATGGACTGACCACCACAGAGTCAACATTACTGAATGTGTTTTGGATTATTCGGATTGCAAGAAGCAAAGAAATCCAACCAACTTCTAAGCCTAAGCTTTGGAGGTGAGGAAAAATATCCCTGCAGATTCCTTTGAAAACCTGAAAGCAAGTTACCTGAAAAAAAGACTGGAAACTGTAAAAAAGGCAAAGAGTTGATACTAAATACTAAAAATGTGGTAACTCTTTATAATAACTTTATTTAATAAACGATTACCTGACCATTAATAGCTGTGAACAATAGTTAATCAATACTTGAAAATGTACAAATATTTATTCATGACGGTTTAGGTAGTTATTAACATTTGTATTAATAAATGCCGTATGTGGTATTTTTCTGTACTTTTCCAAAAAGCTTCCATAAATAAATAATGGGCTGCACATCATCAATGCATGTAAACAAATCATTAAAGCAAATTACTGAAACGTAATTTTTCATTAAATAAATGTTTTCTGCTTTTTTTTCCCCCAACATTGTACATGATTAAGTTTTACTTAATGGCAATGCTGACTGGGAATTAAGTAAATGAAGGGTGGTCTTTTGCACAGTAGTCTCTCTACTAAGCCATTTTCCCACAGGATGAGGCTGAGGTTTGCCCATTGTAAAAGCATCATGTGAAAAATTAATAAAGCTTTGGCTCTGTATAGTTGAATGATTCCCCCTTGCGCCAGGCTGGGACAAGTCTAAACAGACTTTATTTTCCTGGTGAGCACATTGTTTTGCAGTGGCGAGGTGAATGCATGCGTCCGGGGGAACACTCCCCAGAAAAGTCCATTTAGAGTCTTCCCATTGGGCCACCGCATCTGCCCCTGCTGGATGCGGGTGGGCGGCAGTGCCAGCTGCAGCTCGAGCCCAATAAATCATCTGTTATGGTGTGCCAGTGGCAGGCAGCACTGCAGAATGCTGTATTATTCCTCCTACTGGCTTTGACAAATGGCTCTCAGATTGTTAGGGAGACGAAATGGCAGGCCATGTAAACTGTTTCACTTCTTTTTTTTCCCCCACCTTTGTATGTTTCTTCTTTCCTTCCCCCTACCCTCTCAAACTATTTCGAGGCATCCTCTTTGCTCTTTTTTCATCGCCTTTCACTCAGTCCTTCTCTCTCTCTCACTCTCCCTCGCCTCTCTCTTGAACATTTAGAACTGAGAGATGGAGAGGAAGCAAGATTAAGCAGGAAATCTTTATTGGGTCCATTAATTCACTTCTCCAAGGATTAATGGTTTATGTGGCAAAACTGGAGCTGGCGCATGATGAATATCACTGTCTGTTCAAGAATTCCAGCCTTATGCTCTACCTGTGTGGAAACTCAAAGGCAACTTGCTGTTGGAGACCTAACCTCCTGCCAAAGTTGGCTCCACTAATCGGACACCTTTGGCTTAAAAGGGTCAAAAATGTCCTTGAGTTTGAAGTACTTTGTGCTGTATGTACTCCCCAGTCTATACAGTCCATTTATGCTGCAAATCAACTTAAACATCACCAGGTGCATTGACGTTTTTGCGGGTGAAGCTTTACCAGGTCTTTAATTTAGCTCTGTTTTAGTCTCTGCTTGCTTTAGGACCTTCAGTCTTGTCCTCATTAGGAGAAACGCTGCTCAGTGGTGGTTGGGTTTAGGTTGGGTGATTGATTTGTTACATCATGGAAATCAATTTTGGCCCTAAAAATTATATTTGCTGTTGCGGTATAAAGCAGTTGGTTGAACCTGAGCAGTTGACACGATCTTATCCTGCTGCTGCAGTTGTGAAGATGATCAAAAAGATGACTGAGTCAGTTCCTCTACCCTGGCAGTTACACACTACCTCCACCATGTTTCACAGAAGATCATGAGTGATTTCTCATTCTGTTACTCTGGTACATGGTTAATTTTCATTTCATCTGTCCAAAAGGCTTAGTCCCAAAGCCAAAGGCTTTTTTAAAGCAAAGTATGATCTTGCTTTTCTCTTCTTTTGGCTTACTTACTCCATATTCCTTTATCTCTTCATTATTTATTTTTACATTCTTATCACATCTTATACAGCTTATATTCTGGACAGGATTTAATAGTTTAGCAGATTGTTGTCCCTTTTGGTAGTCAACCTTGGTCCTGGAGAGTTACCTTCTTGTGGACAGTTCCAGCCACAATCTGCCACACCTACTCCTGCTAATTAACTTCTTCAGAAATCCTTGACTGGATGGATGAGATGCATCAGTTTTAGGTAAGGGAACTCTGCAGGATAGCAGATCTTCAGAAGGAGAGTCAGTGACCACTGTATTAGAGCTTGAAATATTTATCTGAGCCCAACAGGATCAAACAGGTTTGCTCAGGTTCTGTCAAGTTTCACGAAGATTTGACAGGCTTAGCTCAGGTTCACATTTCATGCTTGGGTTCCTCATGAAGTCCCTTGTGTTATTGAAGACCAGTAGTCACCAACCGTTTTTGTGGAGTTCTACATTCCTGCAGACTTTAACTCCAATCCTAATCTACACCACCTGACCTGATCTGATTATTGCTTTCAGAAGTCCCTGATTAGCTGAATGAGTCATGTTGGTTTGGGGTTGGGATAATACCAGCAGGAAAACAGATCTCCAAGAGGAGGCTTGGTGACAACTTTTGTAGACTTAAAACTTTTGAGATGTTGTCGGAAGGCATCGCTTGATCACTACATTTGTTATAGTTGATTTTGAATGTTTGAACTTTGGATAGCTCTTAATTAGATTTTATTTGATCGATGATCAGTGATCTGATGACTGTTGCCATTGCTGCTATAATTTAGCAGGCACCATCATTAGGAACGTGGAGTTTTACTTGGATGCGGACCAAAATGCTTGGCCCACTTAAAGCTCTAGGCTACATTTCCCTATCACACACTCAAAAGTTCCATTACAGCTTTGTATGTCGACCATGATCTTTTTCTCTCCGCATTGTCCAACATTTGGCTTTAACATGCTAATCCTCTAAGTTGCTTGTCTTTCTTCCCCTCTCCAGCATAATCCCTCTATTCTCATGCTGGCCCACATCTGGCGAGGTTCACATTAAACACGCTGATTGATGATGTATCGATCATGAGCTTTTTTTTTCCATCCTGTCCAGCTAGGTGCTGAGTCGACAGTGCTGCAATCCAGTGCCTTATCTTTGCAGACCACCTTGCCCAAACGCGGCATTTTTCCAGACTTTTACAGAAAATAGAGAACTGTAGGGGGAATGTGAGACCACTTTGAATGTCTGAAATCTGTCATTACGTTCGTGCGGCTTTCACAGCTGTCCGGGGGAGTGCGGTATGTAAGTGCGCGACAAAGAAAGCGAGAGGGGCCACTGTTTCATTCCAAAATTATGCATTTTTCATCTTCTTCACCATCTGTGTCGCCTAATGAGGGGAGGCGTGTTACGGTAAAAGCAAAAGTAATTATATTTCTCTCCCTCTTAAGATCTTTTTAATTCTGTTTTTCTCCTCATTCATGCATTACGGTAATGACACATGTAGGAGACTCTTATTCAAACCACCACTACTACCTTTAGTCCCTTTCATGCTCAGCCTAGTTTTCTTTCTATTCTGTCATTTTGGAAAATGCACTTTTTTTTTGGTGAAGGAAATGGACAGGACAGGAAATTACATCTGTGGAGATGACATTTGCGTCTAATGTTCAATTTTAGAGAAATTGGCATAGTCTCTTAGTGGTAAGGGTGAAACTAATTTTTATGTGTTCTGCCAATTTCGTTTTCTCTTTTTTACGGGAACCTTCATTCCTCCATTTCAGCATTTCAAACCCTAGCTCCCCTACTTTTGGGTTTTTTTTTCAGGGAAATTGTACCATTCTTGAGCTCCTGCCTTTTTTTACTTTTCATTCCCTCTCACACATGTCACATCTTTCATTCTCCTTCTTGCCCACCGGCTCCTCTCCTCATCTCTCTCCTACCTCATTCCATACTTCTGCTCCACTCGGATGGTGTGATAAGCATCACCCTCCACTGGTGCTTCAATTCAGCTACTCCTGCCTTTTCCTGTTCTGGAGCGCCGTCCCTATCGGCCTATCAGCCCACAGAGCAATCGCTCCATGTCTTTTCTTAGGTAAGCAAGGGATAGAGAGGGAAGACTGGGCCAAGATTTGATCAGAGATAACAGACTAAAAGCTCAAGCTACTGGTTTCAGCTCTGTGATTAGCATGTTAGCATCTTGGGGCTTTTACTTAGCTGCATTATGCTGGTGGTGGATGCTAATATGTGAGCGTAGGGGGTTTGTCTGATCCTTGTGAAAGAAAAATGGATTTAGTTCTGCTTTTGAAAAGTGTATTTAATATAAAATTATATACATTTTCAATGACAAAATGTATGATTTGGAACTTTTAATGACTATATTTTCATTGCAATTAAACTATGACTAAATACACCATTGCTGCCAAAATTTGTGTATCTTATATCTCCGTTTTTTTTACATCATTTGAACATGGCAGCTGTCTTCCTCAAAGTGTGAAAGCTTTGTGACAAATGGACCAATAGAAATGCTCTTGGTAGTAGAAAATCACTAAGGAATCCTTTTACATCAACTTACAAGTTAATAAAGTCTTTATCTTCTTCCGTAAAGTTACTGTTTTTGACATACACGCTTTTCTTTGGAAAGTGACAATATATTAAATGCATTTAGTGGCTCTTTTGAGGGTTTTTTTTTGGATAACTTAATATGCACTTAAGTGGGTTTAAGTATAAAATTGTGGACATAACTGTTGGAACGCATTATTACGTACTGATACACTTCAGTGCTACTTATTGAGTTATACAGAAACTAAAATGCACTTAAATGCAATTTAAATTATAGTTCAGTTTTACTAAACACACTTAAATATGCTCAACAAATGCATGTATTAAAGGGAAATTATATAAAACACTTTAACATATTATTAAGAATATCTTAGCACAACTTATGTTTAAGTAATGTAGAAATGCATGTTCTATGCCTACAAGTGCTTTACTGTTGCAAATTAGAACAACTCAAGCAATTGTTAAAACATAAATTCTACAACATTTGACGTATATTTTTAATGAGTACTCTTGAGTGTACTGATATGACTCATATTTGATTGCTAGTTTGAGTTATATTGCAGCTAAAATGCAAAAAAAAAATGTACTAAAGTATGTTTTAAAAGACAATGCTTTAATGATAAAATAATGTACTTAACTAACTAAGTTGATGATAATTAAATAATCTTGTGTGTAAGTGTCCTTTAGTATATTAAGATAATTGTAGTTCAATTGTACTTCATTACAACATAATAAAGTACAAATGAGTTTGAAAATATCCTTTTTGAAAAATATAGAAAAGGTATATTTTCACAAAATACATGAAGTAAAAAATGTACTTTTAGTATTCTCTATGTATTTCAAGTGTACTATTGATGTACTCAAGTATGCTGTAAGAGGAAGGAAGCGAGGGAGGGCCCGAGAGAAGGAGGCCTCATTTTGCAGGTCAGTGAGAGACGGAGGAACAGAGGGAGGGTGAGGTGGCGATGATGTCCATTCTCTCCTTTCCTTTTCACTACCCCTTCTGTGGCCTGGCCCTGTTGAACTCTAGCTGTGAGACAGCCGTCACTATTGCAGAATGTCTTGTTACGACCCAGCCTAGCCTGTCGCTAATGCCTGTCGCTAATGCCTGCCGCTAGGCTCTACTGACACCTCCCTCCCTCTCGTACTCACCCTGATTCCACCCAAAAAATGCCATCAAGTCCTGTCCAGCAGAGTGCCAGTACTACCCAGGGACAAAGGGGTAAAAGTGCAGAGGGGGTGACAATACAGGGAAAATGTGTTGTTTCTGCACATTAGCAAGGGTGATCTGTCATTGCGAACACCGAGCTAATAGGCGGTCAGATTCACTCCCTGTCTCAGAGTTCAGCAGGACACTAACTCTCTGTTTTAACAAGACGCTACCCCCATCCTGTCAATCCAAAATCTAAGTCAAGGACAAATGCTTTCACTCTGCCACTAAAAACTAGGTTCCTGCCGAGAGTTCCTCCGCTGAAACCTAGTTTGCTCATTCTAAGAAAATGGCCCAGGGTACCAGAGGGTCAACAAGATGGAGGACAACACATCATTCTCCACTTAACCCCTCCCAGAGCAGAGCAGCAGCCAGTCACAACGAATTTGCCGCTAAGCGGAGAACTCGCTTTGCTACGATTCGCCGCTAGGCATCACCAGAACAAGCCACTGAAAGCAGTGGCGAACAAAGGACAGAGGGATAAGACAAGAAAGAGACACAGACGGCAAATGAGATCTCCTTCATCCTCTGCTGCTCCACTGAACTGTCTGTAACCTCTTCTCCTACCAGACGCACTCTGCAAACACGCCCCCATCAGTCACAACACATGAATCTTTTACAGACCTGGTCACAAACTGGGCCAAACAAACATCTACATAACTCAGCGCTGAGCTAAAGAGCATTGCGATGGCACAAAGGAAGCTTGAACCTTCAAAGCAACTGCTCACTCAGCTCTAGCAGGCAAATGTAAAAGAGATGTTAAGCAAGCTCTTGACCTTGCTTTGCTCAGGTGCAGCAGTTTCCTGGTTTATCTACAACGACATGAGCATAAAACGTTGCATCTTATGTCTTTGGATGTTGATGTAATCCCTGCTGCATTCCATACCTTTTAAGTCAGCTTTACGAGATTTTACAATGTGTAGTCTTCGTCAGAAGGTTGGCTGAAGCTTACAGCCAAGTGTCCTATAATTATTTTAGTCTACATTGGGTAGTCTGACCACTTGGTGGCCATCTTTGGCAAGTTATTTCCAGTCATTCAAGACCAGCCTGCTACACTGTTAGCTTAACTTGTAAATTTTACTAAGAACAACAACTTAGACCAATGCTAACTCTGTGCTGAGAAGATGTGTCATTGGTATTTTGATGATATATATATATATATATATATATATATATATATATATATATATATATATATATATATTAATCTACTGAATGCAGAGAGGTACATGCAAAGCAAAATAGTCCCCAAAGCATTATTTCCAGTCATTCAAGACCAGCCTCCTACATTTGAGTAGAAAACCAAGCTAATGTTTAAATGCATTGGAAATCACTGGTCTAACAAAATCTAACAAAAATGGAATAAATATTTTGTTGTTTTTGGCTTAATTAACACAGAAATTTGCATTTATCAGATTATTCTGTACATCCTATGCATATCAAAATATTGCACATTACCAATAACATTAAACAAGTCACACTGTCAAATAGACTTTTCAGGCCTCTAAATATGCTGTGGTAGTTCTAGAGATATTGAACTGTTTTACTGTAAAAGCCTTATTTCTACTCTCCCAGAATTCCTTTGCCTTTTTTCAGCTTAGTAGAGGCATGACTATGTCTGCACAGCACTGCATGACCATGTCCCACATCTACCAAAAGATTAGCTGGACCAAAGATGTCATTGGTCTGGTTTTTCCTCACTTCTGTCTCTGACATTCATTTGATTGTAGGGCCATATTATTTTCAAAGCTCTAACATGATGTTGCACCATATTTTTAAAAATGGCCCAGTGAGATTGTTTCCCCATAATCATGCTTATGACTTTCTATGGTTTAAGCCCTTTGGTAACCAAGCCGGACAGGAGCACCTTAAAGATAGGCCTGACCTTTACCCCATTAAAACTTTAGCAAGACAATTGGCTCTTTTTTCATCACAGGGCAAGACTTCTAATTGAAATATGCAATCTTGAGTGTTACAAGCTCTCCATTCAGTCTGCTCGGATATTGTCTCTGACCACAGTATGACCATCCTGAGGAAACAAGCCCATATTCTGCACTCACAGAGCCCCATGTACTTAGGTCTACAACATTGATTGGTAGTTAGTGCAGTAGTGGTGTTACAGTGCTGAGATAGGTAAGCTTCTACAGTCCTCTAGCCAATGTGTCTCTGTTGGAATATATTATCTGTCAGACAGGGAAGGAAAGCAGAGCACTAAAGTGCTGAAACCACAATCCTCAGTAGAGACATTTGGCAGGAGATATCATTGCTATCTTCTCTCTCAGTGGAAAGCTGCATTTGAATGAGAGGACTACAGTGGTGGCTTCTATAGAAACATACAGTGGCAAGCAGCTTAGCTTCAGCCTATTAATACATTGTTAATGCCTACTGCAGTAAAAAAACATACTCAAAATTATGGTTAATTATGAAAGGTAAATATTATTTGAGTACTCGTTCAGAAATACCATTAAGTATTCAAGGCTTGTGCAGTTTTATTTGGGCCAGCCCTATTTAGCAACAACCAAAATGCATTAGTATGGAGTCTGTCCTAATCTTATGTCTCTGCACAAGGCCTCCAAACATCCATCTGCACCAATAAGTGTAAAAAGCTCTCCTCACCTCCAGCTAAGATTCAGCTGGATGGTCTCTTGGTTTGACCCACAGTTGGTTAATGCTGCAGGTGCATCACTGGACACTTATTAGCTGCGTTTGAAGTCTGTGCTTTTTCATGCTGGAGCACAACATGCTATGGAGTCTGTCATGACCTCCCCAAGTCCTCGCCTCAGGGCCCACCTGGGAGACTGATGGTGTGTTTGTTTGTGTGTGTGTGTGTGTGTGTGTGTATCTGTGTGTGCAAGGACAGAATAAATTCAGAAAAGGTAGAATGCCACAGCGTCACACAGCTGTATCTCCACTCACATTGAAGGATGATAAAAATAAGAGAACACAAAAGAAAAGGAATGAAAAAAAAAGAAAAAAAAAAAGAAAAATGTGTCTAAAATACCACAAGGACAGAACACACTCTGTCTGCACTTCACGCTCATGGCTGCTCTGCTCCACTTCTGCAAAAGAGCAAAGTCAGGCAAAAATAAAACTCAGACAACTGAACAATTTGTGGCAGAGACTGAAAGTCAGGTCCTGGTGTTATTCCCAGTGAGCTTTTTGTTCCAACCAGTGAGGAACCTGAGCTAATTAAAGTCTTTGTTGAAAGTGGAAAGGTTGAAAGTTACTGATTAGCCATGTTTACATGCACCCTTATAATCCGTTAATAATCTGACTAATTGCTCCATCAAAATAGGCTAGTCTGATTGAGGCCATTTGGAATACAATTCCTATCTGATTGAACAAGGTGGGTAATCCTGTAAATAATCCGTTAAATAGAAGAATAATAACCATGTAAACATCTGTATCTGATTACATTCCCTATCGGAAAGTTTAATACGTTCTGATCATGTGCGTCACGTCATAGTGAAAGTTTGTAACATTCAACATGGCGGAGCAGAAACTGGTCTGCAGAGGAGACGAAGTTTATGTTCTGATCTTTAAAAGATGACGATGGGACGGGCGTCCAGCTTATGTGTTTTAGAACATGACGTCTTCCTCTCGCCACTTCCTTAATACATGTGAAGAACATTTTTCTGCCATAATTTTAAAGCAATTAAAAACACAAGCATGCCAGCTGAAAACTCATCTCACTCTGACTGGACTGGACGTGATGCTCATTGTCATGGTAACGTCTACACTAAGCGGTGCTCTATGCATGCGCGTCATCTGATTATTTGTAGTGTGCATATAAACGGACATTTTCCATCAGATTGCTGAGTAGAACGAGAATATAAACACTTCAGTCTTAATCTGTAATCAGAATGTATTCAATCGCATTGGCAAAAACCTTTGCATGTAAACACAGCCATTGTAAACTTGTGAATTTTGACAACTTAGACCAATGCTAACTCTCTGTCGAGAAGATGTGTCTTTGGTATTCTGCATTTTAAGGCCAAGTTAAAGGGGAATTCTACTAAATTTCTGCATGAGATTGTAAGTCTTTTAGAGTAGTTTAATGTGAAATGCATTCCATTCCATTCTAAAGAAACTTACAAGTTCAGATCATTCACAGTGGTGGTGATGGGAACCAGATGTTTGAAGAGATTAATGCCTCTAAAAGCTAATTGACAGAGAGTTAGTATACATAAAATTGTTATGAATACGTTGCCTGATGCACGATGTATTTTAATGGTTTTGAGTATATGTTTTTGGCCTAAAACATTATATATATATATATATATATATATATATATATATATATATATATATATATATATATATATATATAGAGGTGCATGCAAAGCTAAATAGTCTCCGATACTTCTGACCTTGCTTTAGTCAAGTCCAGCAGTTTTCTGGTTCGATCTTGGAAAAAAAATTGTTAAAATCATTTGTTTATTATGACATTAGCATAGAATGTCACACATTCTGGTGTTTTTTTCTAGGAAATCCCTGCTACATGTCATATATTTTAAGGCAGTGAAAAGAGAAGATCTTAGAATATATCATCTTTGTCAGGCTGTTCAACTGTCTTGCTGAACCCTACAGCCAAATGCCCTACATTGGCAAGTCTGTCCACTCAGTGGCCATCTTTGGCAAGTTATTTCCAGTCATACCCGACCAGGTTCTTGAGTAGAATAGACCTACAGACTTCTAAATGAAAACCTAGCTAATGTTTCAAAACTGTACTGGTTGTATAGGAACCCTTGGTTCCTATCTCCCCCACTATAACAAAGTCTGAGTCATACATTTCTCTTCAATAAACCATGATTTTATCTAAATCGCTTAAGAATCACTTAAACTACCGCCATCTGCCATCTAGAGTTTGTTGAGCAGAAGCTCTCAGGAACAACTGGTTTCAGAATGGCTGTTGTTTTAAGGGTTTTATTTGAGTACATGTTTGAACTGCTGAGGCAGAATTTTTTGACATTTTTAGTCATGACCAATTAATATACTGCTAAAAATAAAGAGGACACAAGAGGACCACATTCATTTCCAGAGGTGGGTATAGCAGGTATGTTGTGAAAATAAAAATCTACACATTTCCATCATAATTTGATCACGTTCTTTACATGTATCAGTAAATGCAACAACCGTTTTGAGAAATTACATTAAAAGAAGACGAGACTAGAGCATATCACATTTTGCAGAAAAGGCTGCTTTTTGAGTTAGCCTATGGTTAACCACATGCATAATTAAAAAGTTAGAGAGGTATCAACCTATCATGTTTCGATTTCTACTGGGTGGAACCTCTTTTAAGAGACTAAGTCACTCTAAGCCTTCTGGAAATTCAAGATAAATCCAAGCCAGAGATTAACCAGGCAGTTGTTAAAAATTGAACAAATAGGCAGTTATTCTATGCCAGAGGTCTTTACTGAAGGACTCACTGTAAATTGGCAAGCTTAAATAAAGGTTAAAAAACTTAACGTCTGCAACAAGCTCTAAATGTGCTTTACCATGGATATTTGGTATTTGATTAAGTATAATTAAGTTTCAAATGTCTATGGTTAATTGCAAGATTCATATGCACTGTCGATAACATAACATAACATAACATAGCTTAACATAACATAACATAACATAACAACATAACATAACATTCATATGCACTGTCGATAACATATCATAACATAACAACATAACATAACATAACATAACATAACAACATAACATAACATAACATTCATATGCACTGTCGATAACATATAACATAACAACATAACATAACATAACATAACATAACATAACATAACATAACATAACAACATAACATAACATTCATATGCACTGTCGATAACATAACATCACATAACATAACACTAAAAATCCCTTACAGGTGCTAGCATTATCACAGTGATGGTAACCGAATGAACAAAGGCTATTTATTGTCGCTTTTGTAACAAAACCTTGTGTCTTCAATTTTGTTGTTCTAGCTGTAATAGTCATAGAAATTTTGCAAATCAAACAAAGAAGCTGCTGGTGTTCTCAAAACAATGGATTGGCCAGCCCAGAGTCCAGACCTCAACATCCTTGAATGTATTTGGGATTACTTGGATTGTTAGTAGAAAAAAATGCAATCAACTTCTACTACTGAACTTTGTAAGTGTGGAAAACTATCCTTGAAGACTTCTTTGGAAAAACTGAAAGCAAGCCTCCTGAATATAATCACAACTGTAAAATTTGATATTTTATTCAGTTGTTGAGGCTTCTGTGCAATTTTCTTTTAAATATACGTTTTCTGCTTCTTTTTCCAGACACTGAAAACTGAGTAACTTGTCTTTAAAGGTTGTTTTGACTGGGAATTAAATAAATAACTATTTATTTATATACATATATAGATCTCAAATCAGGCTATATCATATGTAATGAGATTCTAGGGCATTGCTTACTTTGACATGGAAGGAAGAGATGCACATGAAGAGCCCACTCAGTTCATATATTGGCTATATTTGTACATCTTTGTATAAATCCATATACATTTAAAACTGGTTAACACCCGCCCTTTGGCCAAAACCAGGTCACTCATGAAAGACCAAGAAAGGCTGACACAACCCAGTGTGAACTGGTGAAGTCTGTGGAAGAGAAAAGGCCTTGGTTGGTGTTTTTCTTTCCCACTGATCTGAAAGCAGTTTTCCCACTGTTCCCCGAGGGTAGGCTCACTCTGAATCAGCGTAAAAGTTTGAATTCCACTCGCCGCATGCTAAGCAGGTTGGCGTAGCCTGCTTCCCTAAAGTCGCCATAAACCTCAATCAAACGGTGACCATACACAATAGCCTAGCATCATATCTTCAATCAATGCAGTCCATTAATGCAGAGCTCTCAGAATTATCGACGCCATCATTTGCTGAAAAAAAGACCTCCGAGTGATTCACACCGGGAAGTCAATTTAAGGAATCAATAGTGAGCCTATTAGCTGAAAAGTTATTATGACAAAACAATTAACCGGATGGCAGTTATTTGAGGTCGAAGTACAGCTACAAACGAACTTTTGATGATACATCGCACTCATGGGCACCGGCAGTTACCAATGGGGGCGTACGAGTTTAAATTACACACTCATTTGTTAATTATTTTTCTTTGACAAATGGTTTTGTGGGTGTTTTGTCTGAAAGACTGGGTTGTGGTGCAATGTTTTGGCCACCTGGTTATTATTTTGTCTACATCTTTGTTCTGAGCAGACTGAAAAGTGGGAATTAGTTGTTTCGGGAGGCCTGTGGTCCATGACGGGGCTGAATAATTGGGAGTCTCAACCTACTCAGCATGGCTGACTCAAACTGACTCTGTACTTGATCTGATGATGTGAAGCCCAGAAAATGTTTATGTGCCTCCACCAACATAAGGGCGTCGACTAATGCTCTCATTCTTAGCCACTGACTAATGTTACACTGCATGTAATGAGTGAATGGAACACAGGGCCGCAGGACATGTTCAGCGCTACTCGATTTCGGTCTCTTGAGGAGGCATAATGTATAAAAATATCACCCTCCCTGAGCTGTCTGCGAGCACACGTACACACAAATGCACACGGTGGAAGAAAGAAATTAGGTCTGTTTATTCATGTGTGGTGTAATGTAAAAGGAGCTAAATCAGCAGCAGTGGCAGTAGTCTCCCAGTGCTGAGAGAAAAAGAGAGAGGTACTCTACATTAAACAGGCCATATCATACATTTTCTTGTATTTTACTTTTCCTAGAGGTTCGGTTTTGTTTATGTGGTTTTAAGAATCAAAAACTGCCGTCATTTTTTTTTCAACATGACTACTTTTTCAACTTCCCTTTATCTTTTAGAATTAAACCCCAGCCCAGCATTGCTCTCATCCTCGGCCAAGCCCCAACTTTACCCCATCCTGGGAAGCAGGTGGGCCTGTAGCAATATCCTTTGAGGAAGTAGGGCCTGCTGCAAAGTCCTTGGCAGGAACCAATTAGAGATCATAACCCTCCCAATCCACCAAGTACTGGAGTTGTCCACCTCTTCTGTGGAAGTCCAGGAGAATCTCACTGTATACCTTTGTGACCCATCGATAATAAGAGCAGGAGGTGGTGTCACCCAGAGGACAACTCTAGTACTTGGTGGACTGGGAGGGTTATGGTCCAGCAGAGCACTCAAGGATTCCAAGAATGTTCTGGACACTCTCCAGTTGCACATGTGCTGAATCCCATCATCACCCTGATCTCCCCACACTGTAAGGTTGTTGCTGCTTGACCACACAGAATCTTGTCGCCTCTGGAGCAAGTCTTAGGAGGATGGCTTCTGTAACAAATTCCATTTCTCAACATGGCTCAGCCTCACCAAACCCAAACTCCACCCCATCCTTGGAGGCAAGGAAGCCTGCAGCAGTATCCTCTGAGGCAGGCAGGCCTACAGCGATGTCCTTGGAGACAGGCAGGTCCGCAGCAACGTCCTTAGAGGCAGACAGGCATGCAGCAATGTTTTTGGAGGCAGGCTGGCCTGCAGCAAAGTCCTCGGAGGCACACTGGCATGTGGCGATGTCCTTAGAGGCAGGTGGGCCTACAGCAACGTCCTCAGAGGAAGACAAGCCTGCAGGGATATCCCCTGACTAACAGCAGTTATGTGCGATCATGGAAGGGTGTAGCCAGGGAGGAGCTGGTGCTGGAGAGAGCTAATCCAAGTCAAAGTAAAGTCTCCCAAGAGGGGAGTCACCATGACACAAGTGGGTTTTCCTTCCACCTTCTTTTGTGCAAGTTTTGAAAAACAAAAAAGATAGAAAAGCTTAAAATAAAAAAGTCACAACAAACGTTTTTACACTTGGTCTATCGATAAAGGTGAAAAACGTTGATGGAAACAAGGTTTTTTAGACTTTAGTGTTGATGTAGCGAGAACAAAAGCCATGTTTGGCACTACAAACTCTCAGAACTGTTTGTCCTAGTTGCATTCACAGGGTTACTTGATGATGAAGTTAGACAGTGACCTCAGCCCTCATTAAATGTGCCACTGCCTACTCCACTCCATCTGGCATCTCTGATCTGTTAGGACTACACCTATGTACAGCTGAAAAAGGGATGTTAAAACTACTCTATAAAGAGCTAATAACAGTTAGAATCCCTACAGTTTATACACCACGATTCTTGGGTGTGCTCCGGTATCCACCCAGAATCACATGTGCAAATTGGGCCATGTGAGCATGGTGTCCACTTCATTTCTGAGTGGCAGATGATCTGGTGTATGTTCCTTTTCCTGTCTTTGCCAGCTCAGTAGGTGAAGGTGTTGCATATCATACCAACCACCATGCTGGAATCATAGAACTTTCATAAATCCATGTAAAATTTCTAAAACATCTGAATGGAGTTCCAGCTACAGGCTGTTTTTATTGCTAATCCTTTGAGACTCATATGTGAATTATCTCTGATCTGATTGGCTGCTCAACAAAAAACAATCCAGGCATGAATGGACAGGCCTAAATTGCCGGTGTTTCCTTTAATTTGTCACTAGCCTATAAAGCCATGTATTCAGCCATGTATTCAGCCTGGTTTAGGTTTAGCGGTTTTGAATGTGTTTGGCATTGCTTGGATCATGAGAAGCAAAAAATGCAACCAACTTCTAAGACTGAACTCTGGAAGTGTGGAAAAAATTCCTGCAGATTTCTTTCAAAAACTGAAAGCGAGTCTCCTGAGAGGAATGAAAGCTTTAAGGTAAATGGTGGACACACTAAATATTTAAGCATTTCGTTTTAGATTTAGTTGTTGAGGCTTTAAACATTTAATATTATATTTGGTTGTTGAGGACTTCTGCGTAATATGCTGCCTTGTTTGTAATGCTGAAAAATAAATAAACTGTACTTAATGTCTGTTTTGAATGGGAATTAAACAAATGCACTGTACTGTACTGTTTTGAAACATCATTAAACTCTGTTATTTCAAAATAAATAAATAAATAAAAGCAGCAGCTCTGTTTTGGCATGGATTTCTATTATGAGTCCTCTATTAAACCCAGCCACCATTACATCTGGGGAATTGCTTTATTCTTAAAATGCGACGCTCTGAGATCTCCGTCCAAAAAAAATATGCAAGTCAAGGTTGATTGATGAAAATATTACCACATCTCACTGCTTCACTCTCTCTCTCCTCTAAAATTCTTTTCTCTATGAAAATGTGTTCTGCTCTCTTTGCTAGAACTCATCTGAGATGAGAGAACACAAACACACAAACAGAATACATTGTCACCAATGAGGCCCGACGCACAGTCACAAACAAACAGCACCTCACTGATGACTACAGCACTTATTTACCAGCAGCTCTGGGTAAATACTCCCTGAGCTGCCGAGATTACGCCGAGAAAGTCGCGGGTTTGCGACATCCTGTTTTCTCTTTTTTTGGGTTGTGAATTTACAACACACATTACTTTTTCAGTACGACTGAGAAGTAAGAGCTGAAAGTCACAGCTCTGTAGTTTTCCTCTCTTTTCGGTTCCTTGGTACTTGCCTAGAGCCACCATGGGTGGGCAGTGTATTCTGTGCATTGTAACTGGGGCAAACTGTACTGACACTGAACCCATTTTCAGCGCAGCTTTTTGAAACGCTAGGCCTCGAATGTCAGACAGCTTCAATCGTTGTGGGATGAAAAAGACTGAAACGCAGACGTATCCAGCCATCGTGCTTTAGCATGAGTGGTAAAGCATTTTATGCATGTGTGAGCATCTCTACATGTGACCTCCTGACTTTATTGGATGAATAAGTCATGAATATATGGCTCAGTTCAAATGGATAGGCACTAATGGAGTATGTGGGAAATACATACATTTCAACTGTGGTCTTGATATGTGGGGACAGTACTGAAAGAGTTGAGCTGAAAACCTTTGAGTTGAAAGCTGAAAAGTATTTTTATGCTACAGAAATAGCTGCATATACCAAGTTATCTAGTGTGCTGTATTCAGTATTCAGTATCAAGATGCTTTATCAGGTGTTCAGAGCTGGATACCACAAAAGTGAGTACCGAATTATACCTCTGCATCTATGAGTCTGCAGCTATGGACACAGATGCACCACAAAAAATAGTGTCTTGTCAAGTAAAATTATCTTAAATATAGTCAAAAAATCGAATATTTCTCTTGTTGAGATTGTTGTAAGCTTAATTTAAGATTATGTAACCTATTTCTAGACATTTTTGCTTGTTTCAAGTGATATTATTAAGTAAATTTAGCCATTAGCCATACATAACTAAGAAAGATGGTTCTTCAAGGGTTCTTCACTTAAGAAACAATCAAACAACACTTTGCATGATTAAGGGTTCTATATAGCACCAAAAACAGTGTTTCTATTGTAACGTTGTCAACCCTGTAACAACAGAATAACCCTTTTTGGTGCTGTATAGAACCTTTTTCAATAAACTTCTATATAGAACCCTATAAAACACATTCTCCATCAATCTGAAGAACTCTTTTATAATGCAAAGAAACTCTTTATTCATGCAACGTATTCTTTGGGTGTTCATGGTTCTATATAGAACCAATTTCTTTACTAAAGAATCATTGAAGAACCATCTTTTTTAAGTCTGTAGGCTTCCCCTCTATGGTAGCTGCTCAAACCCACTAACCGACCCAACACTCTGACACAATAACACATAAACAACACTTACAACATCTTAAACTAGAGCACAACAACACAAACAACAATAATCAGTCTCTTTTACAGAGAGCATGCATCTCCCATGAGCCTCTTTGAATGGCCACACCTCCAGAGCCTGTCAGCAGCAGGACACTACAATAGATTGTCACCAGTAAAGCCTAATAATCACCTGGAACAACACACTAAATAACTAAAGAAAAGCACAAACATAACTAGACACATAAATAAGTAAAGAACATTTGAAATGATATATATTTCGATATCCAGTGCTGGATGATGTATCGTCTATACCAGCATATGGTGTCACACAACTTTACCTTTATTGATAGATTGATAGCATTATATCTGTGTTAACAGTCTAGTCTATGAATTATGAGTCTTCCTTGGACCAAGCAGTTTGTTTTTCAGTTTTCTACTCTATTTTGATGTTTGACATTAGATGTGGTGTCCAGAACCCAGAGGTTAATTGACTCCAGAAGAGTAGTAAACAACATGTCATTTGTTGGGTGCTCCATGTGTTGCTGTTTAAAAAAAAAGAACAGTTGAAAAGATATCAAAGTTTCCTTTCTGCATATCTGTCCAGTTCATGTTTACACTTAACACTTTCTATGAATGTCACCTTTGTAAGCATCTATAAACACATTTATAACATGTTATAATGTATTCATAAGGCATTATAAATATTTATAAAAAAGAATTACACTGAATTACACTTTGTAGCCATGTTTATTATACATTACGAATTAATATAATGCATTATAAATAGTGTTAATAACATGTTATAATGTCAGTGCCAAAGAAGTCAGTCCCAGAATGGAGAGTGTAAAGTAAAGACAAATACCAAGCTAACGGTGGTGTACATTACCTTTCCCACATTGAGTAAAACACTGATGACAGCACTAGTTTAAACTCTGACATTTGAAGCCTGTAATGTGCTTTATTGTGTATGTTTTAGTGTTTCAGTAAATCCTTCAGTAAATACTTCAACTTGAAGCCTCACTCTTAACACTGGAGGAGGCTTTAGTACAGTACGCTTCACTTTACTTAGAGCAGACAAATACCACTTATGAGCTCTTATAATTTGTTATGATCAGTACTTATAATGTATTATGTTAACAATTCATAATGCATAATAAACATGGCTATATTATGTATAATGCATTTTTATAAATATTTATAGCTATGTTTATAATGTGTTATGAATGCATTATAACATGTTATGAATGTGTTTATAGATGCTTACAAAGGTGACATTCATAGAAAGTGTTACCAAGATTTGTTTTGGTGTAATTATCAGAATAGAATCAGAATAGACCAAACAAGCTGTGTCAGGTTTGTTAGATATTCTTTCATCATAGCACGCAGAAAACATGGATTAACATTAGTGATGCAAACTTAAATGTCATGCCATTGTCATATATCATATTAAACAATATATATTATATCAATATCATAAACACTTAAAAATGGTACTTTAAGGGTTCTTTAGTAAAGGCTTTGGTTCTATTGTGTGAGTTCAGACCATGCCTTCAACCTGTGGTGGTAGTTTGAGGGAAGAGGAAGAACTCTGAGAACCTGGGCTGGAGTTCTGGGCAGCTTCTGCCTGTAGCTAGAAGGCCAGACCCCCCCTCCATTGCTGTAGTAGGACTGATGTAGGACTGAGGGACAGGAAGAAGATAGGGTGGCGGTGGGGAACGAAAGGTGAGGATGTGAATTTATAGGGCATTAGATTGGAAGAAGGAGGGGCTTCAGGCATGGGCCTCCCCCAAACTTCAGTTATTACATAACTACATTTAGAACAGTTGTCACATTAATGAGTCCTGTATAGAACCATTTCATGCTTAAATCGTTCTTTGCATGCTGAAACGGTTCTTCAGATTGATGGAGAATGTGTTGTATGTGGTTCTATATGGCACCAAAAAGGGTTCTTCCATTGTTACAAGCTTGACATCATAACATAACCCTTTTTGGTGCTATGTAGAACCATGTTCAAAAAGGTTCTATACAGAACTATATACAGCACATTCTCCATTAATCTGAAGAACCATTTCACCATGCAAAGAACTATTTAGGCATGAAATGGTTCTATATAGGACTCACCATTGCTTTTACTAAAAAACCCTTTACTCTTTTAAAAGAAGGTGCTTCAAGGGTACTTGAGATAATGGTTCTATATAGAACCATGAACAATCAAAGAACCCTTTGCATCATTAAAACGTTCTTTGCATCATGAAAGCATTCTTTAGATTGATGGAAAATATGCAAGAATGTGCTATAGATGGTTCTATATAGAACCGTTTCTGAAAAAGGTTCTATGTAACAACCCATAGGGTTGGATACCATAACAATAGAAGAACCTTTTGGGTGGAGTATAGAACCATTTTCGAAAAAGTTCTATATAGAACCATCTACAGCACATTCTCCACCAATCCAAAGAACAGGTACAAAGAAGTCTTTAATCATGCCAAATGTTCTTGAATGTTCATGGTTCTATATAGAACCATTTTCTTTACTAAAGAACCCTTGAAGCACCATCTTTTTAAGTACTTATCATTGAATATTGTGATGGAAAATATTGTAATATAGTATTTTAACAAAGACCACCCAGCTCTACTGTAACCACAGCACCCCAATCACTGCTTACACGGTGCTGGCAGGGCAGCGTCCTCTGCTCCTCGTCTTGGTGGGCTTCATTCTTCATACTCTCCTGCATTGCATTACCACGTTTCTCTCGTCATGTGTGCTGTTCTTCACTCTGACAGGATATGAGACTGATTTATGCAAAAGTGTGTAAATGAGAGGTGTGGCAGCGCTTTCCGTGTTCCATCAGAGGCCTGTCATGTTCTTGAGGGACATGACGAGAGAGAAAGAGAGAGCAAGGTGTGGAACAAATGAGTTTTCCTTGTTTTAATCGCCTAGAATTTTCTGCCCACATCTGCTTTCTGCATTTAGCAGTTGATGCTGCTCATATTGCCAAGTTAGTATAATAAGATTTACAGTGCTAGGTTCGTAAGTGTAGTCACACTGCGTATTGTTCATATTTAATGTTTTACCTTATATGCTACCTTATTTGTCCATGAGTTTGTAGACACCTGTGTTTCTTCTTAAATCAAGAATATTCATAAGGACTTTGCTCCCCCTTAGTCTCTCTGGGCTAGATGTGATCTTATAATACTTAACCTACAATGCATGCCTGGAGTCTGGACATTTCACCAATGCTAACTTACATTACATTGGTGTGCTAACGACAGGCTTGCTTTTCATCTAACAATGTTACTGTCATCACCAACGAATGTACCATCACCCCCTACGTTGCCCTCCGCCTTCACAAGGCATTAGAAATGTCTTTCTCAGAGAATCACACAAGATCTGGTCTTAAACTTGTAAAGAAAGGAAACATTGGCAATCTTTCTCTTCCTTGCGTCCATAACGGTTTTCCATAATAATGAAAATATCTGGCTTTATAAAGAGGAAACTTTCGACTGTATGTAGTTTAATTTGTTAGAGTGAGAAGACACAATTTTGAGCATACAGAGGTTATAGGTTACTTGATAAGTTAGCTAGCTTGCTACTGAGTTTGAGTGAGCTAATTTGCTGACTCGCATGAACAGTGTAGATTAGGAAAGTCTGCATTTTATTCTTGTTGTAAACTTTGGTGTGACATTAAATGAGGAACAGCAGAAAAACATCGCCAGTCCAAAACTGAGCCATGGACTTATTTCAAATCAATGTCATCAAATCACTGTTGCAGAATTAAATATAACCAGGAAAATGGAAGGAAAAAAGTAAACGAATGAATAAATAAATAAATAAATAAATAAATAAATAAATAAATACGTTTATGATGATGCATCTATACAATCATTTAATTTTAATTAAATAATAATTGAATTTAAAAAACAATTTAACATATTATTATTATTATTATTGTTGTTGTTGTTGTTGTTGTTGTTGTTATTATTATTATTATTATTATTATTATTATTATTATTATTATTATTATAAGGAGTGTTTGGTGATACTACTATTACTACTACTGCCACTAATAATGATAATAATAATAATGATAATAATATTGTAGTTTAAAACTTTATGCATTTTAAGGTTTTGTTATATATTACTAGGCTAAATATATAATGCAATATTCAAATATGATGATTATAAATATCATTATTGTTATTTTTAGTAGTAGTACAAGAAGTAGAAGCAGTAGATCTACGTTATTATTCTTATTATCCTTCTTCTTCTTCTTCTTCTTCTTCTTCTTCTTCTTATTATTATTATTATTATTATTATTATTTACAAAATAATGTATTTTTTTTTTCATATTGTATGTTATATAGTTTGCACACATCTTTATTTTTTGTTGATATTGTATATTATTATTATTATTATTATTATTATTATTATTATTATTATTATTATTATTATTATCATACACTCAAATGAGTGGCCTGTGGTGTTTTTGTGTCAAACTGCAGGCTTAATTCCAATAAAGAAGCACTTTCTGAATAAGGAACAGGTTGTATTAATCATTAATTTATGAGGCACCCCAGACTGTTCACTGCCCCAGATATGTTGGATATGGTTCCTATTCTTTTCCTTCACTTCCATAACAGAAACACCACACAAACGTCCACTAGTGGCCAGCAGAGATCAAGAACAGTAGTAGCGTCATGCAGTGAGATGCTGTAAAAACTGATCCATATTGTATTCTGCACTGAGGCCTTTTAGACCCTGTCTATTGTATACAAAGTTCCTCTTGACTCTTGACCCATATATACAGCATGGGTAAGGTATTACTTTCTTTTGTACACAGAATTACACTGGCATGGCCAGAAAGGCAAATCTCCACCTCAGAACACATTTCGTATGTAAATGTTTGCATATGCAAATTGATTTACACTGTATTGTGGGCAGGCAGATTTAACTCCCGGCAAATTTAGTTGCTCCAGTGGCTCCTCAAAGAGAAAACATTCCCTGTAGGGAAAAGGAGCAAAACAAAACAAAGCCTGATGACATTTGACAAAAATAAATAAATAATTAGCTGACGTAGACAGTGCAGGAAGGAAGAGATACGAGCTGTGAAGCTGCAAGAAGAACGAGAGATAGATGAGACAGCAAGACAGAGTGACGAGAGACGGCTGCGACAGAGCAATTTCTGGAAAGTTCAGCTTTTTTCCGCCTCCCCCTCCCTTTCCGTCCCCCTTAGTGAAGTGAGATGTGGAGTTTTGCAGCGTTCCTGTCGGTTTGTTGGCTTTGTGGGGACATCAAAGGAAGGTAGATGCTGTGTCACTCCGTTGCTGTGGCACCTTAGCCATCAGATATTGCTCATTTTTATATTTCCGTGTTTATTTCTTTCTTTTCTTAACAGTCCTGACAGCCTGATGGCCTTTAAAGTCAGATTTTGTTTGGCGTGAGACGCTGATGGAAATCGAGAGAGTGACATGAAGGGTTGCAGCAGCATGGATGGCGTTCGGAAGTAACAAGGAGCAAAGGAGCGGTGAGACATGGCAGTCTTTCGAGGTCACTCATGGAATGAAATGCAGGCCTGATGGATGACAGGAAACAAGGTGGTGGTAGGACTAATTGGCCTATCAGTGCTCCAGCCACTTTCCTAGAACACTGGTAAAAAATCGCATTCAACCTAATGAGAAACTGTAGTACACATAAAAGTGTGATTATTCATTAAAAATTGCATTTATTTTGTAGGCACACAAGATCACATTGTTAGGACTTCATATGTAGTTTTGTATGATTAAGTTTTTTTAGAGGTCTGATTAAGAATTCAACTGCTAAATTATTAATTTAGCATCCTGGCCTGTTTTAGTAGCTATTATAGCATGTCTGAAGTTCCTCTAAAGGGAATTTGTAGGCCACATTTTCCCTGTAGTACTGCCATATATGCCAACATGGCAAAACCTGCCCGTTAAGCCCACAGCAGTTTAGCCCTGCCCATTTAGCCCACAGCAGTTTAGCCCTGCCCATTTAGCCCACAGCAGTTCAACCCTGCCCATTGAGCCCACTGTAGTTTAACCCTGTCCATTAAGCCCACAGCAGTTTAGCCCTGCCCATTGAGCCCACAGTAGTTTACCCCTGCCCATTGAGCCCACAGCAGTTTAGCCCTGCCCATTGCACCCACAGCAGTTTAGCCCTGCCCATTGAGCCCACAGCAGTTTAGCCCTGCCCATTGAGCCCACAGTAGTTTAGCCCTGCCCATTGCGCCCACAGCAGTTTAGCCCTGCCCATTAGGCCCATAGCAGTTTAGCCCTGCCCATTGAGCCCACAGTAGTTTAGCCCTGCCCGTTAAGCCCACAGCAGTTTAGCCCTGCCCATTGAGCCCACAGCAGTTTAGCCCTGCCCATTGAGCCCACAGCAGTTTAGCCCTGCCCATTGAGCCCACAGCAGTTTAGCCCTGCCCATTGCGCCCACAGCAGTTTAGCCCTGCCTATGGAGCCCACATGCCTACAGCGTTTCAGTCCCATGTATTGAGCCTACAGCAGTGCTCCACCCATTCAGCATACATTACTTTAGTCCTGCCCATTCGGCCTACACCGATTTTGCTCCTCCCGTTCAGCCTACAGAAGTTTAGCCCTGCCCATTGAGCCTAGAGAAGTTTAGTCTTGACCATTCAGCCTACAGCACTTTAGCCATACCCATTCAGAAGACAGTAGCTTAGCCCCTCCCATTCAGCCTACAGAATTTAAGCTCCACCCACTGAACCCACAGAACATTAACCCAGCCCATTGAGCCTACAGTAAATTAGACCTATGTATTAAGCCTACAGCAGCTTGTCACTGTTCATTCAGCCTATAGCAGCTTTGCTCTACTCACTCAGCCTACAACAGGGCAGAGGTCATTTACATAGATTAGTCTTAAAAGCACAGTAACAAAAATAGCCTGTTTAATTCTAAAGGATAAAGAGTGGTTATTTAGAAATGAATTATGACCGGTCCATTAAATAACCAGTGGACAACAAGGCATATAAAATTGCAGGCTGCAATCATGTGTTGCATAGAACAGGAACTGATACAGTACAGACCACAGGAACTGAGTTACAACACAGGCAGTTGGTTGTCATGGCATAAGCTGATTTGCATATAATGCAAAATATTGAAATCAGATTGTTTATCAGGACACAAGAGAAGGCACAGTATTTCAACTGAGGGTCATTGTCCGCCCCGCTCCACATGCCACGAGGCCTGGAGCTGTTCAAATTTGAGAACCAATATCCAGCCTCTCACCGAGCGCCAGGGTCCAGAGGGGCTTTTAGTTCAGAAGTGTCACTGGCTTTCGAGATTACAGCGTGTCACAGATTCCTCCATTTCCTCGTCTTGGAGACCCTTAATGGAGAATGCCATTCGCTCAGACCCACATAAAAAGCCACTTGCATTATTTTGGTCCCTCGTCCTTCTGAAGGAGGAGGTAATTGCTTGTAATTGTACTTTCTAATGATGGCTGCACTCTCGGAGGAAACCAAACAGCCAGTAGCCAGCTGTTACGGGCAAACTCCAGATAGAAGGAAATCATTAAGCAATTTCATTAAGGTACACTGCTGCCCTACACACAAACACACACACACACACACACACACACACACACACACACACACACACACACACACACGTGAGCATGCCCGCCCACACACACACACCAACCCTCACCAAAAATTAAACTTTCACTGCTGGAGGGTCTAATCAATATGGAGCTAAATGGTTTCCGTCAAAACATGTAGTGGACTATGAATTCATTAACGTAGCCTTGTTTTCTCCACACTCACTTGAATACAAAGTCCTTCATGGTGGGTGGGGTGCAGTGTTCACTGACTTCATTGAGGGGGAAAGATATTTTAAGGGAGCAGCAAATATATATGTATGCAGCTAATGAAGTCCAGAGTGTACTGCATTATAAGGAAATTAAGAGTTGACATTAGTGTAATGATGCATGCACTTGGAATTAAGTCTTTTCTTTTTCAATTCATAAGTTAAAGAAATTTAAGGACCCATATCCTACATTTTGATGATTTTCCTATTTTTTCTCCCTGAGGTCCATTTATGACATAATTTATAACATGATAACTAACTACTAGTTATACGTATAGGTGTGTCCATTGTGAACAATATATAAATAAGGTACTCGTAAGTTGCATGACTTGCTTCCACGCACTGAAGCTGATTTATCATTTGTGCCCAAGTCGCAGTTTCTAAGACAATTTACTAATCCAGTAGTTCACACATCATTCAGGATGGTCTAAACTGTAAATGTGCTCATTTCTGTAAATTTCTTATTGAATTTCTGAATGCCTGATGAAAAAAGGGCCCTTGTCATTGAGCTGATCACCAGTTTTTTGCAGAAGTCTGACATGTGTGACGTGTATAAAAGCCTTTGCGACCTGGAAACACGTATCTGGCCCTGTTTTCTACACCGAGCACGTCTACGACCATCACTACATGATGAAATCGGTCCTCTGTTTTCTCCCATGCCTTCTCCTCCTGCTTGTCTTATTTCCTTACATGTTTTTCCCCCTGTTCTGATGTGGCAGCGCAACAGGAAGTCTACACTCTTCACTGCCTTAAGATCTGCAATGATTGAGTAGTGAATGATGAAAGATGAATCTAACATCATCAAACCTTTGAATGTTTGCAGTGGTCTGCCAAGAGTTTTTGGCCAGACATAATAGTTGAACATAGCAGTTTATGAGTCTGCAATGCTAATGCTGAGCTTATAAACCCACATCATTAATGACTTTCATCTCATACCAATAACAAAGTTACAGTACAGTACAACCACCACAACACCACACCATTGCAATGGTCGAATGCTGAGTGCAGTAATGGCCACATCACTGCCAGAACCACAAATATTTCTGTTTTTTCCTCTTTTCCTCAAAAGTGAAGAACATGTTAAACCACCATTTTTGCATTGCTGCCACTCTTGACTTAACCAATTTCAAAGATTGAAAAAATTTTACAAACGTATTTGTGGCAAAGGTGGCATCCTATTACAGTGCCATGTTTAAACTCATAAGCTCTTCAGTGCAGCCCATTTTACTGCCAGTGTTTGTCTATCGAGACTGCAAGGCTATGTTCTTGATTTTGTCCACCTGATAGCAATAAGCGTGGCTGAGAAACTCAGATGTCCACATACTTTTGGCCATATAGTGTATCATGCTCCCCTAAGGCAGACCCTTAAGATATCCAGGCCTGAGGGTGGTAACCACTGGCTTAAGATCTCAGGAGGAAGTGGAATTGGCATTGGCGCAAGTCCAAAGACCCACGGAAGCGCCAGTTCACACTGAATTCAAACAGGCATCTGCAGGCCAGTTGAACCCAGACCTTGTGGAAGGACCCCTGCCAGAGCAAATGGAGAAGCTGGACAGGAATCAGGTGCAGCATGATAGCACAGATTGCAGAGATTAGCTGGGTTTTTAGTTAGTTAATTAGTTTAATAACACCCCAAGCAGTCAAAGATGTTAGAGTGGGATATGCTCCCCTCCTGCCTTTAACATTTATATTCCAGAAATACCATATTTTACGCAAAAATTGATAATAAGAATGCAAATGCATGTGTTAAACTGTGCTACAGTTATGCTAATGTTGCTTGGCTCACATTGGTTGAGGAGCCTGATGACCGAATCATGTTATATGACAATTTTCTGTCTTCTTATAATGTGTGTTACTTCTTTCTACAGTTAAATCCTCGAAGGCCAGTAGATTTGAGAGAAGTGTGGGAGAAATGGGTTGAGCGTGAAAGACAGTATGAAAGAGAGACAGTGTTTTAGATGACAGTATCTTGGAGGTAATGAGGAATGAAATGATCTGACTCCAGGGTCAGAATGGATGGGATGCAGGAGGATAAAGGATCCAATCAGACAGCCTCCAAGGAGAGAAGAAGCGAGGGACTCCGAAGCTGGCCCACCGGGACGGGTGATTATGTGTTTGCATGAAAAATGTGAGCACATTGTGTTTCAATCTCTGAAAAGCTGCTGGTGCATGTAATGTTGTGCCATAAAATATTCTGATTCTGACCACAATGACGTTTACAATGAATGTCGCAGAACTGTCTGTGAAAACTTGGCAGATATTAACTTTCCTGCTTGTCATAATCAAGAAAGCTGAAGTATTGCAGGTTTTCTTTCTTTATTGCTTTTTATTTTTTATGTGCTCTCCATTTGTTATTATTGTTTGTTTTATTGCTAAAAATGCTCTTTCGGTAACACTTTTAAGAATTCTGTACTCACAATGTAAATGCATAAATAAGGTATCATATGGCATGCGTAATGCCTTATAATACCTGTCTTAAGCTTGCACTTCAGTAGTTGCACTTCAGTATTTACAATTACATGTATAACACTTTATAAAGCAAGAGTATATGACTTTATATATGATTATATAAATCAGGTCCCATAATGCATTATAATATCTGCTCATAAGAACATTGTAGAGACTTATAACTATACATAATGTTTTGTAGAGCTTTATTACAGGTTTTGATTAGAGTGAGTTTTTTAAACATCTTACTGTTAGCTTTGGTTGCTAACTGCGAACAATCTAGCACCTGCAGCTAGCTAGCCTAGCATTGCAGTTTGCAGTTAGCTAAAAAGAAATGAGTGTTATAGTACATTACAACATTCATGTTGACAATGTTCTTATGAACAGATATTACAATGTTTTATGAAACCTGACATTATAAAGTTGTATACAATTTCATGCATGTATGCATGTAACTACAACTATGTATACAAGCTTATCTCAGGCATTAAAAGGTGTTATGTATGCCATATAATGCTTTGTTAATGCACTTATAATGCATTATGAATACAGGACATAGGTTTTTCCTTTTTAAGTCAAATCTTGCTTGTGCTACTTGAGTAATAGCCATCGTTCTTGGGTTGGAGATGTATTGTGATCACTCAAACTCCCTTCGAAGTAGGGGCATAGCTATGGGGGATCTGGGGGGCCTATACCTTCACACTTAAAAGCCCCCCAGTTTTTTGAATGTTTAAAAAAAATAAGACGCCAATGAAATATTTCAAAATGTAAGGTCATCATGGGCAAAGATGCTGTTTTCTTGTGTTATCATGACATAAAAGAATAAAAGAGACAGCTCTCCTTAGATAATCATCACTTTTTGTCAGAAGCTATTGCCATAATAACATGTAACCAGTTACATGCCATGCTGGTTGTGCAACCATTTTGGGGCTGGTTGGCACAACTGCACAGCATGAATGCGCTAATGCCAGGACACTGAAAGTGTCTGGTTTATCCCTAAGCTTCCATTTCCTGCTAGTTGGATTATCTTAACCCCTTAAAATCCTAAGGCTTATTATTCAGTAACTACAAGGACTTCAGTGCAAACTAGCCAAGCTATTCTTAGGTTATAAAAGTGTGTGATAAAACTCTGGGCCTGCCAGCAGGCCCATGGCCGTTTCATGGGTCAATGTATGGTATGCCAGCCCTGTATGCCAACCAGCCCTGCTCTCCCCTATGCCATGAAGCATACTTAATAACTTTTTCCTTTAATATAAAATAGCTGCATAATCACACTGGGCCATTTAACCCACCTCACTAATAGCATAACACAAAATATTCTTATCAATAAAGTGCCCTGCCGCTTCTCTCTCCCTCTCTCGCTCTCTTTCTCTCTCTCTGCCACATATGCGCACATAGCATGAGCCATTTACTCCGCAAAACAAGCTGTGCCTTGTAAACACTTTGACAGATGCCGAGCTGAAAGACAAGAACGGAGGGAAAAAACAGAGAGGTGAAAAAGGAGAGAAATTCATGAGCATCGATCTCGCTCGCAGGCACGTCTTGTCTCTTCAATAGAGCAATATTGATGTGCTGGAATTGCCTCTGAAGAGCAGTGTGCTTGTGTGTTTGCGTTCTTTGTATCTATGAATACTTACAGTGCATGTGTCCACTTCAAATGTATATACAAAATGTCTTAAATAAGAACCAATCGTAATAATGATGAAGGTGAAGGAGCTTCCTTAAGTTTTCAGGGTCAACATTAATAAACAACACTCGATTCGAAGATACAGATATTGGTGCACCGTACAAGATTTCTTGCAGAATAATGATAAGGAAGGTAAGAGAGAAGACAGGGCTCAGTTGAAAGGAGTTGCAGGATGACCTGAAATGGCTGGACCAACAGTCAGACAGAGAGCAATAAGCAATGAACTCTTTCTACATCCCAATGCAACGTTCCTCTGCTAGAAGATAAGAACAGAGATGTCCATTTAAAATTTGCATACCAGCATTAAGAACAATCAGAGGTGGTTTGGAACAATGTTTTCTGGTCAGACACAACAAAAATAGGACTTTCTGGCAATAATTCAGCTTGACATGTTTGGAGAAAGAATGATTACGTGTATGATCCCAAGAACAACACACCTACAATGAAGCATGAAGGTGGTAGCATCATGCTGTGGGGCTGCTTCTCTGCAAATGGTACTGGGACATTACCACATTCATGTTGACAATGTTCTCATGGTAACACTTTCTATGAATGTCACCTTTGTAAGCATCTATAAACACATGCATATGTTATAATGCATTCATAAGGCATTATAAACATAGCTATAAATATTTATAAAAATGCATTATATGTTATAGCCATGTTTTTTATGCATTATGAATTGTTAACATAATACATTATAAGTACTGATCATAACAAATTATAAGAGCTCATAAGTGGTATTTGTCCACTCTAAGTAAAGTGAAGCGTACTGTACTAAAGCCTCCTCCAGTGTTAAGAGTGAGGCTTCAAGTTGAAGTATTTACTGAAGGATTTACTGAAAGACTAAAACATACACAGTAGAGCACATTACAGGCTTCAAATGTCAGAGTTTAAACTAGAGCTGCCATCAGTGTTTTACCCAATGTGGGAAAGTCAATGTACACCACCGTTAGCTTGGTATTTGTCTTTACTTTGCAGTCTCCAAGCTGGGACTGACTTCTTTGGCACTGACAGTATAACATGCTATCAACACTACTTATAATGCATTATATTAACAATTCATAATGTATAATAAACATGGCTATAAAGTGTAATTCAGTGTAATTCATTTTTATAAATGTTTATAATCATGTTTATAATGCTGTATGAAGGCATTATAACATGTTATAAATGTGTTTATAGATGCTTACAAAGGTGACATTCATAGAAAGTGTTACCGTCCTTATGAACAGATATTATAATGTGTTATGAAACCTGACATTATAGTTCATATAAAGTTTTACACAATTTTGGAAAGGGTTATGCATGTAACTACAACTACTTATACAAGCTTATCTCAGGCATAAAAATATGTTATGTATAATGTTTATTAATGTACTTATAATGCAGTATAAATACAGGATACAGGTCTTTCCTTTTTAAGTCAAATCTTGCTTTTGCTACTTGAGTAATAGCCATCATTCTTGGGTCAGAGATGTATTCCCTTCAAAGTAGGGGGATTGCTATGGGGGAAAATTTGCATACCAACATTAAGAACAATCAGAGGTGGATTGGAAAAATGTTTTCTGGTCAGACACAACAAAAATATAACTTTTTGGCAAGAAATTCAGCCCGTCATGTTTGGAGAAAGAAGGGTTTATGCATATGAACAACAAGAAGAACAACACACCCACAGTGAAGCATGACGGTGGTAGTATCCTGATATGGGGCTGCTTTTCTGCATATGGTACTGGGATATTACTTGTCATTTAAGGAAACATGAATAGAGTGATAATTTATCCTCATCAGCCAAGAAGATGGACGTTCCAACAAGATGATTCCAAAAATACAGGCAAAATAACTCAAGACTGTTTTCTAAAACGGAAGGTGCTTGCATGGCCTGGCCAGTCTTCTTACTTTATTCACATTGAAAATAGAAGAAGAATTTTGAAATTGCAAATTCATCAGAGGGACCCTCACCATCTTTAAGAAGTGAAGATGGTTCAACACAATGCTGCAAAAGCTAATTACTTTTATGTAGATATCTTGAAGCTATAATTGCCAAAATATCTGTGTGACAAAATACTATGTAATTCATTTGGTACATTTCCTTTTTAAAACATACATTTTTGCTTATGTATACATATTTTGGTAACACTTTCTATGAATGTCACGTTTGTAAGAATCTATAAACACATTTATAACATGTTATAATGCCTTCATACGGCATTATAAACATGATTATAAACATTTATAAAAATGAATTACACTTTATAGCCATGTTTATTATAGATTAGGAATTGTTAATATAATGCATTATAAGTAGTGTTGATAACATGTTATACTGTCAGTGCCAAAGAAGTCAGTCCCAGCTTGGAGACTGCAAAGTAAAGACAAATACCAAGCTAACGGTGGTGTACATTGACTTTCCCACATTGGGTAAAACACTGATGGCAGCTCTAGTTTAAACTCTGACATTTGAAGCCTGTAATGTGCTCTACTGTGTATGTTTTAGTCTTTCAGTAAATCCTTCAGTAAATACTTCAACTTGAAGCCTCACTCTTAACACTGGAGGAGGCTTTAGTACAGTACGCTTCACTTTACTTAGAGTGGACAAATACCACTTATGAGCTCTTATAATTTGTTATGATCAGTACTTATAATGTATTATGTTAACAATTCATAATGCATAATAAGCATGGCTATAACGTGTAATGCATTTTTGTAAATATTTATAGCTATGTTTATAATGCCTTATGAATGCATTATAACATGTTATGAATGTGTTTATAAATGCTTACAAAGGTGAAAGAAAGTGACAGTTACCCATATATTTTGTTCATAAGTAGATAATATGTTAAATTTGAAGTATAATCTATAATGCATATGATCAGTTTAGCCAAGATCAGCATCCACATCCACAGAGAACTGCGGGCTGCACTCACCTCCTCAGGATGACATGGCCCTCGAGCAGACGGATGATGCTTCTGCTGTGAGAGACAACAAGGCTTTCTGAAGGTGTGAGAACAAAGCAGCTTCAGAAGAAGCATCACACCTTGAACTTGCGCAGGGAGAGACATTGCTAATGCAGGGCTGGAAGTCACCATCAGAAATCCATCAGACATGATCGACAACAACAATTGAAGAGGAGCACAGATTATGAACAGTGTTAATAGCCAGGATCCTTTTGTTTTCCTTCCCTTGTTCCTCAATCTCTCTGTGTCCTTCCTCCAGTTTGGAGGTTAGCCTTGACACATAATCAATGTCATTAATCCTCCACAATGGAGGCAGTCAAAGAGCCAAAGATGGATTTTTTTAAAGGCATAATTCACCCAAATCATAGTATGGATAAAAATGAATGAAAGCCTTTGGAGATGAGTTAGCATGACCTTATTTAACTTAACTACACTCTCAGAGAAAAAAAGGTATGAAACTGTCACTGGGGCAGGACCCCTCCTGTCAATGGGGTGGTACCCTCAAGGGGACATTCGAGTACCTATAATAAGGGAACATAATTGTACCACAATCCATTGAAATGATATTTTCTAAGTTGTATTGACTCCACACACCCTGTTTAGTCTCCAGGCTTTTATTTTATTGTTCTATTTTAAAAGATTAGTTTATAAAAAGATATCAATATATACTTTTCATCTGGAAGAACTTATTTAAGGTACAACATTGGTCCTTAAAACCACTGTTGTACCTTTGAGGGTACATTTGCATTGTTTGTACCTTGATGAACGAAAAATGTACCAACATACAACCTTTATTTCTAATGGTGTACTAGCATTTATTCACTGTTAGTAATGATAGATGTCATAATCGGAGGGCATACAGTACAGAATTTGTATCAGAATCAGAATCAAATTTCCAGATCAGGAGCTCCAGAACTGACTGACAACATGGATGATATAGTGGTCTGAAAAGAAGAGTCATGTCATCTAATCATGTAGCCTCTTTCTGCAGACCTCCTAGTGGCCATTCCACTGGCAGAATGGAAATCAACTTGGACATTTTTAATCAATGTAATCAAATAAATATTTTCCCCATAACTCTGTCATTAGATTAACTAGGACACTGTTGTCTCTCTGTGTGTGAGATGTGTTTCTGTGTTGAGCTGCTAGTGAGCAATGAGGGGTGGAAGGGAGGGCTGCGAAACCCCTGCTGTGAAAAAAAAAAACAATTCAGACCTCTTAACAAAGATGGCCAAGATAAAACAGACAACTGCAGCTTTCTTCATCTCAAACAAATCATGTACAATTGCCACAATAAAAAAAAAGCATTTAAACATTTAACAATCTGGGGTCAACATACATGCTGGCGCATCGAATAAGATGTATCTCAGTGTTTTTATTAATATATTGGCAATAATACAGTACAGAAATACAGTTCAAACAGTGAATCAGTAGAGTCGCCCTTTCAATTCCATCTTATCATGAGATCATATGTGACTCACATCCAGGGTTATGAGTCAGTGAAGACAAGTTGAAATACATGCCATCTGCCTCTCACTGTGTGTAACTGGTAGATTTGTGTGTCCGTCATCTGCCTCTTGCCTGTAATTGGTGGATTTGTGTGTCTGTCTATATTTTGTGTGAAATTGACCAATGGACACTCAAGAAATAAAGACTTACACATAACATTGAAATCACTTCATTTTTCATTCAGTTGCCTTGTAAAAAGATGTGAAACATGTGCGTAAAGTTTTAGAAAATAGCAATGAGGAAAACATTTATTCACTATTTTATTCATACATTCCACTACTTTTGTGAACCAAAGATTTTGGTAAACCGATTGAACTGTTTTTGCACCAAAACTATTCATCCACATGAGTAAAACTATGTTTTCACAAGTGATATTAAGAACTTCTTAAACCATGTTTTCAGGTTTTGGGCACAAGCATCACTTTACACAGTATTCCAGGTCAAAAGGGCCTCATGAGTGAGCTGAGATTGTTCTGAAAATTGTGGACTGTCATATGTGGATATTATGTCATAAGCAAGTGCCTTTAAAGGTGGATTTAAGAATATATGCAAAAATCAAGAAAATGCCCTTTACACTGTGTATAAATTTCATGAAGAACGGACCAAAAGAAATGGCCCAAAATGACATAAAAAAGTCTGGTTCCATTGACTTACATTAAAAGTAAAGAAGGTTTTTCCTTTTCCTGTAAAGTTACCATTTTGGAGATACGAGGTTTTCTTTCGACAACAGCGATATGTATATATGATAATAACTATATTAGGGGTGGGCCAATATGGGAACTTTGGGCCAATGTTGATATCTGACATTTTTTGTGTACATTCCAGCCAAAATGGCCATTGAATACATATGATTCAGTTCTGGTAGATATTTCTGAAGAGAATAGATATAAGATAATCGACCTGTCTTTAAATAAATAAAGATCATTGATTTTGCATAATATTGTATATGCCAGTGTCGATGCTGACACATAAAAACTTAAAGCAGTAAAATGAATAAAATGCAAAGATTTTAGTACAGTAGCCCAGCATCACCTCAATATTCTGCTCTTTCAGACTGCAGTAAATGTGTCATCAAATTTCAGTGCCTAGTCATCATCTGCCAATATGATATTGTACATATATTTACTGTACATTTTGCCATCAATGCAGCCTGTGCATCACTGATTGCAATAACTTTATCATTACATAATGACAGATGCAAGACCCTTATTTCCTCAGTAATGTTTTTTACCAGTAACGCATCAAAGCTTTTCTTTTAACAGGACAATTCAATTATATACATTCATATTCCTTTTAGGTGGGGCCATTTGCCCCTCAGTATTTAATGTATATATTTTCCTCATTCTACATGTACTTGTTTGTTGGAACATTTGACCACGTAGTCATTAGCCCAGTCTACAATCTTTGTTAAGGCGTCCAGCATCAGGCAGTTGATGTCCTCATTGATACCGGTCTCGTCATGATAGTTCGCCACAGGAAAGATGCAGTTTATTGGGACGCCCAGTATGTTACTGCATTCATGTATCTGGATGCACAAAGACAGACACACATACACATTCATTACCTTCTTCTCATTCATTTGTATTACAGTACCATGGTATAGAATCTCTCCATAAATGCACATGTAAGCTAAAAATGAACTCACTTTATTCCTCATCTTCTTGCTTTTGTAGACATCACGCAAATTGGCCTTTGTCATTGGGCATGCACGATCCACTCTGGTCAGGAAAACCACCTGAGGCATACCTGTACCATAGACAGTCCAGATACATGTTATTTCATCAACCTCTTATCCAATGTAGAGCCAAATAGTTCTCAGGGCTGTACTGTGCTGTTCCACTCTGGGTCGTGCTTGTGAAGGTGGTTACGGTTTCTTTTTCCATCTGCTGTGCTGCTAAATCAGAACCCAGAAATACTGAAGAAAACTACACAAGAGATTGGCTAACTGCTAACAGGCTAATAGCTGATTTTGATTCTGTCTGTCATTACATCAGTCTCTTCTTTATCCTCTAAACAGGTGTTATTTGAACATCAGTTACTGAAACCAAGGCTGTACTGTGGTACAGGTTGCACCTATAGCTGGCTAACTATTCTAGCATTAGCATAGCCCTGCAGGGTACAGCTCAAATCATCATAGAACAGGTCTATTTTTTATCTTTCTCTCACTTCAACACGAGACATTCAAATCTGTAATCTCAGATACGAGTCTTTATCCTCTGAATGGGTGTTTTTAAGATCAGTTTGCTCGAATTGAGCCTCTAAGTTACTGCAGTGGGAGGTACTGTATGCTCACATTAGCTTAGCTTAGCAGGCTACAGTTTGAAACACTATAAAACAGGTTCGATTTCAGCTTCCAGTCACTCCAACACAATCAGTTGACTTTGCTCCCACGGTTATAAGTTTTTCATCATCTATATTAGTGAGAGCAGAGCACCAGTTAGTCAAATCAAATCTGTATTGGGTGTTTGAATCTCTTTAGCTAAGATAAGCTAGCTACCCTAGACTAGCACACATTTCATGCCACAGAACTGTATTAATTTTGGGTTTCTGTCCCTCTAACACCAGCCACTCGACTTCGCTTCCTCAGATTGAGTCATTATGATCTAAACTTGTGTCAGTAAAGCTTTTGGTTTATCAGATTCAAACATGTTTTGTGGTGAGCAGGGCTGGTAGCATGCTAGCTAAGCTAACCAGCTACTCTCCCAGCCCTGTTTAACATTTAGAAACTGGTGTTGAATCGAAGCTTCAACATTTACTAAATGGTGGATTTAGAATTTTGCGCTGCTTTCATTTATTTGGCATTTGTCCGACAGAATTGAACTTATTTGTTTTCAGGTTTGAAATAACACAGCAGGATGTGGTGGCACAATACAGATATAAACAGAGAACCAATGAGCTAATAGCTATGTCATTACGTAATCGCACTGGACAGTTCAGTGGGCCTCTGTCAAACTGTGTCCGTGTGGATTATAATAATAATAACTTAATAACTTAATAATAATAATTGTTATAATAATAATAATAATAATAATAATAATAATAACTAATAGCCAATTTGCACAATAATGAATGGTGCTTTTGTAATGTTTTCTACCTTGACTTAGTGGGTAACAGCTTGGAGCTGTTTTGATGGGGGACCAAGGGGGTGGTCATGTTTTGGCTGTGTATGGTGGTCATGTTTTGGCTGTGTATGGTGGTCCTGTTTTGGCTGTGCATGGTGGTCATGTTTTGGGTGTGTATGGTGGTCATGTTTTGGCTGTGTATGGTGGTCATGTTTTGGCTGTGCATGGTGGTCATGTTTTGGGTGTGTATGGTGGTCATGTTTTGGCTGTGTATGGTGGTCATGTTTTGGCTGTGCATGGTGGTCATGTTTTGGGTGTGTATGGTGGTCATGTTTTGGCTGTGTATGGTGGTCCTGTTTTGGCTGTGCATGGTGGTCATGTTTTGGCTGTGTATGGTGGTCCTGTTTTGGCTGTGCATGGTGGTCATGTTTTGGGTGTGCATGGTGGTCATGTTTTGGCTGTGTATGGTGGTCATGTTTTGGCTGTGCATGGTGGTCATGTTTTGGGTGTGTATGGTGGTCATGTTTTGGGTGTGTATGGTGGTCCTGTTTTGGGTGTGTATGGTGGTCCTGTTTTGGCTGTGTATGGTGGTCCTGTTTTGGCTGTGCATGGTGGTCCTGTTTTGGCTGTGTATGGTGGTCCTGTTTTGGCTGTGCATGGTGGTCATGTTTTGGGTGTGTATGGTGGTCCTGTTTTGGCTGTGCATGGTGGTCATGTTTTGGCTGTGTATGGTGGTCATGTTTTGGCTGTGTATGGTGGTCCTGTTTTGGCTGTGCATGGTGGTCATGTTTTGGCTGTGTATGGTGGTCATGTTTTGGCTGTGTATGGTGGTCCTGTTTTGGCTGTGCATGGTGGTCCTGTGTATGGTGGTCCTGTTTTGGCTGTGTATGGTGGTCCTGTTTTGGCTGTGCATGGTGGTCATATTTTGGGTGTGTATGGTGGTCCTGTTTTGGCTGTGTATGGTGGTCATGTTTTGGCTGTGTATGGTGGTCATGTTTTGGCTGTGTATGGTGGTCCTGTTTTGGCTGTGTATGGTGGTCATGTTTTGGCTGTGTATGGTGGTCCTGTTTTGGCTGTGCATGGTGGGTATGTTTTGGGTGTGTATGGTGGTCATGTTTTGGCTGTGTATGGTGGTCCTGTTTTGGCTGTGTATGGTGGTCATGTTTTGGGTGTGTATGGTGGTCCTGTTTTGGCTGTGTATGGGGTATGTATGTGTGAACAGGCACTTACGCAATGTTTAAGCACTTAACAATCAAGCCATTTAATGTGTTTGCTTTAACCTTTCAGAAAATATATATACTCTACTGACACAGACAAACAAAATTAATGATACTTTCTAATGAGCTGACTCACCCATTCTGCTTGCTGCTTGTCTGACAACCTTCATCTTCCCAATAAAGTCACCTTTAATCAGTGCCAGCTTGTCTGCTGGTATAACATTCACCAGGCAGTGCGTCATGTCACTCAGGGAGGGATTGGTCAGGTAATATGTGCTGTCTTTAGACAGTGGGTGTGTTGAAAAGAACTAAAGGGAAAAATCGAAGAGCAGAATGAGACGTCTCTGTGGTCACTGGCTTGAAGATTTGTTTTTTAAACCGTTTCCCCAACTTTGTTACCCCAGCCAACTCCAAGAAAGTGAATTTTTACCCCTCTAAATACAACTTTTGATCTTACCTGGTAGTCTTCTTTTACATGTCCTTTCAGAGCACTAATGATGTCATCAGTGAGGACCCCTTCACACTTCTCCTTTTCTACTCCCATGATGTCATTGAAGGCAAAAGGAAAGAATTTACCTTGCGCCATTGAGTATTTTTCATACTGAGATGCATTTGTGTTCATGAATTGCGATGTACATGACATACACTGGCAAGAACTGAAGTTCAACACCTTGTGTTTATATTTGTCAATCTGTATAATTCAAAAGATTTCAGCGGTTGTGCTGGTTGGTTCTTGGAAGATAACTTTTTAAACACAAAAATTGTTGTAGTTTTAGGATTACATTAATGTGAAGTTTGACTTTTAGTCATATTAACTTTGGAAGTTCTATTCAATATCTGAGTAAATCAACTAATTTACAGCACTGTGCAAAAGGTTCCACTCAAGCCATTAAGTACAACTTACTCATTTGTTAGTATGAGGTAAAAAGCAAGAAAACATTTCACAGAAAATTACACAGAAGCCTCAACAACTAAAAATAATCGATTTTTTACATTTTTACTTATTTTAAAAATGTATATTTTATTTGTCCACCCTTGATTACAGATTCTTCCATTCTTTTTGGGACATGTGCCTAACCATAATTGTAACTGCAAACCTAAACCTACACTTACCCTTAAAAGTAACCTTCACTTTAACCATAAAGCTACATCCTCTCCTAACCATAACCATAACTTCAACCTTAAACCTACACCTACCCCTAAACCCCACCGGAACCATAACTTCAACGCTAAATCAACAACTACTCCTAACCCTAACATCAACCCTAAACATACACCTGCTTCAAACTTTAACTTCAACACAGAACCTACACCTACTCCTAAACCTAACCCTCACTATAATGTTGTTGATAATCAAGTATCACCAAAATATTAATTTAAGGTTTTATCATATTTTGTCTTAAATCTGTCTTGTAGTTCAGTCCATTAAATCTTATTCCACATCTCAGATGACAAGTTCTGGTATTTTAATGCAATGCACTTCTTTTTTGAAATACAGACTCTGAGACTTTTTTTTTTCTTCTTCTGTGCATAAATTAATTTTGAACAAAAAGATCAGCTAAAACCTTACAAGCCCACAAATGAGTGTCTCATCTTATACTGTAACGAACCTCTAATACTGCACTGTGTACTCACATATATGGTGTGACTCTTAGAAGACTCTGCTGCAGCCAGACAGTTGATGAACTGACGTCTTTCAAAAATGCTTTTGATGGTGTTTATGACGCTGGATTTCCCAGCTCCAACTGGTCCATATAGAAGGAAGCGGAGCTCACTGACTTTGTCATCGCCAATTTTAAAGGTCCTCAGGTTCTCAATCATTGGCATTTGCCTGAGGGAAAAAGTGGAAATCAGGCATAATTAATCAAACCCCTACAGTCTGCTGTACCCAATTCTTAATCTAAACACGATCTCCAGCTAGCATGAAATTTGGAGGTGGTTTAGCCAAGAATAACACATTACATGATTAGGAACACCTGTACACATGTTCAGGCAAGCAATTGTCCAATCAGCCAATCATGTGAAAGCAATGTCATGCAAGATCTCAAGTTAATGTTCACATCAAACATCAGAATGTCTTTGACCCTGGTATGATTGTTGGTGCCAGGCAGGGTGGTTAGAGTATTTCAGAAACTGCCAATCTCCTGAGATTTTTGTGCACAGTAATCTCTAAAATTCATACAAAGTGCTAGAAAAAAGTTATTGGCAGCTCTGTGGGTGGAAATGTCTTGTTGACCACCTTTTTACAACACTTGTGATCATAGAAGCATCACAGAATGCACACTGAACAAGCCAATCCTTGAGGTGGATGGGCTACAACAGCAGAAGACCACATTGGTGGAACAGGATCTGGGGCTACAGTGGGCACGAGTTCACCAAAATCAGACATTGTATAATTGGAAAAATGTTGCCTGGTCTGATCAATCTCAATTTCTGCTGTGACCTGCAGATAATAGGGTCTGAATCTGTAGTAAAAAGCATGAATGAATGGACCCAACCTGCCTGTGTCAAAAGTCTAAGCAAGTGGTGGTGTGTAATGATGTGGGGAAGGTTTTCTTTGCACGCCTAATACCAATTGATGCAATCACCTGAATGCCACATCTGAGCTTTGTTCCTGACCATGTGCATCCTTTGGTGGCCATGTTTTACCAATATTCTAATGGCAGGATGATGTATCTTGACACAAGTAATCTGAAACTGGTTCCAGGAACAGGATAATGAGTTCAATGTATCAGTGACCTCTTCAGTGACCAGATCTGATTTCAATAGAGCACCTTTGGAATGTGGTATCTGCAGCTGTAAGTGATGCAATCAGTCAACAGAATCTCTAAAGAATGCTTCCAGCACATTGTTGAATCAATATCATGAAGAACCCAGGCTGTTCTGAGAGTAAAGGGGGTCTTGCCCTGTATTAGAATGGGGTTCCAAATAAAGCTGCAAGTTCCAATCTGTGCCATCAGTGCCCTCTGGTGCTATTAGTCCAGGGAACTCCAGTTCACAGAAAACTACAGACTTATTAGTGCCAACAAGGCACACCTGTGGATCTCTGCATTTAAGGATGAGCCCAGACTCTCACCTTGGTAGAGGGGTGACTGGTTGAGTACTCAAAGGGTCTTTCTCTGAATGAAAAGAAAAGATTTAAAAAGGGCTAAAAAGAGAAACAGCCCCAAAACTACATGAAATGAAATGAAATGAAAAATGCTCCAAATCAAAAGAAAACCAAAAAATAAATAAAAAAATAAATAAAAATTCCTCATAATACATTTTTCCCATATTTTTCATTTTATTTTTGAGAAGATCTGCCTTTGTATGAGCACACTATTTAGGCAGCTTTTTTCCTGTCTTTACCCACTGTTTTTACGTCTTAGAGGTGCAATTCCACCTACCGCCTGCACCTCCCAGTGGCTCAGTGGTAACATACTGGGAGTGATCTCCATGCAAACATGCACAACCATTACATTCAAACTCATCCACACCCATCAATGTCATTTACATCACTTATATTCTAATAATCTATACACAATAACAACAATGATAATAATATACAACCAATCATATAATCTTAGTTCACTGAAACCCTTTCCCATGAGTTTTTGTAAATGCCAGCCTATCATTTAGTTACAGAAATAATTAAATATATTGGGACAAAATGCTAGCATTTTTGATCTTATCACATGAATGACGGTAAACTTACTTCCATTCGACAGTCCTCCATTCATTGAGCTCTGCAAGAAATGCATGAGTTATTGTAGAAGCAAGTAAAACACGGTGTACGGTGAAATTGCCTGAGATGAGTTTCCACTAATTTTTCAATGGCTATATTTAGCAACATTTAAAAAATAGGTAATGTAGAATTTGTTTTAGGCTGGCATCTTCTGCACCATAGAATTTGCATTGTCATTTCTGTGGTGACCACAGAAATAGTGGATAACAGTTCTGTAAAGTAGTACACATATATAAAACCTGAAATCAGCCTGATTTAATGGAATGGACCCCAAAAAGTCTTTCAGGATATTTAAGAACGTGTTGGCTTTTGTGAATTCACTAATCAGATTGACTGATGTGCAGGATTCATACATACCAACAGTGACCATGGCAGAGCAGGAGGCACTACCAGCCTTATTACGCAGGTTTAATTTGTAGTTCCCTTCATCTCCTTCTTGAGCATTTGCAATTTCCAAGGTACACCTTTTGACATCTTGTGTTATTTTATGCTTGCCCTCCACGCATTCCAGTCTTTGGTTGTTCTTCTCCCACATTGTGATTAATGCTTCTGTGTTTGCCTCACACTCAAGTCTAACAGTTTGTCCACTTTTTACTTGTTTTTCAGCCAAAACAGTGACAAATTCTATGGAAAACAAGAGATTATTAGAAAAACACATTCAACAGAGAATGCAATCATAAAGTTTCAGATAAGACTGGAAGCTTTGCTACCTCTATTTCTACATGTAGACAAAATAAACATGTCCTCTTTGTGGCAGGTTCAACTTTTTCAACTTTTTGCTGCAAAGGGGAAACATTTATTTTGTCTACATGTAGTAATGGAGGTAACCAAGTTTCCAACAATACAAATTGTTGCAAATGTTTTGCAAAAATGCAGCTACAGGTAAACAACAGAAAAATATCCAACAGCAATTGAGCAACAAATCAATCTGGTATTAAATGTACCAACACTTGACAAAACCTACTTGAGTTTTTGTAATGCAAAATATAGCCACTTCACATTTACAAAAATAATGCTTTTTAACTTTATAAATATGAACTATGTATTCATAAGCATGAACAAAGACATATTTAACAAAGAAATTGAAATGGAAAAAAATATTCACGAAACACAAATGAACAATATTAGTTCAGTTAAAGTTTTGGCTTAAATGACCAGAGCCCAAAGTTTTATTACACACGTCTATAACCTAAGAATAGCCCAGCCAACTTGCATTGGAACCCTGTAGTTAATGAATAATAAGCTTGCTTATTATTAGCTTTTAGTGTATGTAATAAGCCTAGAGTTAAATTAATTGGCTAATCAACTGAGTGAGTGTATGTACAATTTCTTGATGACTCGCATGTGTGACCAAACATGTTTAAAGACATAATGGAAAAGATACTTCAGTCCACGTCAGCTTTTTGCTGAGGATGTTTGCAAACTAGTTCAGATGTTCGTTTTTGTGGGATGGTGTTCTCCTGTGAATCGTTAAGGGCACGCTACATGTAAATGAGGGAAAAGGGTTGTTGGAGCATGTGTCACACAAATGGTAAAACAGGGCTTCATGAACAGTAAAGTGTGTTATTGTGTAAAGCAAAGACAAATATCAAGCTAACGGTGGTGTACATTGACTGTCCCACATTGGGTAAAACACTGATGGCAGCACTAGTTTAAACTCTGTCATTCGAAGCCTGTAATGTGCTTTATTATGTATGTTTTACTGTTTCAGTAAATTCCTTAGTAAATACTTCAACTTGAAGCCTCACTCTTAACACTAGAGGAGGCTTTAGTACAGTACGCTTCACTTTACTTAGAGCGGACAAATACGACTTATGAGCTCTTATAAATTGTTATGATCAGTACTTATAATGTATTATGTTAACAATTCATAATGCATAATGTCTATAATGTATAATGCATTTTCATAAATATTTATAGCTATGTTTATAGTGTCTTATGAATGCATTATAACATGTTATGAATGCATTTATAGATTCTTACAAAGGTGACATTCATAGAAAGTGTTACGAAAAAAACTTTAACAAACTGCAAGTATTAAGATTAAAACTTACCAGGTTTGATCTGAGATAATCCCATGTTTGAATCTCTGGAACTGAAGATAAAAGAAACTTTTAGAAATTGTTATTACTTTTATACAGTGGATTTACTAGAACTGTGTAAATAGGGTGGGCATTGAGTGGCCAAGGCAATTTTTATGTGAAAGAAATGCTAACACTGATATTGGATGAAACAAAAACTAAACAGAAGCATATTTTTAAACACACAGTATAGAGATTAAGTAGTGAAATCACCAGAGGACATTACTTTGACTATAACACTTTGTAAAAAAATATATTATAAATATACACTAGTGCACACAATGCAAAATTGAGCTAGTGTTAGCTTCCCAGCTTCCTATTCAAAATTTCCATTCCATCCTAAGTAGTGCAGCATTTACATGAAAAGACATTTGTTTTTTTTTTTTCTACCCAATCACTGAAACATACATAATGTAACATAGTGTTGTGCAACAAAAGACAACTTAAGGCTCAGCGTGTTAGTGGAACATTTTTTTTAAGAGATATGAGATTTTCTAAGTTTCTAGTGCTTAGATAGCAGTGATGGTTGTCGCTATGTGTTAAATTAATAATTGCAAAGACAATTTGGTATGGAAGGAAATAGAAAATGTAACAATTTAAGTTTGAAAATTTGTAACAAACAAGGTAAATCAAACTTTGTATTTCAAGAAGCAAGAACAATGCGGTTTCCTTATGGGCCATTTAAGGTCTTTTAAGGCCTATAAGGTAATGCAGAGGAAACAAATGGACCAGGGTCATATTAAAACCTGAAATAATGATGACAATGATGATTTCCAGAGCAAGTCAACACAAAAAACAGCAGTTTCTGATCATGTATTGAAACCCTTTCTTGTTTTTGTGCACTGGTTAATATTAAAAAACTGCTGGAACTTCCTCTGTGTGATTGCGCATACTTATATGAGTGTGTGTTAATGATGATAACGGCTGTTAAGAGCATGTCCTCATATAGAAACCTTTCTTAAAAGTTAAAACCGAAAGTGTGGCAGGTTTAGCAAATGAGAACACTTTCTCATTGTTGTTACATTAATTGCTTGATACAGCATATCAGCCTTGCTCTGTTCTCGAATCCTCTGGGGACACTGCAGGTCAAATCTGCAATTTATTTCATATTAAATTATAGATGGTGAATGTACAGTAGATTTATGCAGAACTAGTGCAACTGTAAATGTCTAGGAGCAACAACAGCTCAGCCACAAAGTGGTAGACCACAGAAACTCACAGGGCAGGGCCATCAATATAGAGTTCCAAATTTCCCCTGGAAGCAAGATCAGCTGAAGAACTGTGCATTGGGAGCTTTATGAAATATGTCTCCATGGCCGAGCAGCTGTGCACAAGCCTGAGATCACTGCGCAGTGCCAAGCGTCAGCTGGATTGGTGTAAAGTACGTCCCCATTAAGCTCTAAAGCAGTGGAAATATGTTCTGTGGAGTGATGCATCACACTTCACTATCTGGCAGTCTGATTATGAACCTGGATTAGGCAGATGCCAGGAGAACAGTCCCTACCAGAATTCGTAGTACCAATAGTAAAGTATAGCGGAAGAGGGAAAATTGTCTGGAGCTGTTTTTCCGGGTAATGTGAAGACATTTTAGACAATCATATGCTTCCAACAACAGTGCCTGGGATCATAAATGCTTTTTTGATTGAATGGGCATAAATTCCCATAGATACACTCCAAAATCAAGTGGAAGGCCTTCCCAAAAGAGTGAAGGCTGTTATAACTGCAAAGAGGGGCCAACTCCATATTAGTGTCCATGATTTTGGAATGGGATGTCTAGTAAGCTCATAGAGGTGTGATGGTCAGGTGTCCACATGCTTTTGGCCAAATAGTGTAGTTTAGCCATTATATTTGTTGTTCAATTAGAGTGATAAGCCATGAGAGGCCATGCATTACAGTGATTTTACAGCTAAGCGGTAATTCACAGGTAAGTGTGTTATTAGGCACAAGGCTATTTTTCTCGCATCTGACCACAGAATCCAGTTCCAGTAACATCATGCAAACTCCAGGTGTATACATTAGTGCTTAGATGAAAGAAGAGGCACGCTTCCGGCATATCTTAAAAATAGTTTATTGGTATGTCTAATTGTTATTTTGGAAACTTGGTGATCCTAAAATGCTACCATCTTCTACAAATCTCCAACTGTGATCCTTGTAGAAATGCTTGCCTCTTTAGCCATCCTCCTTACTGTATGTGTTCAATACAGCTCCCCTGTTGTTTAAAACCTCTTAATGTTGTCATGTTTTGCTATTGATTGTAGCTGATTTAAAAAATAAATAAATAAATAAAAAAAAAAGTGAAATAACATAAATGAGAACATGTTTCAGTTACTAGGGGTTTATAGGGGTGCATTTTGTTTTTGAGGCTTTTTTAAGCTAAATTTACATCATAAATAAGCATTAACATAATGTATTGCATCACTACTTTATGTTTAAAAATGACAAGACTTCTAGAATTACGTCTTAACCATCAAGACAGAGACTTTTTCATGACCTTTGGAACTTTTACCAAGGTGCCAGTAGTTATCAAGTGAGCTTCTGAGTGTAGCATGTGGATAACACAAACTGTGCATGGCAAAATATGAACTACAGTCTCTAAACCTTCAAAACATTCAAAAACAAGAAGTGACCCAAGCAGGAAGCAATGACACTTACGGTTCTAGTTCTAGATCATTTTCCACTTGCTTGAAATATAGCTGGAACCTTGGTAAAAACCAAGTTTAATGACTTAATTGCCATTTTAGTCATTTAATGCCAGTCTAACATATCTAATCTGGCAAATTTTCTAACTGCTGACATGAAACAATGTTCTGCATTGTTCTTTCATAGAAATATGTACATAGTTACACTGACTTGTTGTAAAGCTTATGTTTTGTGAAAATATAAGCAGGTTTGAGAGCTAATACTGTTAGCATTAGCTTCCCAACTAGTTTAGTGAGCTCTTTACAAAGTAAGAATTCTAAAAACAGCAGGTGACATCAACATATCATTCTAGCTTTAAGTTCTGGTGCTCTTTGAGTGATGTAATACTGCTTGGTGCCACACCTGGAAGAGTCAATAATTCACTGACTTGGCTTCAGCTGCAAGTGTTACCAAAGAGAAGAGAGAACGCCCTTCGAGTACCAACAGGCCCTGATGGTAGAGGTTCTGAACAAATACCAAAATCTAAAAAGGATGGAACCTTCAGTACTGGATTGATGGCCAGTGAAAAAAAGCTACAGTTCCAGTTTTATGGTGCTAAAGTTCCTGTTACTTTACTACTGTACACCAGCACAGCATGCTAAGGGATTTGGTGCCAGCATGTGTACACTAGACTTGGACTTTGGCTCTGATCCTTATCTCCCTCTATTTATGAAACAGTTCTTTGTGAATAAACACAGTAGCAGTGGACCCACATAAAGCATGTAAATAAGCGCAAAATGAACAGTTAACATAAAAAGGAAATCTGAATTCTGAACCTACTTAAACTAACATGAAGTGTTTTGTGTTTTTAAGCTTTTTTAGTAAGTACCCAAAACATTACAGGGAACAAATGCTGTAACCAGTCCTTTGCGTGTGAATGTGTTCAGTTATGGCATAAGTGCTTGTTTACAACATACTGTGTTTGTAAAGACATCATTTCAAATACAGTTGTTTACTTGTTTACTTACTTATATTCTTGTTGTGTAAGCTTACCATTCGAAATTCTATGAACTAAAAAATTAAACTTTTTAAAGTTTTTGAAGAACTTATTTTATACAGTAAGTTTTTTTATATGTAATGTTGCTGATGGCTGATAATAGTTGTAAATCTGAAAACGGTGTTCTTGGGGAACTACTTTACATCCCTTGTGTAACCTTCCACCATTAAAGGGTTTTAAAAAATATATCTAAGGCTAAAATCAGAATAAAACAATGTCTCGGATATCAGGTAATGTTTTTGGAACCATTTCATGTTTGGAACTTTCTGGGAAGGAACACAGTACGTTTCCCAAGAACAAAGCATTTGATACCAAACAGCTCTGAATGACCTTCTATATGTTGACTTCATTTTGAAATATCAGTGGACTTCCTCTTTAATCTGCACTGAAGAAAGTGTTTTGCATAAATCCATGCATAAAATATTTGAACTTAAAGTTAATTCCCAGCAGCTTGACTTACCTGTATGAGATGTGTGAAGTGTTGGACTCTGTCTGCTGTTCTGCGTCCGCTGCTTTCTCTGTCTGTATATATACACGATCTACTTTCACTTTCAGTTGTAGGCAGTGCGTGTGAGGAGGGCTTGTGAAGGTAAAGAAAACCCTGGTTACTGACTGTATGCAAAACGTTTAAGCCTGTGTATCTGTTGGTTTGTTAATATTGTGAATTTAGTATTGAAGCTAATTCCTTACAGTTTTTTCCTGTGTTAAAATGGTTATGATTTTCCATGCATGTGGGTTTTGTCCAGGTCAACTAACGACAATAGACTCCCAGATATACACCAGAAGACACTGTCCTGTGTTAATATGCTACTATGTATAAAGAAGGTGAACAAACTCAACAATATAATTTGCACAACACTTCATTTCATTTTCTAAGAATGGGCTTCTTAACATTGACACATCCTTTTAGTCTCATAGCACTGAGTTGTCTTATTACAGTGGAAGGATGGACAGAAACTCATGTGGACGTTTTGGTGTCTACCAGGTCTTCCAGGTGGTTGTTAGGAGTCCAGCTGTCTCTGTAGCTTTTGATCATTTTTTGAACTCCTGTGTTTTCACTCATCGTTCTTTCACTTTCTGCTTCCTCATACAAATCAAATAATGGCACTAAACAGTCATTGGACTGGAAATGCAGTGTTTTGGCCCAGAGGGACTGAAGCTTGACACATGTGCATTAAACACACGTGCTTGACAGGTGTGCATTAAAATGTAAATACTACATAAATGTTAAAATGAAAGCGTATAAAGTGTATAAACAGATCCTTCCCTGCCAACTTTGGAAGTCTACCAGTCATCCAAACATCTAAACATATCCAAAATACACAGACAGAAAAGTGGTAGTGTGCAACTGAGAGCCACTGTAGACATGCATTAATAAACATAATGCAGTACATTTCATCAAAAGCTACTAACAATAGGCCAGTCAGTAAAAATAAATAAATAAATAAATAAGACTTGAGGATTTGGGGGATTTGGAGACCTCTCTGGTGGAAATGTATAACTGCACACAAAGTGTGGAAAAACATTTTGTAATGTTCGTAAATTGAATCATCTATTAGTGTCATCATATCTTCATTTCTATAATGCTGTTGCATTTGAAACCAAAAAATCGAGCCGCACTTCCTTTTTGAGGCTGTGCATGTGACACATAATGATGTGTGACGTAGTCCGAAAAACTCCTGGAACACCTGACACCTCTTCATTTTCAATTAGCATTTCAGGCTTTAGAAGGTGACTCACAGTAGCGCTCTCACACACACACACACACACACACACACACACACACACACACACTATTTATATCCTTGTTTATATCCTCCTGACTTAGTTATGCTACTTCTTTTAGTTGTACTAAAAACAACAACATTGTGTAGCTTTAAACATTACCAATACACAAGCTGGCCACTTTATTAGAAACACCTCCCTTGTAGCTCCATCTTGTGGGTGTACAGTTAGACACTGTAGCCCACAGGTTTTCAAGTAATTATGAACTAAATGCACAGTCTGCATGCAAACCTCCACCATCAGGCAGTTCAGCTTCTCGTTCTGCTTGGTCTCTTCATGATAGTTCTTCAGTGGAAAAATGCAGTTCATAGGGACACCCAGTCTAGTAATGCACTCATAATTGAGTACCAGTTATAACATTCCATGTTCTTCCTGGAACAGACTCACTTTCTCTTCTTGCTTTGGTAGATTTCAGTCAAACTGTCATGTGTCAGAATGCACACCTTGCCCACTCTGTCCACTCTTGTCATAGAAGGCAGCTGAGGGATTCCTGCAGCACAGACAGCAGAGATGCATGGAGATGCATCTCTTGATAAACATGAGAATTTTTCTTTTGACGATGGCATTTGGTTCAGCATCAGAGGCAGCCAAGCAGCCCCACATCATGAAGCTCACTTCACCATACTTCTGAGATGATGTTTTCATGATATTCAGTTCCTTTTTTTAACGCCATACGTGGTCTTTCTGAGTAATTTAAGCTTAGTTAGATCAGAAAATAACACATTTTCCCAGTCATGCTTTGAATAGTCAAGGTTGGGAAGTTATGTACATCAGCTTTTGAATGTATATACATACATACATACATACATCATGTAAACCGCTTATCCTTCTGGGTCACGGTGGTGTGCTGGAGCCTATCCCAGCTGTCATTGGACGGCATGTATGTATGCTTTTGAATGTAAATTTCTAAATATAAAAATACTAAAAGTGAGTTACATGAGAATCAAAATCAGAATCACATTTGAACTCCACCCACAATTTTTGTGAGAAACACAGAATTACAACCCAAAAGTGACCATGATTGCCAGCTTCAAGCATATCTCTCGACTGTATGATTGCAATTCTTGAAGATGTGCAATTACACTGTCAAAAAGTTGCTCATAAGCAAATTGTGCTAGTTAATCCAGAAGAAGGTATCACAAAGATTGAGGGTGAAGTTCAAATCTGCCTTTTAACCTTCATGGTTACAAACAGTAACACATCTACAATGCAGACTTTATGAGTTACAGATTTCATGGCACACGATTGTGGTAGCAGTGCAACAATACTGCCAACAGTTTGCACATAACTGAACAACTGAAACACAAACTTGTACTTGTTGATCTGAATAAATCAAAAGTACAAAATGTAGGGAAATACAAATTTGCATATGTGAAATTGGATCTAAATTAACTAAGACACCAAAATTACTAACATTACTTTAACTCCACACAAGGTTTAGTTCAACTGTAGATTACTACCCTAAGACCGCATTTTGTGTGCAAAGGGTAGGTCATTTCTAGCCTTTATAACTTCAGAACAGGTTTAAGATACAAACATGGACCACATATCAGAACATTCAGCAGACCCGCCCCTAACTAGCAAGCATGACGTCTTTGAGCTGAGACGTCAGCATCAGTGAGTTATTCGGCTCGGAAAATCACCTAAAATCCTGATATTATTACTCTGCTGTTTGGCCTTCATATTCCAACAAAGGGTTAAAACAGTGACATGATTCACACTTCAGGTCACTCATCAGACTCTGCTTCACCATCCAGAGTGATTTCATCCACCTGTGACCATCGATCAGCCAGCAGTCCAGCTCCAAAATCACCCAAACCCCACTCGCTACTGTTATACTGCATCTCTGCTTTTAGCCTTCATATTATAAACAAAGGGCTTTCAGTTTACATTGATTTTGAGTATTAAACATATCTGATATTAAATATGTAACTCAATTTATAATTAAAAATAAAGCCTGTCTTGCTGTGTATCAGAGTTTTAGCACTGAGCCTGAATCCAAGAGGACAGAAAATCAATAAAAAAACATGTCCATATTATGCTAATTGTTTATTTTTATTAAATAATAACCAATAGAATAAATCACAAAATTATTGCACTTTCCAGACTAACAATTTCTGAAAAGATAACTACTATTCTACTTGTTTTCAAGATCTCTATAATTAAAAAAATACACAATTTTGCAAGTGTTAGGTACATTTTTGATCAGAAATTCATAAAGATATCAAATTTCTGTTAGCATTTACATGTCAAACAGTGGCATATCTGAGTAGCCCAGGGTCTCCTGAAAATAACAACATATGGCATGTGTGACTGTCACATGTAAATACTTTATAATTGCAATTGTAATTGTAATTGACCCAAAAAATTGTTTACTAAACTGTTTGAGATTATGAGCTTTATGCAAATCAACAATAACTGATTGTAGGTCTTCTGATATCTTTTGCTTCACGTCAGAAGATGCTTCTTGTACACTTGGTTTAAGTCAAATTAGCTCTAACCCACACCTCCAATCACATTTCATTCACTGGACTGTTTGCTAACTCCTAACTCCTATTAGCTTTTGTTGAAGTCATTGGCATAGGGGTTCACATATTTTTCCAACCTACACTGTGAATGTATGAATGATGAATTTTCCTAACTGATTAGATTGTATGTTCATTCTTTCATAAAATTACAATAACATGAAGACAAGGAAAGTTGCCCTGGACAGTGGACAGTGCTCATATTTCAAACAGAATATGGAATGATTTGAATTAATAATTAAGCATTTATTAACAAAAAGATTTATTGTAATGTGACAGAATTATGGTTATATTTGTCAGTGCAATCAGAAAAATGAAGCATCCTGCCAAACACCCAAATACAGTTCAGTATATTACTATCGAATGAATGAAAGAAAACAGTATTTCAGCCCATAATGTTCTGTCATTTAGACATTATACCACAGAATAAAATGCTTTACAGCAACATCTCCACTCATACATCCAGCCATACATACACACCACCAACTTAACATAAACTCTTTACACTCTGGCAGTCTCCTGGTGTTTGTGATGGTACTTGACCATTTCAACCTTATTACCCACCGATCAGACAGTTATGTTTTTGTAAGTCAAACATTAAAATTAATATTGTAAAGGTTGTGCACAAGACTATGATGATACTCTACTTACTGTATAGAACAGCTAGTTAGATTTGTAAGCTAGATTTGTAATGCACATGTGTAGAACAGCTAGTTAAATAGCAATTACTGGCTTGATAAGGCTTTATAAAAGCAATTGAAGGGCATTATAATATCTCCTCATACCAGGGGTGCCCAACATTCAGTCTGTGGACTGGAATCAGCCTGAGTCTAATCTGGCCTATCAAATTAATTTAGGAACAATAATTTATAAGTTAAAATCACTTTGTGGACATTAATTGAAACTAAGGATAAGTAAAAAGTACTAGTGTCTGTTATTCCACTAGGGGGCAAAACAGAGCAATAAAAAAGAACATCAAAGACTATAGGCTACTGACAATTATGCTAATTATTTATAATTTTCAATCTATGAATCTGACACTGTAAGCATGTCTCTTTCCCAAAGAAGACTAAGTTTTATGTTAAATACTCTACATGGATTTTTTTTATTTTAACCAGCCTGAGAGCAGCATATCCTGGGGTGGTGGGGTGGTTAAGTTCCTTGACCAAGGGCACAACCAGGAATTCTCACTCAGCCAAGGGTTTTGAGCCCACAACCTTACAGTTCTCCAATGCCTTGTGGTTGCTGGCTTACCTCTCCTGCCACTAACTACACTACCTACAACCCCAAAATCTACCTTACTTTCATAGCAGTGCATATATACTTCATATCCTGTTTAACTGTATTGTTACAGTTTGTTACCAGATACTGTTGGACACTTTTACAGAACTATCTAAATGTTTGAAACCTAATCTTTATCACTTTATCAGTGTTCTGTATCAATGTTTGTGGGGGTATATATGGTAAAACTATAAATGGGAAAATTTGGTTATTATGTAATGAACTGTCATATGTTTTGGGATAAGATGTTTGATCAGTTTTGCATTCAGAATGTATCTTTGAGATCGATGGCAAATTCAAACAAACAAAAACAAAATCAAAGTATTTCTCCATGAAATCTTAGCTATTTTTTCCACATGGAGCAGTCTGGAGAAAAGGGGTAAACTGGAACTCTAAACAGTTACAGATTCTGAAGTGCTGCACTGGATTTTGTTTTTAAGAAATGTAATATATTCTGTATTATATAAGCTTGAAAGGAGAATATTTATCATAAACTTGTAAAAAGAATGAAAGCAGAAAAGTTGTTATACCAAGAAAAAAAAAAAAAAACTTCATATATTAATGGATTTTACCACATATTTTGCCAAAAATACAACCTGTCCATCACTGTTTACAATAACTACATCATTACAGAATGGTAGATGAAGGAACCCAGGACAATTTTTGTCCCATAATGCATGAAAACTGGACATTCAACAAGACAAAACTGTTATATATGTTTCGTAGGCAAAACTACTGACTCTTCAAAACTCATTGCCATTTTGATTGTATCTATTTGCCTCATTCTACATGGGTTTGTTTGTTGGAGCATTTGACCACATAGTCATTAGCCCAGTCAACAATCTGTGTTAAGGCGTCCAGCATCAGGCAGTTGATGTCCTCATTGATTCCGGTCTTCTCATGATAGTTGCACACAGGGAAGATGCAGTTTGTTGGGACGCCCAGTAAATTACTGCATTCACGCATCTGGATACACAGACAAAGACAGACACACATACACAGAGTCATTCATTTTCCTTTTACAGTGTAGTAACTGGGAATGTCTTCATAGATGCCCATACAAGGTCTCAAACTAGCAAATGAACTCACTTTATCCCTGATCTTCTTGCTTTTGTAGACATTGCGCAAATTGATCTGTGTCTTTTGGTGTGTATCATCCACTTTGGTCAGGAAGACCACTTGAGGCATACCTGTAACAAAGACAGATCAAGACCCAAGAGAAACACATTTACTTAGCTACAGCTATTTAACAGTAAATTATGAAAATAAGAATACCATGATTATGAACACATTAATAACACATTACAATGCATTCATAGATCATTATAAACATATAATATTATAAACATATAATATAATTATTTAAATTACACATTATTTGAGGCAGGTTAACACATTATACAGGCATGCATTACACATAATATCCATGTTTTTATGCATTATGAATTGCTATGCATACATCAACACCACATCAGCCTAACACTGCTGTCAGAACCAATCTCATATCTCCAGAATGATTACTTTACAGGAGAAGAAAAAAAAAACCTTACTTTTAATGTAAGTCAATGTAACAATGAGTTTTTTTTTCCTTTTTTTTTGCTCCATTTCTTTTGGTCTATTCATCATTAAATTTACACACAATGTAAAGGACAACAGGCATTTTCAGATTTTGACCAAAAATGAAAACCAATAAAAAAATGCAGATATGAGGTTTTGTTCCAACAGCAGCGATATCTATATATTCACCCTGGACCACTAGGAATCAGCCATAGTTTATCAAACAGAAACAGAAATAGAAATAGTTCATCAATAATAATATATATCCATAAGGCAAGCTGGGACTGAGTTTCTTTGATACTGTAATTTGGCAATATAGTATGTTATGTTACTTATAATTCATTATGTTTATAATTATAATTATGTTTAATTCATAATGCATAATAAACATGGCAATGAAGTGTAATGCAGTTTTATAAATATTTATAGCTGTGTTTATAATGCCTTATGATTGTTATGAATGTTTTCATAGATCATTAGAGATGATATTCATGGAACCTGTTATGGTAAATTCGATCAATGATGTGGATTTTAATTGACTGGTCCAGCCTCCACCCAGAATTGTGTTTTTTAGTAGCAACTAACTGGATGGGTTTACAGAACATTGTAAAAAATCTTAGTCAATCATTTCCATTTAATTTTTTTAATAAAAGGAAATCTATAAAAAATTGAGTATTTGCCAGCCATTGCTGTGGCTGTCAATGTTGTCATCCAGCATACTAGTGATTTTAAATATATAGAGACAAATGCTAAATGCCATAATATTTGATGTCATGATAGTTTGTGCCACATGCAAATATTTGCTAGAAGCACTCTAATTACATCCACAATTATAACATCTGCCACGACAGTTACCAGTAATACAAACATGACACTGTTCTATTACTAAACATAATCTGTCATGGAAGCTCATGACAGCATATGACTTCTCTCATGACATGTTTATGGCGATGTTATGTAGGGAGGTTCAATTAAAGTGTTACTGATATTTTCTAATAAGCTGACTCACCCAATTTGCTTGCCGCATCTCTGACAGCCTTCATCTTTTTGACCGTCTTATCTGGAATGATTGCAAGATTGTCTGCTGGTACAACATTCACCAGGCAGTGAATCTTGTCATTCAGGGTGGGATTTTCCCGGTAATACTTGCTTCCTTCAGACAGTGAGTGCATAAAGTTGAACTAAAGGGGGAAAAACAATTAGCAGAGTGAGACGTCTCTGTGGTCACTGGCTTGAACATTTGTTTTTCTCCATCATGTTTTCACAAACCTGTGACATCAGCCAATCCTAAGAGTGTGAATTTTACACTTCTAAGTAAAAACTTTGATCTTACCGTGTAGCCCTCTTTAATGTGTCCCTTCAGAGCACTGATGATGTCATTCTCGAGCACCCCTTCATCCTTTTCCACACCCATGATGTCATTGAAGGCAAAAGGGAACTGTCCATCCTTCTCCATTGAATATTTTTCATACTAACAAAAAAGGAACAAACAAACAAACAAACAAAAACAAATAAATACGCATTATATACCACACACATTATGTACACCTTGCTCTGGTGGGCTCCTGGAAGACAATGTAGCAAAACATTGAGATCATCCAAAATCACAGTCGAAAACCAGAGATCCACAACAAGACAAAAGGGCAAGGCAAAAATCAAGGTCAGGACAGAAATACAGGTCATACATGGAAGTCGATAAACAGGAAAGGAAAGAATGCTCTTCCGATTCAATACATTCTGATTACAGATTAAGACTGAGATGTTTATATGCTCACTCTTCTCAACCATCTGATGAAAATCTCCGTTTACATGTTCACTACAAGTAATCAGATCCAAAATGATCGCCTAGAGTAAACGTTACCATGACAGCGAACATCATGTGAGTCCAGTCAGAGTGAGATGAGCAGCAATGAGCAGCGTGTGTGCTTTTAATTACTTTAAAATGATGTCAGACTCAGGAAAACTTTCTTCACATGTACTTATTAAAGCAAGCCGAGAGGAAGACGTCATGTTCTGAGACACTTACGCTGGACGTCCGTCCCATCGCCGCCTTTTAAAGATCAGAGCATAAACTTCGTCTCCTCTGCAGAGCATTTTCTGCTCCATGTTGAACGTTATAAACTTTTGCCTGAGCCGGTTTGAGTTCTCTACTTTCACTGTGACGCGAACGCACAAGTGCAGAACGTACTTACATATTCTGATTGAAAGTGTAATCGGATACAGACATTTACATGGCTATTATTCTTCTATTTAACGAATTATTTACAGGATTACCCACCTTGTTCAATCGGATAGAAATTGTTTTCCGAATGGCCTCAGTAGTCTATTCTGATTGAGGTGTTTACATGGACATATTCTATTCCTATTGAGCTATTAGTTTGATTATTAATGAATTATTAGGCTGCATGTAAACGTGACTACTGTCAGAATTCCTCATTTTTGAGAGGGTTTTTTAATATATTTATTTATTATTTACAGAAAAAATCTGTAAATGTCTGCAATGCATAAAATAAAAACATAACTAGTTTTCAATAAACAAGGTTAAAAGCTCAAATTCTAGCAGCAGAGATTTTAAGCAACAGTAGCATAATATTTATCTGTGTTTTTAATGCACAACAGAATATCAGGGCTGTATTGTGTACTCACGTATATGGTGTAACTCTTAGACATCCCTCCTGCAGCCAGACAGTTGACAAACTGCCGTCTTTCAAAAATGGTTCTGATAGTGTTTATGGTGCTGGATTTTCCAGCTCCAACTGGTCCCAACAGAAGGAAGCGGAGCTCTCTGACTTTGTCATTGCCAGTTTTAAAGGTCTTTAGTTTGTTGATCATTGGATCTTCACTGGGGAAAAAGTGGAAGACAAGATTTATCTTATTAGAGAGCCTGAGATAACCGTTGTTTAAATATTATTCATAAAATGGCTAGTTCCAGTCTTAAAATCTGGTTTGCTGATTTTGTTAAAATGAAGGTCTGAAAACCTATTTGCTTATTTGCATTTTCAGCTCTCTTATGAGTACAGGAACAAAAGGTGGATTGTATTTCTATGATATTTCTACTTAATAGATGAGAGAAAGCATTTTAAATAGAGATACTGCTTGTATTTCTGATTTCATTTTTGGTTCTTTCAGTACCAGAGTATATTTTTGTGTATACAGCAGGACCACAATGAATGTACAAACCAGAAAAGAAAGATAAGATCAACCAACACCAACCACTGCTCATCTATTGTGCTTTGTTAATTTGCTGTATCCAATAGTAAAACTCCACAAGGAATGTAATCCATTATATAATCCAAAGATTAGACCACATCAACTGCCTTTTTGTACTGCTCAATTCAAAGAGGTGTGTGCCTTCTAAAAAAATTAATATAATGCAACATATGATGGCATAGCCTCTTGATCACTATGTAACATTATACCTGTTGCTGAGAGTTCAGGTCTGACAGCCCAAGTCTGAGAGTGCAATACTGCGGCTTTGCAATCAGATCATTCTCAAATAGCATTAAACTCAGGCTGGATCTCCAATAGTTTCCTACAACGTATGAAATTCTGGCTTCCAAATAGTGCACCAAATACTTTGTCCATTATGAAATGTACACATGGATTACAAATGGCTTTATTTTAAATATTTTTTGCACTATTTGGATGCAGGAGCCAATTTTAATACACTGTGTAGGAGGTTGGGAAGCTTTTGAGATTCAGCCTGTAAAATCTGATTGGCTAAGACACATTTGAAGCCATTGTGAAATATTTGATATATGCACACCAACCGCCTCACAACCACTGAACACTGTATTACTGCGCCGCATCATAAAAAGCCTTTTGTTGTTAATGGATTCATTTTTACTCTAATGCTGCTCACATGAAGCACCAAGTTAATTGATGAAGTAAGAACCTGGTTCTGTTTAAACTGAGAGAGTGGTAACTAATTGTCTTAAATAGAACTAGGGTAGTTAGCTGGCTAAAACATACCATACAAGTAAACATACCATACTTGCTAAACATCTCCTTCAGTAATATCGCAGGCTTGAACAAAAGCACTGACGATATGATTCAGTGTCAAGCTGCAATATAAAAGACTAAAAAATGTCACTTGAACAGCTTACATTCTTCAAATGTTAGTGTTTCAGTCAGAACTACCATCAAATCCAGGCTCAGACAGTGCCAGAGTCTCAAACAGTGCCGTACTTCCTAAACAGTGTGCTATGTAAGTTTTGAAATTCTAGATTAGACAGCCAAATAGTGCTCTATTGAGTATGAATGTGGCTAAATCTCAAATTGCTATATTTTAGCTATATTAAGCACTGTTGGGTTGCAGTATGAATGAAAATGTTATGAAAAATTGAAACATTCATGAAATGTGCTGCAATATCAATGTTTTCACTGTAAAAAAAAAAAATACTGCTACTGAACTTTAAAAAACAAGTAACCAGGATAAGTTGAAATATTTGTAACTCATTAAGTTTAAAATAGTTAAAATAGTGAGTTGATAAATTTAAAACATGAAACATTTTTTTGTTAATTTAATATTAAATTTTAATAAACACAAAATTTCAAGTTAACTTGATTATTTTGAAGGTTAAATGTACAGTTTATCAGTCCATGGTTGCTTGGCAAGGACACCATACTCTAAAGAAACTATTTCTTGGCAGAATACTTGTTTATGTTGATTATTATTAATAATAACAAATTGTTTATTGAAAATGTGTGTGTTTTGTCAAATTTTGTTGGCTGCCATTTTAGAAAAACAATAAGCCATGAAAGGCTGTGCAGTACAGTGATTTTATCAATGGGAATAAAGTCACAGTAACACATGGCCTCTCATGGCTTATTGCTTCAGTAGTATATTTGATACCGTATATATAAATGGGGGTAAGTCTATATTATCCATTTTTTAAATAAATTGTTGAATAACTACAGCCTGTATAGGCTAGCATGCATATACTGTAAAAATGGTTCGTCAGATCAACCTAAAAAAATTACTTAATTTAGTAACAACTAATTGAACTAGTTTTATTCAACTCAAAAAAAATGACACTGACTGAAAGAATCGTCCATTCAAAGTGTGTGTCTATTTAGGTTGGATAAAAGTAGTTAATTTACTTGTAGCCACATGGAGTAAATTTTTAGGGTGATCTGACGAGTTATTTTTTACAGTGTAGGAAAGAATGTTAAATAAATAAATAAATAAATAAATAGACATTTCTTTTCTTTTAAACAGAATCATTAAAGAATGATTATGGACTTACTTCCACTGGACTGTCCTCCATTCGTTGAGTTCTGTAAGAAGTGCACAATGAAACAAGTAAAACAGCAATACTTTTAAATGATTTTATTATTGAAAAATTAGGTCTTATTTAGCATTAGGCAGACAGTAGAGTGTTACAGAGTGCTGCGTCTTGCTAAGAACATGTTGGAAGTAACATCTTTGTGAATTCTCTGATGACTGGAATGCAAAATTCATACATACCAACAGTGACCATGGCAGAGCATGAGACACTACCCGCGTAATTCGTCAGGTTTAATGTGTAGAATCCTTCGTCTTCTTCCTGAGCATTTATAATTTTCAAGCTACATGTTTTGCCAGTTTGTTTTATTTCATGCTTGTCCTGCACACAGTTAAACTTCTGTCCTTTCTTCTCCCATGTGGCAATGAAATCTTCTGTGTTAGCCTCACAGCGAAGAGTAACAGGTTGTCCAACTTTTACGTGTTTCTCAGCCAAAACAGTGACAAATTCTACAGGGAAGAAGAAATTGTTAGAAATAATACTCATTCAACAGGAAATACAATCAATACAATGTTTCAGATAACTACAGCTTAAGTTCAACCTGCCTTAAGTAGGATCTGTTTTTTGTTCCCTAATAATGAGAGGAAGCAGAATTTTCTTAAAGAATCATTGATGGTTGCATTCCATGTCACCAAGACTCCAACAGTACACCAAACTACAACAAACTATTTGCATGGTTTAACAAGCAGAGCTGTAGTTCAGCTACAGACTGGAAACAACGCTGAAACCGAGGCTAAGCACAGAATCCAGCTTTTGCAAGACTATCTCAGATCCGAGACATTCATTTCTTCATAATTAGCTAAAGATTTTAATCAAGTACACTGTATGGTCAAAGTATGTGGACACCTGACCATCGCACCTGTATAAACTTGTTGGACATTGCATTGCATGAGTGGTAATCAGTGCCCACTCAGTCAAAAGAGCATTTCTGAAGGTCAGATGCTGATGTTGGACAAGAAAGTCTGGCTCGCAATCGATGTTCCAATTCACCCCAAAGGTGTTCAGTAGGGATGAAGTCAGGACTCGACTCTGTAGAGGCCACTGGAGTCAAGCCATGTCCTTTTGGAGTTCACTTTGTGCACAGGGGCACAGTCATGCTGGAACAGGAAAGGGTCTTCCCCAAACTGTTGCCAAACACTTGGAAGCATACATTTCTCTAAAATGTCTTTGTACGCTGTAGCATTGACATCACCGTTCACTGGAACTAAGGGGCCCAAACACTGAAAAACAGCCGCAGCCCATCATCCCTCCTCCACCAAACTTTACTGTTGACACTATGCACAACTGTACTGTTCACTTTAACTCATTCTACTGCTAATGTTCATCTACAGAGACTGAATGGCTATGTGCCTGATTTATACACCGATGGGTGCATTAGCGATGGGGGTGGTTTCAAGATCTGTTATAGGGAACTAATGAATTATCTTCACTCCTTTGGTAATTAATACAGGAGCCTTTTATAGAAATGTTATAAATTCAAAATCAAGATTGGTTATATGAGAATAACTTCTGATTTAATGCATGAATAAGAAGATTTTTTAATTGCTGTTTAGAGATAAAGTATCCAGTAACAAGTTCATTGAGCCCTGGCATATGCGTGACCATACCATAAATATATCATGGCCGAAGTCATATGTTTTCATGTGGTGTCATATTACTTAATATAACATTATTATTATACAATTATGTCAGTGTTATACAGCAGAGTTCAAGTGTCATGCTTTAGGATAGTCAAGATGTCAAATTATTCTTTTACTGTTTATTATTGGAAGCTAAATTAGACATTAAATTGCTTAAAAATTCAACATGCAAGTTTAAACTTACCAGGTTTGGACTGAGATGACCCCATGTTCGAATCTGTGAAACTGAAGACAAATAATATGGCATTATTACTTATTTATAAATGAAATGTGGAATTTGCCATTTAGCAGTGGAGAAATCTCAGGACTTTCTAAGCCCTCAAAAAGGACTAATGATTCACATGTCTGTAACTTGTAGTTTCCTTTTAATTTAACATAATCATGTTTTGTATTTAAACTCAGCAAGTATTGTTTTAGTAATACTCTCATTTCATTGTTAAGGTTTGTTTGAGTTAACATCTTGAAATGCCCAATCCAAACTTGTCCAATCAGGATTTTTTTTTATATCTGATATATCTGATTACCTACCAGAAAAAATAGAAAGTGAAATTATTAGAAAGTTTGGTAACACTTTCTATGAATTTGTAAGCATCTATAAACACATTTGTAACATGTTATAATGTATTCATAAGGCATTATAAACATGGTTATAAATATTTATAAAAAAGAATTATACTGAATTACACTTTATAGCCATGTTTATTATACATTATGAATTGTTAATATAATGCATTATAAATAGTGTTAATAACATGTTATAATGTCAGTGCCAAAGAAGTCAGTCCCAGCTTAGACAGCGTAAAGTAAAAACAAATACCAAGCTAACGGTGGTGTACATTACCTTTCCCACATTGGGTAAAACACTGATGGCAGCTCTAGTTTAAACTCTGACGTTTGAAGCCTGTAATGTGCTTTATTATGTATGTTTTAGTGTTTCAGTAAATCCTTCAGTAAATATTTCAACTTGAAGACTCACTCTGAACACTGGAGGAGGCTTTAGTACAGTACGCTTCACTTTACTTAGAGCAGACAAATACGACTTATGAGCTCTTATAATTTTTTATGATCAGTACTTATAATGTATTATGTTAACAATTCATAATGCATAATAAACATGGCTATAACATATAATGCATTTTTATAAACATTTATAGCTATGTTTATAATGTCTTATGAATGCATTATAACATGTTATGAATGTGTTTATAGATGCTTACAAAGGTGACATTCATAGAAAGTGTTACCGAAAGTTTTCTGTAAGTTTTAGTCCACTGTTTATATTTATTTGCAAAGTTTAACACATTGGACAAACAAAATATTAAATATTGAATGCACCATAATTTTTGCAGTTTTATTTTTTCAATATGTTCAATTCAGCAAATAAACAGACATTATTCATTAAAATGAGCAGAAGTGTGTTCTCTGTAGAGGACGTGTTAACTTGTTTTCACTTAGAAAACCAACAAGACCTGACACTCGACTAGGACACCCAAGCTTTCACACTTCACCATGGGGAATAATATTTTACCTGGATTCTTTTTTCAGATGAACATAATGGAAAGAAATTAACTCATAATGGAATAGTTAGCAAACAAATTGCAACCTCAATTTTAAACCTTGATCTTTTAGTTATTTGTAAACAAGTACACAAAATATCATGGATCACAAATATATGTTTGTGGTTATTTGACGAAGGGTTGTTTAAAACATACCTGTTTGGGAAGAAATCATTTATTTGGAAACAAAACTTAAAGTGTCTCTCATGTCTGCTTTAGTGTACCACCTTTCATTGTCTTTGCATTCTTTAGCTATTAATATGTATCTGCTTACGTAAAGTTAGATTAAAAGGTGTGGAACTATAGCAGGTTTAGCAGCTTTAGCAGGTTTAGGCTAATACAATACAGATCATTAAGTGTTGTGACACCCAGACTTTGGAATGTCATCCTTCACTGGCCACCCTTCACAGTACCAGCTGTAAATAATAAGTGTTTACAAGGTTTAGGTTTAATGCACAAAGCTGCCATCTTTGTTTCCCTGGCAGCGTGTTTAATGACTGGTTCTGAACTTCATCACATCGAAGCAATGGTGTTTAGCATTTGTAGCTGTGTACATTTTAGTTAGTTGTTCATTAATTAAAAGGCAATTTATGAATTGGTAGTGCAATCAAACTTAGTGAAAGGATAGTTTGAAACTAATTTTAAATAAGGACTTAATAAAGACCATATGCACAAACTTTAAGGCTTTCTCTATCTAGCAAAACTTTAACTTTCTTCCTCTTAGTCTCTTTCTACACTTATCCCAATTATTATTATTATTATTATTATTATTGGCTAGATTAACCCCTTAACATTCCAAGCTTATTACATACTAAGGCTTATTATTCTGTAACTACAGGGACTTCAATGCAAACTAATTGAGCTTTTCTTTTGTTGGCCCATGGCTTGATAAGGGGTTAAGTCAAAATCTAAACATGATTTTCAATGGTTAATTGCTCTTGGCATTGCAGAGTACTCTAAAATTAGGCTAAAGCAATTTGTCTACATAAAAGAATTGTTGATTAGTGATAAGAATAAGAACCAGAGGTCATAATGTCTGCCATGCAAAAATAGTCATTTTATTAATGTTTCAAATTTGCGTTGTTGTTCATTTAATAATCAATAGTAGATTTAAGGTTGATAATTGGGAAATAGTAGTAAATCTGAAAAATCCAATAAAGTCAAAATTCTGATTTTTTTGGGGGGCTTACATTGTCCTGCATGTATTGCTCCAACATGAATTGATGTCAACTATATGGTTACGGCAAAATCACAGTATTTCTGGTGTAAGGCATGAATTCAAAACTATTTTATGCAATAATTTTCTGAAAGAGAGCTTAGGGGGGCAGTAAACACTGTGGACATCTGGTTCCTATCACCAGAACTTACTCAGTAATTTTCTCTAGAGTGAAACATTTAACATCAAACTACTCTGAATAAGTTTGTGTACCTCTTAACAACTTGTGCAGAAATTTAGAAAAATCTGTGGAATTCCTCTTTAATCCATGTTCAAGAAAATGATCTTAATCCACACATGAAATATTTCATCCCAAAGCTAATTCAAAGGCAGTTTGGCTTACCTTTATAAGGCGTCTGAGCTGTTGCTGAGATCTCTGCTGCTTTCTGTCTGCACCTTTTTGTGCCTTTATATACACTTCATTCTACTTTCACTTTCAATTGTGTGCAGTACGTATGAGGAGGGCGTGTGAGAAGGTAAGAACAAACCAGAGACTTTGGCCACTGAAAGTTTTCTGCCAAAAATGGCTAAAAGAGTCACTTTTGGTTTCTGACCAAAAGAGAAAAAAAGTCTGAACATTCTGTGGAAAAAACAAAGAGAAAGATTAAAAATGTCTACAGTGAAAAGTCAAAATCTAACACTGTTCAAACAGTTTGAACAGCAGCAGATCAACAGTGAAATGCACTCCAAAGTCTCTGTTTTCTACACAGTCTTTAACTAACATTCATTTTTGATTGATTTCATCAGTCAAATTTGATTTATTTTTTATTTAAATCAACTAAATACTACTGAGTAACACAATACATTTTGGTAAGAAACCGCTTAACTCTCTTTGCTCCCGCAAAGCATTGTTAGATGCTTGTAGGGTTTATCAAACACTAAAGTGACCTGCCTTCTTAAAGCACCTCTGTTTGAGAAATTTTGACTGCTAGACACTAAAGCCACATCCATTTTTTTATAAAACAAATTGTTATCTGTCTGGTGAGACTTTGGAATTCAGTTTCAAATGCATTTGAGAAACCATGAAGTGTAATATGAAATTCTTATTAATTATGAAGCTATTTAAAATGAAATTAGTCCTCCAGCTGTTGCTTGTTGTTTTTGAAGCACTGTTAGCATCATTATGTAAATTCAAAGGCATGAATAATATGGCAAATTGGTTTTGATTTTGATCCGAATGTGTCCTGAGTTTCACTTTTGATTTCAGTCAAGAATTGTCAGTTCATTTTTGCTTCATTAAAATACCTATGCTCAGTAACAGTTTATAAAATTATTGAGCATGTATATTTGATATTTTGTTTTTATTTGGTAATTTAGCATGAAGCTAAACTTCATGCGCCATCCTCCCTACATAAAAAAGCTAAGACAGTTCGTGAAACACTAGTAAAAAAAAGAAAGCGGTAATTCATAAATTCTGCTTGACCTGTATTAAATTGAAAACAAGACAAAAACCACAATATTTAATGTTTTACCTCCATCTTCACCTTTTTTTTTAACAACATGTAATAATCATTTCGGGACTGGAGAAATTAGCTGATCCAGTTTTGAAAGCAGAAGTTTTGAAATTCTTGAAGTCCTACAGTTCTGTATACATCCAACTTTTACTTTCTTCAGTCTGAACAGTTGTAGTCTAACAGGTTAGTGTAACATCCTGTCTTGCCTTCTTCTTGTCTCTCTCTGTTTCAGCCTTTGTTGTCTTGTCAAGCCATGTGCTTGTTATTAATTAAGCATTTAATAATGAAAATGTTTAATGAAATATGAAAAAAATATAAATTTTTGTATTACAATTACAATTATTGCAAACCTAAAAATGAAGCATCCACCAAATACAGCTCAGTAGATTACTATAGAATGAATAAAAACAAAGCAGTAATGCTGCAGATTACACTTTATTCATATTTATACTGTATTCAGCTGTAACAACAGGTTCAAAATTCAGCCCAGAATGTTCCATCAGAAATTATACCATTGAATTAATATGCTTTACAGCAACATCTCCACTACACATCCAGCTATATATACAGCACCACCAACCTAAACATAAACTCTTTACAGTCTGGTAGTCTCCTGGTGTTTGTGACAGTATTTCACCATGTCATACTTATTACCCACTGATCAGATACTTAAGTTTTGTAAGTCAAACATGAAAAGTAATATTGTAAAGGTTGTACACAACACTATGATGCATACTAGTCTAGTTACTGCTTAAGAAATTAGTAATGAACAGCTGGTTAAATAGCAGCTACTGGCTTGATAAAACTTCATGAAAGCAATTTATGGGCGTTAATAATGTCTCCTCATACCAGGGGTATCAAACATTTGGTCTGTGGGCTTTATAGGTTCTAATCTGTCCCACCATTCAGGCCTGCCACTAACTACACTACCAGCAACCCCAGAATTTACCTTACTTTCAAACTAGTGCTTAAATACGTCTTATACCTGTCTGAGTGGCAGATGAAATCCTGTTTAAATTGTATAGTTGCAGTCTGTTACCAGACATTGTGAGACATTGTTGCAGAATTATCAAAATATGTAAAAACATAACCTTAATCTCTTAGTGTTCTGTATCAAAGTTTGTGAAATTATTACTGGGAATTTTGATTTTTCAGAATAGATAGATAGATTCAGAATGTATCTTTGCGATCAAGAAGAAAAAATGACACATTGATTAGCAGTAATTAACATGTTATTGGCGTAATAAACTGATTTTTTGGTCCAGGCCTTTTGATATTGGACAAAGCGTAATTTTGCCAGTTACCCTCAAATTAGTTTGAAAACCCTAGTGTTGCTGTTTTTTGCAAAAAAAATTAAAAATAAAGATAAACAAATAATAAAAATTATGAGTACTACATAAAATTTGAGCTAGTTTGGAACAATCTGGGGAAAAAGGGTGAAATGGAATTCTTGACAGTTCCAGATTCTGAAGTGCTACTTTGGTTTCTGTGTTTAAAACTTTTAAAATGTTCTTTATTATATAATCTTGGAAGGAGAACACTTACGATAAACTTGTAAAAAAAATAATGAATGTATAAAACTTGGTTTACCAAGAAAAATAAATCAATAAATTTACACATTATTCCAACAGTGCAGCCTGTTCATCACAGGTTTAAATACTATATCATTACAGAGTGGTAGATGAAGGAACCCAGCACATTTTTTTTCCTATTACACAACAAAACATAACCTTAAACAATCAAATCTTGAGGTATTCTTTGTAGGCATAACTACTGACTCTTCAAAACTCATTGCCATTTCGACTGTATCTATTTGCCTCATTCTACTTGGTTTTGTTTGTTGGAGCATTTGACCACATAGTCATTAGCCCAGTCAACAATCTGTGTTAAGGCGTCCAGCATCAGGCAGTTGATGTCCTCATTGATTCCAGTCTCCTCATGATAGTTGCACACAGGGAAGATGCAGTTTGTTGGGACACCCAGTGTATAACTGCATTTACGTATCTGGATGCACAGAGAAAAACACACACACATACACAGTCTTTCATTTGCCATTTAACTGGAAATGTCTTCATAGATGCCCACAAAAGCTCTCAAGCTAGCAAATGAACTCACTATTTCCCTGATTCTCTTGCTTTTGTAGATGTTCTGCAAATTGTTCTCTGTCATTATGCATAATTGATCAACTCTGGTCAGGAAAACAACTTGAGGGATACCTGTACCAAAGACAGTCGAGACACAACAGAAACACATTTATCTAGTTTACCATGATTATTATGCATTATGAATTGATGTACATACATCAACACTACATCAATATATATATATATATATATATATATATATATATCTTCTGTCGGAACAAAACCTTCTATTTCCAAAATGGTAACTTTACAGGAGAAGGAAAAAACAGACTTTACTTTTAATGTAAGTCAATGGAACCAGAATGTTTTGCAAGACATTTTGGCCATTTCTTGTGGTCCATTCATCATGAAATTCATAAACTCAAAAATTCATAATTTGAAAATGCTTGTTGCCATTTGCATTGTATGAATTACATTAAACTTTATTTCATAAACATTTATAGTCATGTTCATAATGTCTTATGAATATGTTCATGTATTCTTAATGATGGTATTCATAGAATGTTTTAGGGTAAATTCAATCAATGCTGTGGATTTTTAATTGACCAGTCCAGGCTCCACCTTCAAATATGTGTGTTTTCATAGCAACCAGAGTAAACAGACATTGAAAAAAATCCATTCCAAATATTTGTCTTGTCCAAATAATATATATATATATTTTTTTTATTAAAGGAGTTGTGATAACCCCAAAAAATGTGTATTCATCTTACTATTGATTTCAGATATACATAGACAAATGCCAATTGCCATAATATTTGATGTCACGGACGTTTGTGATACACACTAATTTTTGCTAGGAGTACTCTAATTACATCCGAAAGTATGACACGTGTCATGACAATTACCAGTAAAATAAATATGACATTGTTATATTACTGAACATAATCTGTCACAGAAACAGCATATAACTTCTCTCATGACATGTTTATGGCGATGTTATGTAGGGTAATTCAAGTTATCAATATTTTTCTTATAACCCAACTCACCCATTTTGCTTGCTGCATCTCTGACAGCCTTCATTTTTTTGATTATGTTATCTGGAATCAGTGCAATCTTGTCTGCTCGTATAACGTTCACCAGGCAGTGAATCTTGTCATTCAGGGTGGGATTTTCCAGGTAATACTTCAGACAGTGAGTGTTCAGAGTTGAACTAAAGTGGTAAAAACAATTAGCAGAGTGAGACGTCTCTGTGGTGACTGGATTAAACATTCGTTTTCTCCATCATGTTTTCACAAACCTGTGACATCAGCCAACCCTAAGACTGTGAATTTTACACTTCTAAGTACAGGCTTTGATCTTACCATGTAGCCCTCTTTAATGTGTCCCTTTAGAGCACTGATGACGTCATTCTCGAGCACCCCTCCATACCCTTCTACACCCATGATTTCACTGAAGGCAAAAGGGAAGAGTCCATCCTGCTGAACTGAATATTTTTCATACTGAAAAAAAGGAAATTGATTAATTAATCAATTTATTCATTCATTCATTAAACATATTAATTGCAGCATTCATTATATGCACCTGCATCGGAAACAACACTAATGTTCAACACAACTGGTGTGTTGATTTGTCAATGTGTACGATTTCAGAAGATTTCAGCTGTTGTTGTGGGTTTCTGGTAGATAATGTAATCATGTAATCATTTCCATCACTTTCAGTCAGTTCAATTTCAGAGATACATGTTCCAGATATGGACTGACAGATATATTGGTTGGCTTATAACATCAGTTTATAATGTGATCCAACTGACTTATCAGTACCAACAAAATTCCCACTGATAAAGAAACACTTATAATAATAATTAATAATATTGTATTGAACCTCTACCATTGTCAGAATTCCTCAATTTTGACAGTATTTCACACAAAACATAACATAAAAATAATATAAACATAAGATAAAAGTTCCAAATCTAGCAGCTGAGGTTTTAAACAACAGAGTATCAGGGCTGCATTTTGTACTTACACATATGGTTTGAATATTAGAAGACAATTGTGCAGCCAGACAGTTGATGAACTGGCGTCTTTCAAAAATGCTTTTGATGGTGTTTATGACGCTGGATCTCCCGGCTCCAATTGGTCCAAACAAAAGGAAGTGAAGCTCTCTGACTTGGTCATTACCAATTTTAAAGGACTTTAGTTTGTTGATCATTAGATCTTGTCTAGGGAAAAAGGTGGAACACAAGCACTCTCTTATTAGAGAACATGAGATAACCAAGTCTATTAAAATATAAGCTGTTTAAATATTATTCATAAAACAGAGTAGGTCCAGTTTTAAAATCTGATTGGCTGGTTTTGTTAAACGGATGGGCTGATAATTCAATTTCTTAACTAGAACTAGAAGAAATCATCTAGCTAACAGGCTAAAACATGATCGGCTTTGAACTAAGAAATTACTATACAATTCACTGTAAAGCTGCAATAAAAAAAAAATGTCATTTCAAATTTCTCATACATGCTTCAAGTCTGTGTGTTTTAGATAAATTTGAATTAAGTAGTAGTATGCACCTCCTGATTTAGGTATGTGACCATTATCCTCACACCAACAATAGCAAAGCAAAAGCACCACACTTTCAGACCTGCTCTCTTACGACTATTGTGTCAATTGCCGCACTAAGATCAAGGAAGACTAGCAAAGACCCATTTCCTTGGTCAGTGAATAATAATAAGAATAATAATAAGAGTTTTTGGGATATAGCCAAGGGTAAGAGAAGAGTTTATTATTGACAGAATAAGCTTGGTTATTTCTGGCAAAATCTGGGGATCAGTAACTACATATAGCACATTCAAAGCCATTGTGAAATACTTCATACACCAACCACCTCACAACAACTGAACAGTGTGTTGCTGCACCACATCACCAAAAATCCTTGTGCTGGATTAATGGATTCATCTTTGACTCCAACGCTGCTCACATGAACCATCAAGTGAAATGATGAAGTGAAAACCCTCTTTTTGTTTAAACTGAGAAATTGGGCAACTTATTTTCTTAAGTAGAATTAGGCTGGTCAGCTAGCTCACAGGCTAAAACGTTTATGCAACATGCAATCAACTCAACCATTTAAGTCACAGGCTTGAAATAAAGTACTAAAGAGCAGGAAGTTTTTTAAGGTGGAGCCCCATTGTGGGAAAAGGGGCACAGTTAGAATGGTCCTAAGTAAAACTTTGTGGTGGTTATTTGTTGACCAACTAGTACTCAGAAAGTGAAGGTTTTTAGCATTAAACAGTGCTATTTGATATGACATGATATGCAATGGTATGCTATGCTATGCTATGATATGATATGATTGTTATTATAAGAAAAAAGTCAAATGTTTATTAAATGTGCTGAAATACTGTGTAAATGTTCTCACTATAAACAATTCAGCTTTTAAAATATAAGTAACTGGGAGAACCTATAATGTTGAGCTCATTGAAGTTAAAATAACAAGATAACAAATGTAAAACACAACTTATTTTTTTTTTTTAACTTAATAGTACAAGTTTAATGAACTCAACCTGAAGTTAACCTGGTTAACTTTTTTTAAGTTTACAAGCTGCATTTTTTACAGTTTGGCAATAATACCATTCTCTAAAGAAACTACATTTCTTGGCAAAATATATGATAATGTTGATCATTACTAATTATAGCTTGATTTGTTTACTGAAAAATTGAATTGTGTATTGAATTTTATTTTATGATGGTTGCTGTTTAATAAAAGCAGTAAGCCATGAAAGTCCATGCATTACAGTGATTTTATCAAGGGGAATAAAGCCATAGTAACACATGGCCTCTCGTAGCTTATTCCTTCAGTACTATAGGTGAATTATTATATATGAATGAAGTCTGTTTTTTATGTGATCTATTTTTTGAATAAATTGCTTATTAGCTGCAGCAAGTACAGGTCCATCATATAGGAATTAATTTTAAATAAATAAATAAATATATTTATAAACAAACAAGCACACAAATATGCCTGTGTTTTCACATTGCTTTATTTTTGATTATATGATATTAAAGAATGATTGTGAACTTACTTCCACTGAACTGTCCTCCATTCATTGAGTTCTGTAAGAAATGCACAATGAAACAAAACAGCAACACTTCAAAATTATATTATTATTTTATCTTGATTTAGTATTAAGCAGGCTGTGAAGTGTTGCAGAGTGCTGTGCGTTGCTTTGCTCTAATGACTTGTTTGCAAAATTCATACATACCAACAGTGACCTTGGCAGTGCATGAGACACTACCCGCGTAATTGGTCAGGTTTAATGTGTACTCTCCTTCATCTCCTTCCTGAGCATTAACAATTTTCAAGCTACATGTTTTGCCAGTCTGTGTTATTTGATGCTTGTCCTGCAAACAGTTTAACCTGTCTCTGTTCTTCTCCCATGTTGCAATAAAATCTTCCGTGTTTGTCTTACAGTGAAGAATAACAGTTTCACCGAGTTTTACATGTTTGTCAGCCAAAACAGTGACAAATTCTACAGGAAAGAAAAAAATTGTTAGAAATACTCATTCAGCAGGAAGTGCAATCATCACAGAGTTTCAGATAACTACAGTGGGTTTAACCTGCCTCAGGTAGGATCTGTATTTTGTTCCCAAGTAATGAGAAAAAGCAGAATTTTCTTAAACGATCATAGATGGTTGCATTCCATGTCACTGAGCATCCAACAACACACCAAACTACAACAAACTATTCACAGATACAAGTGGCTGTAGTTCAGCTAAAGACTGTAAACAACATTGAAACCGAGTTGATCAGATCAGACAAAAATGGGGACAAAGCACCAGAGATGGGTTTTTGTCAAGGATCAATGTCATGAAGAAGAGCTAATCCACAGTGATGAACCAGAGATGTTTTCTTTTGAAGGTTCTGGAAGTGTTCTTAGGATACATGGTAACATTGTGTCCATTAAATGCCAGGCTAAGAGGCTAAGAGTGTTTCATACCTTAGCAGGTCAACAATCCAAAGTCTTTCTTCAAATCCACACAAACATGGATTTCCATAGCAGGTTACAAAGCTTTTGCAAGACTATATCAGTTTGTCCAGCCTTTATGTAATTAGCTAAAAAAATTAATCAGGTTCACTATATGATCAAAAATATGTGGACACCTTATCATTGCACATTAATAACCTTGTTGGATATTGCATTTCAAAACCATGGGCAATATTACAGAGTTATCACTTGTACCCTTCTACGAAGTTTTACACAAGATTTTGGAGTGTATCTGTGGGAATTTCTGCCCACTCAGTCAAAACAGCATTTCTGAGATCAGGCACTGAAGCTGGATGAGAAACCACGATCAATATTCCAAATGTTCTTAGAGGTGTTCAGTGAGGTTAAGGTCAGGGCTCAAGCCATGTCTTTAAGGGGTGCACAGGGGTACAGTCATGCTGGAACAATAATGGGCCTTCCCCAAAACGTTGCCACAAAGTTGGAAGAATATGATTGTCTAAAAGGTCCCCAAATCCTGAAAAACAGCCCCAGCTCATCATCCCTCCTCCACCAAACTTTACTGTTGGCACAATGCAGAACTTTATTGTTCAGTTTAATTCATTCTACTGCTAATGTTTGTCTATAGAGACTGAATGGATATGTGTCTGATTCATACACCAATGGCTGTGTTAGTGACCAATGACTTCTCTTCACCTCTTCAGTACTTAATACATGAGCCATTTTGTAAATGTAAATCAGAATTGTTTATATGAAAACATCTCTGCAGAGGGATCTGAGATAATAAATGAACAAGATTTTTTAAATTGCTGTTAAGATATAAAATTATACAGTAACAGTTACTTCAGCCCTGGTATGTAACACTAACATGACCACACCATAAACATGTCTTGGCCGATGTCATATGTTGTCACGAGGTGTCATATTGAGTAATGTAACAGTATTATGTGACCATTATGTCAGTGTTATGCAGCAGAGTTCAATGATTGTCAAGATGTCAAATTTTACTCTTTTATTTTTTACTTTTACTGGAAGCGAAATTACAAATTAAAACTTCAACATGCAAGTTTTATAATTTAAACTTACCAGGGTTGGACTGAAATGACCCCATATTTGAATCTATGGAACTGGACACAAAAATATAAGATTATTACTTACTAAGAAATAAATGTGGAATTTGCCATTCAGCTGTGGAGAAATCTCAGAACTTTCTAAGCCCTCAAAAAGCTTTAAATGATTCACATGTCTGTAACTTATAGTTTCCTTTTAATTTAACACAATCATGTTTTGTATATACACTCAGTTTTGTTTTAATAATACTCTCATTTCACTGATATTTGGGTAACCAATCAGGATTTTGTTCCTGTGGAATCTAAATGGATACAGCCAAGCGAGCTCTCCCATTGGACAGGACAAAAGGTGACACAGGTAACAACGATTAACCATCGGAATAATTAAAAAGTGAAAGTGGAATGAATTAATCATGTTTTGATTTCCAATGATTGAACCAAGTTTGTGTGGAAAAGGTCACTCTAGGTCTTCTGGAAATCCTAGATTTGTCACTGACTCTAAATACTAGTAGTCTAACCAGGTTTCAGACAGTTGTTAGGAATGGAAAACAGGACACTTTACTGAAAGGATGACTGTCAAACTGCTCCACATGAGGTAAAATAAATGCTGATATGTCTTTCATAAGCTTAAACCATAGGATTTATTTTACAGTCTTGAAATAACCAAGTTCAATCTAAAATGACTTGTTCATTTTCATGAAACAGAAGAGAAATGCAATTAGATAGCACAATAGATCAAAACTTGTTTTTACTACTCACTTAGTAAAAAGCTGCATTTCGCTCTTACCTTTTTCAGCCCCCTACTGGCCATTCTGCCAGCAGAATGGAAATCAACTTAGCTATTTTTCAGTAAAGAATCCAAAAAATAATTTGGTAACATAAAAAGCTTGTATTCATATATAATTATAAATGTGCTTTTAACTCTTTGTAACCTGGTAATGATGCTTTGTAAGCATACTTAGACAGTGTGGGTACTTTAATTTACTATCTCAAATAATGTGTACTTTAAAATAAAAGACAAATGAAGTGGCCAGTGAGCATAAAGAGGAATTTGACTTTAATTATTGATTGAATTAATGCTTTCTGAACTATGAAAGAGTTAAATTAGTTTGAAGTGATGTGTTCATGATTGTGACATCACAAACATGATGAATCCAAACCAAGTTCATGCTTTTTTTACAGGGTAGAACTGAGAAACTGCTGCAGCACACTGTGTCAGAGTGTGTGTGGTTAGGAAGGAAGCTGTTCAGATGTCTTTGTATGGAAATCCTTCGCTAGCACTGCTTTTTTACAAATATGTAAATATTCAGTATTTAGAAATAATTTTCTGGTACTTCTCACACATAAAGTATATATTAAAACTACCAGGAATATACAAAAGTACCTACTCAGAATTTAATGTTAAATATGTCGTACTTATAATTAAAATTAGATGTGTGCTTTGCAGGTTCAGTATCCATGTACAAAGTAACTACTGGGGGTAACAGGTACCAGGTCTACTGTAGCATTTAGTGCTAAGAAGTTCAATTGCAAAGTAATCACCAAGTACTACTTGTTAGTACTACCTATTTAATATTCTGATTATATGCTGTTGTGCGTAACTGGTTTTCATATAAGTTACTATGTACAGTCATACGCAAGTGTTTTAACACCAACTTTGTTGAGTTTCTAACTGAATACATTAACATATACTCTACAGGGAACAAACTTAAATATGGCATTTTAAAGTTTTAGTGCACAGTTTCTATTTATTTGATATATTTTTATAGTTTTTTAGTATGTTCAATTCAGCAACTAAACAGAAATCATGCATTAAAATGTACAGAGGTGTGTTCTCTGTAGAAGACAGAAAAGTAGGGAGAGAGTTCAGCATCCTGACAGCCTGGTGGATGAAGCTGTCCCCCCAGTCTGCTGGTCCTGGCCCGGAGACTCCGCAGTCTCCTCCCTGATGGTAGCAGGCTGAAAGGCTGCTGAAGGCTGAATGTCTGCTTTAGTGTACCACCCTTCATTGTCTTTGCATTCTTTAGCTATTAATATGTATCTGCTTATGTAAAGCTAGATTAAAAGGTGTGGAACTATAGCAGGTGATGCAGCTTTAGCAGGTTTAGGCTAATACATTTCAGATCATTTAGTCCTGTGACACCCAGACTTTGGAATGCCACCCTTCAGTGGCCAGCTGCACCAGCTGTATGGGAGTTGACTAGTTATAATGTGTCACGCTTTCATAATCAAAACATTTTCATACCTTCAAGCACATGCATAAGGATGCATCTAATTTCGGTTCATTAACATATAATAATAAATTATAATAATAATAAACTCAGAATGGAAGTTACTATAAAAATGTATCTTCAATTTTAAACTGTTTTTTTTCTACATATGATTTTATGTAGAAATCATTTCTGTGAAAGTGAAACTAGAATATCAGAAGTGAAAGTGTAGCAGGTTTAGCAGCTTTAGCAGGTTTATGCTAATATAATATAGATCATTAAGTGCTGTGACACCCAGACTTTGGAATGCCCTTCAGTGGCCACCCCTCACTGCACCAGCTGTAGGTGAGTTCAGACACAGAGAAGTTGTGTTTAGGTTTAAGTGTTTACAGTGTTTAGGTTTAATGCAAAAAGCTGCAGTCTGTGTTTCTATGACAGTGTGTTTAATGACTGGTTCTGAAGTTGTCATTGTTACGTTAAAGCAATGGTGAATAGCGTTTGTAGCTGTGTACGGATTAGTTAGTTGTTAGTTAGTTAAAGTAGTTAGTTAGTTAAAATGCAATAAAGAATAGGTAGTGCAAATAAATTTAGTTAGACAGTTTAATGAGGACTCATTAAAGACTATTTGCACAAACTTCAGTGCAAACTTGTGCAAAACTGGTGCATCATCTGTGGCTGCTTTAACTGACTTTTTCTATCTAGCAAAACTTTAGCTTTTCTTCCTCCTAGTCTCTCTAATTGTTTTCAATTATTATTATTATTATTATTATTATTATTATTATTATTATTATTATTATTATTATTATTGTTATATTTTATTATTATAATGATTATTTTTATTAGTGTGGGCTTGTGGTCTCGTAGCTGGATTAAGTTCCAATCTAAATATGATTTTCAGTGTTTAATCCCTTGCCATTATGCTAAGACTAGACACTTTTTATATATTAACAATTGTATTATGTACAAAAATTGTCCAGTCAGATAAGATTAGAATATCAGAACTCATATTTCTTTACAGTGGTGGTGAAAGGAACCAGGCGTCAGAATGTGTACCATGCAAATACAGTCATTTCATTAATGTTTCAAAATAACATTGTTGTTCATTTGGTGTTTTCCAAAAGACTTAAATGTTATGTAGTCATAATGTTTCCCCTTTCAAAAATCATGTTTCATTGTCAGATCAGTGCTTGATAAACATCTAAGTCAGTTAAGCAGAATAACCTTGGTGAGGGTGATTACAAAATACGCTGTTGAGAAAAGTTAAAAATCTTAGTGTATCATGTTGCCTGAAATTTTGAGGTTTTTTTTTTTTTTTAATGTGTAAGACGTTAAGTAAGGCGAAAGACATTCTTAGTATGTGTTAACTAGACCTTTACTTTCAAATGTGTCTTTATTTGGAGCTTACCGGTGATTTACTGATAGAACTGGTGAGATATTGACAGAATCAAAAGAAAATAACAAAATGCTGAGGTAAAGGTTGTGCACAAAACTATGGTGTATAATATATTAGTAATAAGCAGCTAATTAAATGGTAGCTACTGCTTTCAGAAAGTTTAATAAGAACTTAGAAAAGCTATTAGGCTTTTCAACCCCCCATAGCAAGAACATCCATAGCAAGGGTGCCAAACATATGACCCAAATGCATTTAGGATGTAGATGCTAATTAAAACAAAACATCCAGAAAAAGTGCTAATCTCTGTTATTCCACTATGTGGCTAAATAGATAAATCAAACAGAGCAGGGCCAGATTAAAAGCTACTGATAAAACATGCTAATGATGTGTAACTTTCCAAGAATTTGACACTTCAAGCATATTTCTTTCAAAGACAATTGGACACAGTTTATGTTATGTGCTACAAACTACAAGCACAAACAGGTATACCCAGTTTGGCTCACCTCTCTTACCACTAGGCTTTTGGACATCCCAAGATCTACCCCCTGGATCCCACAGCAATGCTTATATAGTTCTTATACATGTATTTTGTTTTTATTTATTTTTTGTGATCATGAATTGTCGTCTGTTCTGTAGGTAATATGTTTAATGTATTTGTGCATTTGGAATGTATCTTTGAGAAAAATGACATTAAAATCACACAATTAGGAGCACTAGTTGACATGTTATTGGCCTGCTAAACTGATTTTAAAGTTACCAGTTACCTAAAATGAGTTTGACAGCCCTGCCCTGGAAGTGCTACTGTTTTACTTTTCCCTGAATGTTTCTCCTTCAGGCCAATTTGTGATCAGCTAGTTTCTCCAGCCTCGGGAAAAGGTGTAAGGTATAACTCTTAAAAGTTACAGTTTCTTCACTGCTGCATTGGTTTCTGTATTTAAAAAATGTAAAAATATAATCTTACGAGGAGAATAATTATCATAAACCTGCAAAAAATAACCAATACACGTGTCCAACAGTGTAAAGTAACTACATCATTACAGAGGGATAGATGCAGGAACCCAGTACATTTTGTTCCCATTACACACCAAATATAAACATAACCTTCAACAAGACAAAGCTATTATGAACAGCCATATACTTTTTATTCATGACCACTGATCCTTCAAAACTCATTGTCATGCTGACTGTATCTATTTTCCTCATTCCACATATATTTATGCATTGGCACGTTTGGTCATGTAGTCATTAGCCCAGTGTACAATCTGTGTTAAGGCATCCAGCATGATGTGCTCATTCATACCGGTCTCCTCATGATAGTTGCACACAGGGAAGATGCAGTTTGTTGGGACACCCAGTGCATTACTGCATTCACGCATCTGGTTACACAGACGAAGACAGACACACATACACAGAGTCATTCATTTTCCAAATACAGTCCAGCAACTAAGAATCTCTTTATAGATGTCCACACAAGTTCTCACAAGCAAATGAACTCACTTTATCCCTGATCTTCTTGCTTTTGTAGACATCACGCAAATTGGCCTTTGTCATTGGGCATGCACGATCCACTCTGGTCAGGAAAACCACTTGAGGGATACCTGTACCATAGATGATCGGGAGACGAGAAAAACACAAGAAAAACTGACTTGTGGCAAAGGCGGCATCATATGACAGTGCCACATTTAAAGTAAGTGCTAGAGGTCTTAGCAATAGATGTGGCTGAGACACCTGAACTCAAAAAGTAACAGGGGTGTCCACATACTTTTGGCCGCATAGTGTAAAGTACAATGATGTATTATAACATTTCTTTCTATGAGTTGCAGAATTATATACTTGTCATTACGGATATAGTTATCAGGGCACATCAATATTTGTGATCTCTATCACATACGACATCTGCCATGACATGTTTATGGCAACGTTATGTAGGAGAGCTCAAGTAAAGTGTTACCAGAATTTTCTAATATGCTGACTCACCCATTTTGCTTGCTATGGCTCTGACAGCCTTCATCCTTTCGATGAAGTCATCTTTAATCAGTGCAAGCTTGTCTGCTGGTATAATGTTCACCAGGCAGTGCATCGTGTCATTCAGGGTTGGATTATCCCGGTAATATTTGTTTCCTTCAGACAGTGGGTATTTAGAGTTGAACTAAAGTGAAGAAAAGCAGAATAAGATGTTTCTGTGACACCAGCCAAAAACTAAGAATGAGAATTTTTACATATCTAAGAGAAAATTTTGATCTTACAGTGTAGCCCTCGATCACGTGTCCTTTCAGAGCACTGATGATGTCATCAGTGAGCAACCCTTCACACTTCTCCTTTTCTATGCCCATGATGTCATTGAAGGCAAAAGGAAACAATTCACCCTGCGCCACTGAATATTTCTGATACTGTAAAAAAGTGCAAAAAATACAATAACAATAATAATAATTATAGCAATAATAATAATTATATATTATGTACTCCTAAAACTGCACCAACACTATTTTTTACTAGCAATTCATATTATTCTAAAACATCTCATCCATTGTGCTGGTTGGTTTCTGGTCTCTGTAGCATTAAAAATTGCATGTCATCAATTGTTTACAGATAAAGTATGCTTTTTCTTTTTGATCTTCTCCCCATTCTCCTGACACCCCCAAACCCAGATTTATCAGATAATGAGGTATGATTCAAACACTCCAAAGAAGAGTCCAGTGTGCTTTACACCACTCCAGCTGACACTTAGGCTTGTGTGTTAGCAATGAGTGTGATTAAAATAATTAGGAGGGATGTCCACACACTTTTGGCCATCTAGTGTGCTTTGTCAATGAGTAATACAAATCTTTTCTAGTTAATTTAATTTCTTTTTAAATCACATCTTGAGATAATGAGTCATTATTTTTACTGAATTAGTCATAGTTTGAACCTGAAAACTCAAAGTTTCTTTTTTTCTGTTCAAATGAAAATGGGCTTCAATGAAATAAGCATGTGGTTATATTACACGGATCATATGTTAATTACAAAGTTAATTTGCATGGTAGTGCAACTAAACAGTCCTACTAAACAGGCCATCCCACCAGTACAAAGTGACAGTAGATGTTAGGAAATTAGTGCCTCTCTTAGTAAATCTCCCTGAAAAACTGATTAACAGAAACCAAAACTGGTTTTACAAGAAGTATTTGAGTAAAGAAGTAAAATATAAAGTTATACCAGCTGTCACTGCCAATTTTAAAGGAATTTTAGCCCTTACCGTTGATGTAATTGTCACTAATTTTTAATAAAAGTTAGCTACACTACATTTCAACAGGAGCCGTGATTATTATTAGTTGCTGTCCATTAAAGTTCTCATTCTAGCAGCTGTGTACCGTGTACTCACATAAATGGTGTGACTCGTAGAAGACTCTGCTGCAGCCAGACAATTGATGAATTGACGTCCTTCAAAAATAGTTTTGATGGTGTTTATGATGCTGGATTTCCCAGCTCCAACTGGTCCATACAGAAGGTAACGGAGCTCTCTAACTTTGTAGTTACTAATTTTAAAGCTCTTTAGTTTGCTGATCATTGGACCTTGTCTGGAGAAAAAAAAAATAAAAGTTAAGCTTTCTCTTATAAGGAAGCATGAGATAAACAACATTTCAGTTGTTCAAATATTCATAAAACAGTTCTGGCCTGAAAATTTTAACTTATTTACTTAACTAGTTCTAGAACGTTTCATCTAGCTAACAGGCGAAACAAATCCTTCATTAATATCACAGGCTATGAATGTGAAGTACTTATTTTATATGATTCACTGTCATTTGCATGGAAGTTATCCTCCTAAAGAGGCCACCCCCACCAGTGCAAAGTGACTGCAGATGTTAGGAATTTAATGCCTCTCTCAGTAAATCTCCCTTAAAAATCAGAACCCAAAACTGTAAGACGGTAATATAAAATAGTGAAGAATCTTTCGCCTGAATGCCTCACATACTTCAAATGTCCATGCTGAAGTTGAATAAAGCAATATAACCCAACTGCAGAGCTGCAGCACCACATTTTCGGGCTTGCTCTTTCTGCTCTTTTACACTATGGGTGTGTCTCAAAACCTAGTGAGCTCTCTCAGTAGCCGCTGTCAACATAGGCAGCTGTCTAAGTAGGCAGCGTTCCAACCGTCATCTATCCTTATAAGGCAGATAAATGAGACGCTCTAGATAGACAGCAGTGATGTCACCGCTTGTTCCCGCCCACTGCACGAGACCGGCGTTTACTTACCTCAGCCATCAGAATCACAGTTAGCCAACATGGATCTGCTCTGGCGGTTTATATAGCGATTTTAATTGTATTTGCTCTGAATGAAACAGCGAAATAGACAATAGTTGTGGTCAAACGTGGAAAGTATAGGCTATTTGTGCACCTTTGTGACTAGAAAAAGATAAATAAACAGAAAATCAGAATGACTTACATTTGAAGATGACGTCACTGCTTGGTGAAGCGCTTCTGCCCGCCATCTTCAAACAAAAGTTGCGCCGTGCTGCATCATGGGATTGCCTCAGCAGCTGAGAAAACATCCGATGCTCTCTTGATATTCGGTCTCTTGAAATGAGGCACCTCAGTAGGCAGCATATTTGAGATATCTAAGAATTGGGACAGCCTTCTTGTCGGGAGCGCGCATATTGTGACATAAAATGCTGTCTATGTAGAGCTCACTAGGTTTTGAGATATTTTGGAAATGCAGCCACATTTTCAACTGTCTTAAGAGTACAGGCAGATTGAACTTACATTACACTACTCTCATTAGAGGACAGAAACTATTTTTAAAAGGGAAACTGTGTATTAATTATCACATTTTTTGGTTCTTATAGTACTGGTGTATATTTTTGTGTATACAGTAAGACCACGATGAATATACAAACCAGTACAGAAAGACAAGACCACATTCACACCAACCACTGCTCATTTATTCACTTTTCTACAGTTCTTTATTAATTTGCAGTATACAGCAAAGCACCACAAGGAACATATGCTAGTACAGAAAAATCAGACCACATCAACTGCCTTTTTGTACTGTATATTCTAAGGGTGCTGCAGCTTTTAATATCAAACTGAGCCCTGTCCATACCCCCCAGATTATCTATAGACATTTTGCATAAATCTTTTGAATTGAGTTTAAGCTTTCCAAAAAATACTACGCACTGCCTTCCATGGCCCGCATGTAATAAAATGCGGTATACAGTAGCTACTGTATCCAGGTCAGAGAGTGTGGCACTGCGGTGGCAGTGGCTCTGCAGTTAGACTTTTCACATGGCTGAATCCCAAATGATGATATGTTAGAGATATTATGTCATGCATGTAGGGAATAGGGAGCTATTTGAGATTGATCCCAGCTTGGAACAGGACATACAACTGTGTTAGCTTGGTGCTAATAAGACTGGAAATCACATAGAGGCAGTAACTGAAATTAGCATTGCAGTAATTTGAGCAAAAGCACTTATAAAGCAAGGATTTTTGCATTACACACTGCTACTTTATGCTATAAGTGCATTTTGCTCTGGTTTTACTATGCTAATAACACGTAAGGTTGTGTATAAATATATAAATGTCTGTGTGGTTTTGACATTGCTTTATTTTTTATCACATTGACATGAAAGAATGGTTTTGGACTTACTTCCATTGCACTGTCCTCCATTCATTGAGTTCTGTAAGAAACACATGATGAAACAAGTAAAGCACTGTTTCGAACAACTTTTCATGGCTACATTTCTGAATATTTTTACTAGTACAACCTCATTTCCAAAAAAGTTGTGACGCTGTGCAGAATGTAAATAAAAATAGAATGCAATGATGTGCAAATCATATAAACCATGTTTTTAAAGGAAAATACTATAAAGACGACATATCAAATGTTGAAATTGAGAAGTTTTATTGATTTTTGAAAATTATATGCCCATTTTGAATTTAATGCCAACAACACATTCCAGAAAAGTTGATGCGGGCATGTTAACCACTGTGTTTCATCACCTCTTCTTTTAAAAACACTCTGTAAGCATTTGGAAACTGAGGAGACACTGCTGTAGTTTTGAAAGTGAAATGTTTTTCTATTCTTACTTTACCATTTACATTTCAGGGTCTTCTACCGAGATTTCTCCAGATTTTCTGAATATTTTAATGTTATTGTGTACCATAGATGATGACAAGCTAAAGTTCTGTGCTGTTTTACGTTGAGAAATATTATTCTTGAATTGTTGCAATATTTATGCTTATGCAGTCTTTCATAGAGTGGTGAACTCCTCCTCATCTTTACTTCTGAAAGACTCAGCCTCTCTGGGAGGCTCTTTTTATACACAGTCATGTTACTGACCTGTTGCCAATCAACCACCAAGTGGTTATTTAGCATTACACAACTTTACACAACTACCAGACATGAAATGTTGTCTTTGCACTATTTTCAATTAAATTCAGGGTTTAAATGATTTGGACATCGTGGCATTTTGCTTTTATTTACGTTTTGCACAGTGTCCCAACTTTTTCGGAAATGGGGTTGTAATAATAATAATAAGAAGAAGAAGAAGAAGAGAAGAAGAGGAAGAATTATAATGACTCTTTAATTTAGCATTGGGCAGGCTTCTATACAGCAAAATGAGCATTTTCATTTCTGTGGTGACCACTATTCATGACAAAAGTTCATTAATATTTTCTCTATATCCTACTTCAATCTCTAACATTACAATCAATGATTAACAGCTGTAAGTTGCAAGAATTTATTTTAAGCCCTGAATTCATCTTGAGTTTAAATAATAGTCCCCAACACTGAAAGAAAAGTCACTAACACTTTATTTGAACCTAACTTTGACATAATCCTGCCATATCATAACAGATTATGTCAGGCAATATATCATTGCCATGAAAATTGTCATGTTAGATGTCACAATGCATGTAACATGAGCTTTCATGACAAATCATGACGACATATGATACGTACCGCAGCATGTTTATGGCATGGTCAGATTGTTGTGATATAGCAGGGGTCAGCAGGGACTGTTCTATGTAGCGAAGAACAGTAACACCTTTGTAAATTCTCTAATCACTGGAGTGCAGAAATCGTACATACCAACAGTGACCTTGGCAGAGCATGAGACACTACCCACGGAATTTTTCAGGTTTAATGTATAGATTCCTTCATCTCCTTCCTGAGCATTTACTATTTCCAAGATACACTTTGTGCCAATTTGTCTAATTTTGTGCTTGTCCTGCACACATGCCAAGCTCTGGTTGTTCTTCTGCCACATTGCAGTGAATTCTTCTGTGTTTGCCTCACAGCGAAGGATAATAGTTTGTCCAAGTTCTACTTGTTTGTCAGCCAAAATAGTGACAAATTCTACAAGAAAGAAGAGAATATTAGAAAAAAAAACATAAAAAAACCTCATTTAACAGTAAATGCAACCATTACAAAGTTTCAGATAACTGGAGACAGGTAGAGCCTGCCTCAAAGAGGACATGAATTTTGTCCTCATGTAAAGAGAGGAGGCAAATATTTCTTAATAAATCACAAATGGTCTCCACAAGTCTTCACAATCATAAAAGTTCACTGTAAAATTGCAGTAAATGGCTGGCTGCTAGTTGCATTACATTGACAGCAATTTACTGTACCAAAATAACAGAAAAGAATAGTACAATAGCAACTGTATATCATGACTCCACAGTCATTTGCACCACATGGGACAGTCTTGTATCCTTTATATATACAAAATTACAGTAAAATAATGTAATAATAATAATAATAACAATAACCCTGTAGCCAATAACTAACTGTAACTTTGCATATGAAAAAAAATCAGACCTATAAATATGTTTATTATATGCACAAAATAGCTCACATACATTTTTAAAATCCAAATAAACGTTTGAACTTTGCTTGTAATGTGCTCAAACATGACCAAAAACTCAAATCTGGTAATAACAATGAACTTAACAAATTTGTCAACACTTCAGTGTTCCAGCATTAAAAAAAGAAAAACTTTAATAATGGCGTGTACTGGCACAAATTGCCAGTGCAACAATACGATAAGACCCTTAATTGACCCCCATAAGACACCTTAGTTGACGGCTTGGCAGAGGAATGCTTTCACCAATACAAATGGCTGGAGTTCAGTAAACAACATTGAAACTGAGTTTCATGCTCAGGTGATACAAGAATTATTTTTAAGCAACTAAAACCAGAGATGGGTCTGTAATCTAACACCTTTAAAAAGAATAAAAGAATCAAAGAATATCAACGAAAATGAAAAATAATAAAAAGGGATGAAAAAAGACTTCAGCGCTTGTGTGAGTTCTTGTGGAAAGAAGGAAAAGGCCTTCACTTTATTGAGCATCAAATGGCCCGGTCAACCTCAATGCGAATTGTCTCAAAACATCCCTTTTTATTCCCCTCTGGGGTGATGAGGTAATCTTCCTGCCCCTTTTTACACAATTCCATACCATTTTAGTCCCCACCTTGCACCTTTTTGGTAACCTTTAAACCTAAATGCATATGATGTCTTTTTTTAAAAAAAAACAAAAAAAAACCTTACTCTGGTCTGACTCTTACCATCCTGTTTCCTCCATACAGGGCCCTCGTGCACAACTCTCCATAGGGCCATCTTACACAACCCTCCATATTTGTACAAAGGTGTACCTCAGCTATAACTTAAACTGTCATCTGGTACAGCTCCCTTCTGTAAGCTTAGAAGCTCACCCCCCATTAGAGAGTACAGTGCATACAGACCATAGTCTGCCCCCCCTATATTACCTTTTTAGGAGGGTTCCAAGCTCTCTAGTCAACCAATAATTAGTTTACTGATTGTTAATCAGGGAATGTTTTATCCAATCTTTTCCATCAAAATGATGTTAGAATACATGGTATTATGGAGTTCATGGAATTCCAGATTTTACATCAAAATCTGTTTGCATCAGCCAGGAGGATTAGGCCCAGTCCCATTTCTTGTTTTTACCCCTACATCTTGTTTTCGAGTGTCACCCTAACCCCTTTAAACTGAGTTACAAGGGGTAGTGGTTGAAATCTTGCTCTATGAAATGGGACAACCCTCAGATAAAACATTGCTTCATTAACAGCTACTAGCGCTGCTCTGTAGGCGACCCAGCGCATCTTCAGTGATAGCAGAGAAGGGAAAGTTCAGCTCCTCACTGCTGGGCTTTAGTTACATTTAGGGCATCATATGATTTCAAAGAGGTATAAGACAATTATTTATTATCACCCACCCCTAATTCTTCATTGATATGAAGCTGAAGTCAGATATTCACCAGTTTCTTGTTCGAATTTTCCCGTTCCACCTTAAATCGTGCAGCAGTTACATTCTGGCGCTTCAGGCATCAACACTGCTAGACTATTTAAGGTGGAACAGGAAGTTAGCTAGCTACCAAAACATTAGCATGCTATTAGCAATTTTTATGCTTGTTATGAAGAAAACAACCATAATACATTGAAACTAAGATAATACAAAATTCTCACATTTGTGGGTTTCTTTGGTCACTCGCGCAGCCATCTTGCCAGTTTTTCTTTTTTTCACTCTGTTTGGAGTGTGACTCTAAAAAACCTCCGTTTGGAGGGCCATGTAGCCCTAACACTTCGCCCTACCCCTCTATCTCAACAAAAATTGGGACACCCTAACCCTAGATGTGAACTATGTGAACTTTTAGAAATGCAGAATTAGGATTAATTACATGTGATTGTCCCTGTGTGGGGTACAGAGTTATTGCATGAACAAGAAGAATCATGTCATCACTGTTTAGAGGTTAAATTATACACATTATGACATTTGTAATGATTATTACTGGTAATGGTAACATAACAATGAACAAAATGTGTGACATGTTTATGTCACAGTTATATTAATGTTATGTAGCAACGTTCAAGTAAAGTGTTGCTAATTATGCTTCTCGATATTGTCAAGTATGTCAAATTGTACTGTAAACTAGAAGCTAAATTAGACATTAAATTGCTTAAAACTTAAACTTACCAGGTGTGGACTGTGATGATCCCATGTTTGAATCTATGTAATTTAAGACAAAAAAGAGATGATGTTATTATATTACTTAACCCTAATATTAACCAAAACCTAATCTTAAACCTCACCTTGGCTCTAATCCTAACCCAAACCTCAAGCTCAAACCAACACCTAATTCTAATCTTAACCTTAAGATCCCTAAGAGCCTTAAGCTCCAGTTACAGAATAAGTGTTGTTGAGGATGTTGAGATGGTCTGTATTATTCCTGTTACATGTTCAGTGACTTTTCAGGTTAAACATCTACAGGTATGAACTTGGAAGCTCCAAATAACCACATTATCAGGTTACCAGATTTCCTCCAGATCCAGCCTTGATGTCTGCAGTTCTTAACAAACGTACTTCGTCTTGTTTCTGTTTACATATTCTAGAAGGCTTGGTGTGAAAGTGGAGCAGGTTTAGCAGCTTTAGCAAGTTTAAGCTAACCGAAGGCTTTGGAATGCTGCGCTTCAGTGACCAGTTGCACCAACTTTACATTCAGCTGAGAGTTTAAACATAGAATAGTTTAAATGGTGATCACTATGTTTAGGTTAGCTCATTAATAAATCAAAAACACAAACTTACTTTTAAAGTTGAGCTTAGTAGTTACTAAAAATATACAACTCAACTATTTTGTCATTGGGGTTTGTTTCCTACCTAGAATTGAGAGAAAATGTAGACTAAACATGATTTCCAGTCGTTCATTACCTTTAATGCTACAAGATACTCTAAGACTGCACTAGACAAGGAATTGCACTAATTTTTCAAAAATGCCTATGTAATAAAATTGTTATTACGAGTGGTTTTGTTGTGAAATGGTTCATTGTAGAGAAACTTACCGACTCAAATATCATTACAATACTGGTGAGGTGAATCAGGGGTCACAATGGCTTCCATGCAAATGTAGTCATTTTATTTAAGTTCCAAAATGGCATTATTGTTTATTTACCATTCCAAATAAGATGCCAAAATCATAGCTCAAAACTATCATAAACAATGTCTCAGGCATCAAGCAGCATACCAACAAACATTTTGTGTTATAGTTTTCTATGAGGTTGCTTTAAGAGGCAGTAAACGCTGCGGACGTCTGGAACCTGACTTGGTAAGGTTCTGTAGAATAGCATTACATCAAACATCAAACATCTGCATGACTTTGTGTACATAATTTGATTACGCAGACATTCTCTTTAATCCATATCTAAGAAACTCATCTTGCATTAATCCACACAAAGTCTTTATCTTAAAGCTATTTCCCAGCAGCTTGACTCACATTTTATATGTGTGAAGTGGTGCTGATGTGTCTGACTGTTGATCTGTGTCTACAGGTCTTTCTGCCTTAACATTTATACACATGCTCTCGTTCTACTTTCACTTTCAGTTGTATGAAGTATGTATGGGAAGGGCTTGTGGGAAGGTATAGAGAAAGTAGGAATGCACCCAAATTTTGGCCACTGAAATTTTTGGCTGAAAGAGAAAAAAGGCTGAAAAAGAGCAAATAATGAAATATATCTATAATAAAGACACTCAACCTTTTCATGTCCTCACCAAGAAAAAAAGAAATGGAATTCTATTTATTTATTTATTTTGGGGCAATAATAAAAACAATAGGTGTTTTTTTCTTTTGACCCCAACATTTTTAAAATATTCATGTCTATCCAACAATCGAGATGGCACTTTGTGGCATATATAGTGAGTCAAAATGTGCTCTACCAAATGGTTAAGCAGAACATTAAAGGGTCAAGGAACAATTTGAATAGTAATGAAAAAGAGAACATATTTATTTATTATTATTGACAACATATTTATAAACACTATTTACTCACTTCACTCTCCTGCACCAGTTCAGCACAGATGTGTTCAAAAAGTTTGAGCAGCACTAGATCAACAGTGAAAATGTACAGCATACACTCAGTACAACAGACGTCATTGAGAAATATGGTTTTTAACATCTAATTTTGAAAATTGTCACTGCAAACACATAAATTCATGAGCCTGCTCAGGTTTACTGTGGTGTCTTCTCTAAACGACAAACACTAAAGTGACTTGTAGTCACTAAAGTGACCTTGCTAGAGAAACTTCAGGCTGCTAGGCAGGAGTTCCAAAGTCCGTGTTCTTTATATATTAAAAAATAAGATGTTTTCCATCGCTATAGTGAAGATGCTGTAGAATTCAGCTTTAGATGCCTTTGGGAAACCATAAAGTATTCATTTTCTTTACAATTTCACAACTTTTAATAAAACTTAATTCTGAAAAGGTTGGGACAGTATTTGAAAGGCAAGAAATAAAAGAATAATAAGTAATTTCTTTTTTATTTATGTTAAATAGAAAAAAAGTACAAAAACACAATATCTGACGTTTTACTTGATTAAATAGTTAAAAAAAATGCTCAAACCATCTTTTTCAATGTCAAAGTTTTTTTTTTGTTGCTGTTTTGTTTTTTGTTTGTTTTTGTCTTTGTTTTTTTTTGGGGGGGGCGCGTTGATATAAATATCTTTGCCTGCAGTCTGCACCATCTATATCTCATCCTTTTAATTGAATGACGTCAATGAGGCGTCATTGAGTGGAAACACCATTAAGCCAACTAATCGATAACTTGATTTATTGTCACTAATTTTTAGCATCAATATTATCAATAATGTTAATTAGTTGTTGCAGCCCTACTGTGAACACTTTGTCACGTATTCATGAGCTGAGTACACAGCCTGTGTGAAGGCCTCCAGCATCAGGCAGTTCAGCTCCTCGTTCAGATTGGTCTCCTCATGATAGTTCTTCAGAGGGAAGATGCAGTTCACAGGGACTCCCAGTCTAGTGCTGCACTCTTCCATCTGGAAACACAGAGCAGCATTACTTAATCAGCTAAAGGATTCCAAGGATGTCCATGTAAAAAGATAGAAAGACATACAGTGGTGCTTGAAAGTTTGTGAACCCTTTAGAATTTTTTGTATTTCTGCATAAATTTGACCTGAAACTTCATCAGATTTTTATACAAGTCCTAACAGTAGATAAAGAGAACCAAATTAAACAAATGAGACAAAAATATTAGACTCGGTCACTTATTTATTGAGGAAAATGATCCAATATTACATATCTGTAAGTGGCAAAACTATTTGAACCTTTGCCTTCAGTACCCAGTATGAACCCTCTTGTGCAGCAATAACTGCAAATAAACGTTTCCGGTAATTGTTGACTAGGCCTGCACAACAGCTTGGCAGAATTTTAGCCCATTCCTCCATACAAAAGAGCTTCAACTCCATTATGTTAGTGGGTTTCCTCCCATGAACTGCTTGCTTCAGGTCCTTCCACAACATTTCTAGGACTAAGGTCAGGACTTTGACTTGGCCTTTCCAAAACATTCACTTTATTCTTCTTTAATCATTTTTTGGTAGAAAGACTCGTGTCTTGCTGCCTGACCCACATTCTCTTGAGTTTCAGCTCATGGACAGATGTTTACTGATATTTTCTTTTAAAATTTGCTGGCATAATTCAGAGTTTGCAAGCCGTCCAGATGCAGCAAAACAGGCCCAAACTATGATACTACCTCCACCATGTTTCACAGATGAGATAAGGTTTTTATGGTGGAATGCTGTGTTTTCCTCTCTCTCAACATAACGCTTCTCATTTAAACCAAAAAGATCTATTTTGATGTCATCCATCCACAAAACATTGTTCAAATAGCCTTCTGGCTTGTCCATGTGATCTTTAGTAAACTGCAGAAGTGCAGCAATGTTCTTTTTGGAGAGCAGCAGCTTTCTCTTTGGAACCCTGCCATGCACAGCATTGTTTTTCAGTGTTCTCCTGATGGTGGACTCATGAACATTACCATTAGCCACTGTGAAACAGGTGTTAAGTTGCTTAGAAGTTACCCCGGGGTTACTTTGTGACCTCGCGCACTATTACACGCCTTGCTCTTGGTGGGATCTTCGTTGGTCGACCACTCCTGGGGAGCGTAACAGTGGTCTTGAACTTGTTCCATTTGTACACACTCTGTCTGACTGTGGGTTGCTGGAGTCCAAACTCTTTAGAGATGGTTTTGTTACCTTTTCCAGCCTGATAAGCATCAACAACTCTTCTTCTGAGGTCCTCAGAAATCTCCTTTCTTTGTACCTTCACGTGTTGTGAAGATCAGACGGTGATAGATTCATTTTCTTTAAATAAAACAGGGTCACTAACACCTGATAGCCATCCCATGAAAACAACTGACTCTAATTTCATCTTCAAATTATCAGCTAAACCTAAAGGTTCACGTAGTTTTGCCACTTACAGATATGTACTATTGAATCATTTTCCACAAAAAATAGTGATGAAGTCTAATATTTTTGTCTCATTTGGTTCATTTGGTTCTCTTTATCTACTATTAGGACTTGCATGAAAATCTGATGAAGTTTGAGGTCAAATTTATACAGAATAATAGAAAATAGAAAAAGCACCACTGTATCAGCACTAGCAAAAGGACTCACTTTCTCCCTAATCTTCTTGCTTTGGTAGATCTTGGCCAAATCTCCCCTTGTCATTTTGCACACCTTGTCCACTCTTGTCATGAAAACCAGCTGAGGGATTCCTGCAGCACAGACAGCAGAGATACATGGATATTTAACAGTCTAATCATTCTACTAATGAAGCTCTAAGGTGGCCCCTGCAGGGGCAGTGAAGGCTTGCTTGCTGGGTAAAGACCCCCTGCACTCAAACATGTGGTTTTAAATTGTAGATTGATATTTGCACCAAATGTGTTAAGATTTTTTATCTTTCATACTTTCTTCACTTGTTCTACTCGTTGAATTAAATGACAGATATAAGAGTGAACTCACTTAATTTACTGGCTTCTGCTCTGATGGTCTTCATTTTCTGGATAACATCATTCTCCAATATAGCAATTTTGTCTGCTGCAATAACACTCACTAGGCAGTGAATCTTATCATTCACACTCGGATTTCTGATGTAATTTTGAGTGTTTTCACACAGTGGAATTCTGGAGCAGAACTAAACATGAGGGAAAAAAAAACAGTTTAAGTTTACTTTGTTTTACTAAAACAACATAGTCAGGTTGTTTGTGTGTATGTGTGTGCATGCATGTGTGTTTGTTTGTGTGTGTGTGTGTGTGTGTGTGTGTGTGTGTGTTGTTCTTACGTTATATTCATTTGGCATATGACCCTTTAAGGCACTGATGACGTCATCAGTGTGCAGTCCTTCAGACTGACCGCTGGCAATACCCATCATATCACAGAAGGCGAAAGGATAAGTTCCAATAGTGTGCTTCTGGTACTGGAAATACATAAATAAATAAATAAATAAATAAATAAAATATAATACAATATAATATAATATAATATAATATAATATAATACAATTTTACAGATAAATGACCAGGGTGTTGATTGCCAATATATTTGTAAGAAAAAAAAAAAATAAATAAATAAATCAACTTCAACCTCTCACAAAACATTCCAAGTTTCAGTATCTTTCTGTTTCACACTGAATTCTAGTAAACTTAGCTAAAGTTACTGTTATCCAGCATTAGCAGTAGTCAACTTTCAACTTATAATAATAACACTTTACAGTAAATGCACATTAAGTAGCTTTAATTTAGGCATTATTTCATGCGTGAGTAATCATTAATTCATACATGTAATACATCATAAGTGATCATGAATATGCATAAAGTAACTATGTCTCATTGAGGCCTTAATGGAGAAGCAATATATTAATTCAGAAAGTCACTAATTTACCAATACCAGCAGTTAAAATCAGTTATTCATGATGTTTATATATGTCTTCATGATAATCAGCACCTAAACTGTGGGAAAAACTGAATGGTGAGCCATCATCTCATAAGAGAGGAGAGTTAACCCTTTAAAATTTCAGGCTTATTACACACTAAGGCTCATTATTCAGTCACTACAGTGAGTTCAGTGCAAACTGGTGGAAATATTTCTACATTATAGAAGTGTGTAATGCCCACCATATATATATATATATATATATAGCACATCCCTTGTATGTCCATTAGCTTGTAGCTAACATGTTAGCTTGTGGCTAGTGGATTAGGTTGTGACTAGTAGGGTAGGTCATAACTAGCAGTTTAGATCCCAGCAAGCAGGTTAGTTTGCGACTAGCGCATTAGCTCGTGGGTTAGCCTGGGGATGCAGTGTCTCTTACTACAGCCTGGGGATGCAGTGTCTCTTACTACAGACTGTAGGAGGGCAAAGCTGGACGTCCATTTCCAGTGTTTCACTTTGATAGCCACATTCCATCCTCCAACTTGCGGGGTCCTTGAGGTAAATGTAAATGTAGATTATAATTTAATGAACTTTGTTTATATGCCAGCACTGGAGTAACACTGGTGGTGGTGTGTTAGTGTGTGAATCAGACACAGCAGTGCTGCTGGAGTTTTTAAACACCTCAGTGTCACTGCTGGACTGAGAATAGTCCATCAACCAAAAATATCCAGCCAACAGTGTCCTGTGACCACTGATGAAGGACTAGAGGATGACCAACACAAACTGTGCAGCAGCAGATGAGCTATCGTCTCTGACTTTACATCTACAAGGTGGACGGACAAGGTAGGAGTGTCTGATAGAGTGGACAGTGAGTGTTTAAAAACTCCAGCAGCACTGCTGTGTCTGATCCACTCGGACCAGCGCAACACGCACTAACACACCACCACCACGTCAGTGTTGAGAATGATCCACCACCCAAATATTACCTGCTCTATGAGGGTCCATGGGGGTCCTGAGCACTGAAGAACACGGTAAAAGGGGGCTAACAAAGTATGCAGAGAAACAGATGGACTACAGTCTGTAACTGTAGAACTACAAAGTGCACCTATATAGTAAGTGGAGCTGATAAAATGGACAATGAGCATAGAAACAAGGAAGTGGTCATAATGTTATGCCTGATCGGTGTATTTTCATTTGTTTATGATGCTGCCAAATTCTGTCCTGGAGGTTAATTGTTGAAATGTTGGGGAGCAACATTTTTCTGGAGCAATCCAGCCATTTAAGTGTGAATTATAATGGATAAGTAATTTGTTTTAATTGTTATTGTTTATTCAGTTAAAGTTTGTGTTAAATAGTTTGGAGATTTGTTAATTTAATAAAAAAATAAAATCATTATGGATCTTGGTTTCTTTATTATGATTGAAATTGTTAAATGTTACTCAATTGTGTGGGGTCAAAGGCCTTTGCGATGTTCTTTTATGATATACATATAAATTGTTGCTACATGTTTTAACCACCAAAGAACACTTACCAGGTTCAAAATAAAAATTGACTGCTTAATGAACAGTTTTCCTCAATTATTTTATCATAAACACAACAATGTGTATTTTCACAACAAGAATATTTTATCACTTTTTGAGGGCCACAGATATTATGGACCCATGAAGGAGCAATGTTTTAGTAATAATAAATATATAATTTAACACTCTAACTATGAGATGGTGGCTGACCATTCCGTTTTTTTTTCACAGTTTAGGTGCTGACTATCATGAAGACCTGTATGAACATCATGAATAACTGATTTTAACTGCTGATATTGGTACCTTAGTTACTTTATGAATTAGGATATTGTTCCTCCACTAAGTCATGAATGAGACATAGTTACTTTATGCATATTCATATTCACTCATAATATATATAATGTATGAATTAATCATTATTGACATATGAAATAAGGCATGAATTAATACTATTTCATGTACTCTTACTTTATAGTGTTACCGAATGTATAGTTTCATAAATATATGAGTAAGATACTATGGGCCAGATGTATGTACAAGTGCAGATGAAGCATGAAGTGTGATTTGACTGTATAAATATCAATTTATTAACATAGGCTATACATAACCAACTTATAACCAATTTCATAAATCAAATTGGTAACATTTGGAATATGTTTTTTTGGCCAAATAACATTTTTACTCACATTAATTGTAAAATCACATGAATCTGAAGCAGCCAGGCAGTTGATGAACTGATGCCCTGCAAAAATGCTTTTAATGGTGTTGATGATGCTGGTTTTTCCTGCTCCAACTGGTCCAGCGAGAAGGAAGCGTAGCTCTCTGACTTTCCTATTACTAATTTTGAAGTTCCGTAGGGCTGTGATCAGTGGATGTTGACTGGGTAGAAAAAAGAAAACCAACAGTCAGGTCATAGTACCAGAGAAAAAACAGGAAAAACAATCACATTAATGTTGCACAACTAACTATAATTTTAAGCGTGTCCATTACTGCAGTTCAAAATACATCCAGTAGGTGGACACTATAGCTAAAAATAGTCATTTGGGATTCAGCCACATCCATGCTCGACAAATAGTGCTCTGTTTGGCTGTTGAAGCTAGAATTTCAAAGTTTACATGGCACAGTATTTAAGGAGTACAGAGCTGTTTGAGATTCAGCCTCAGTTTCATACTACAAGTGACATTATTTAGACTTTACATGACAGTTTACAGTGAATCATATAATAAGTACTTTAATTCAAGCTTGTGATTTTAATGATTGAGTTGTTTAGTCTGTTACTATCTTTTAGCCTGTTAGCTAACAATTCATTGCTGTTGTAAAACTTGCAGAATGTGGTTTGGCTTTGTCTTCCTGAAATAAGAAAGACCCTCCCTGAAAAAGACATTGTTGAAATGGCGGAAGATGTTGCT